>NC_062546.1:202454712-202767179 GCF_016906955.1 Phacochoerus africanus
CAACTTATCAATCAGAAAGTGAACCACCCACAAGGTGGATCTCATGTTTGAATACCAGCTGATGCCACCAACACACACCCAAAAAATGCCTTCCCAGGCTAAGGTAGTCAATCAAAAAAAAAAAAATCCCAATGCCTTTCTTGTAGTCCTCACCTAAAATAGCTTTCCTTCAAGGATCCCCTACATCTAGGGAATTCTGTTAAAGGATTCATCCTCCTTGGTTCCATTTATCCTCTGCTTCTACTGTTAGCCATAGCAGTCTTTTCTTGGAGGTCTAACACATGCAATGATATAAAAACCAGTAATTGTGCTCTACCATAAAACGCATGACCACATATTGCCAGTCAGAATAGAACAGGAGAGCCCATACAGTCAAGTGAACGTTTTAGATTGACCTACAAGCCATCCTTTGTGTGCTCTACCCATTGTTCGCAGGTGTATCTGCATGTGGCACAGGCAGACACACATGCTCACACATGTGCACAAGCCCTTTTTGAGGATGGTGAGGGTTGAAAGGAACTCACAGTCCCAAGTAATGTTCTTATGACAAAGCTCCAAGGTCCAACTCATTCTTGAGTTGCTGCCAGGGCTCAACGACTCTTCAAATTTTATCATTGGCCACAAACAGTCAAATTTTTCCTTGAGGTGACAGGCTCACTGCAATCATTTTTGAGCAGTACTTAGACAAAAACCTACATCTGGATAACTACCATTTTTCAATTATTCTCTCGAGTAAAAATGGTGTCTCATGAAAGAAAGAGATTCGTTCAGCTTACCATCACACAAGAGCCCTTTGCCAAGATAACCTACCTTTATATTTTGGTGTGTTGAGATGCTTTACAGGTACTTCTCATTTTGTCACTCAAAATATTCAAAGGAAAAGTACTCAAAGATAGAGACTTAATAAAATCAATAATTTATACTGCTGTGGCAATGGAGGACACAGTTTCCCTGAAAGAGTTTGACGTCACTACCTAGATTCCAGCCAAGATGTTGGCACCATTGTCTTCACACATCAGGAAAAAATGTCAGCACAGTGGAAAAAGCAAAAAATGTCTTGGTGGGTTTTTAAAAGTAATTATTTTTATTTTAGAATACTTTCAGATTTGCAGGAACACTTCAGAGATAGCACAGAGAGTTCTCATAAATCCTGCACCCATTTTTCCCTGTTATTAACATCTTCCATTACCGTGGACGTGCACGTCAACTAAAGAACCAATACTGACACATTATTGTCAATGAAAGTCCATTCTATACACAGAGTTCCCTAGTCCTTACCTAAGGTCCTTTTTCAGTTCCAGGATCTCATCCAAAATACCTCATTGCGTTCAGTTCTCATGTGCCCTTAGGCTTGATGGCATCCGTTTCTCGGAACTTCCTTTGGTGCTGATGACTTTATCAGTTTGCAGAATGTTGGGCGGCTGTTTTGCGGAACATCCCTTGGTTGGGACAGGTCTGATGTTTTCTCTTGCGTAGAGTGGGCTCTTGGGTTTGGGGGAAGGAAGAGCACATAGACATCATTCTCATCATATCGTGGCAAGGGTGCACACTGTCAACATGACCTGTCACAGTGGATGTTCACCTTGATTACCTGAGGAAATGCTTCTCAAATGTTTCCACTGTTCAGCTGACTCTGTCTTTCCCCCTTTCCACACTGTTCCCTCTGGGAGGAGGTTGCTCTGTGCAGCCCACACTTAAGGGGCAGGGAATCATGTTCCACCCCTTTGAGGGTGAATTATCTACTTGGATTACCTGTAATCCTCTGAAACAGGATATTTTCTTCATATCATTTGGAAAATAGATTTGACCTTAGAGAATCCTGAAAGGGTCTTGGGGCCCTCCTAGAAGTCTGCAGATCTCACACTGAGAATGTTCTACACAATGGAGACAGGGAAGGATGTTTTTGGAACTGAGGAGCCGTGCTCAGATGTGTCCAGGATTCCCTGGAGATAACCACAGGAGGAAATTGCAGCCGGAATCACTGGACAAGAGGAAGTCTGCTGATGAGGACGCAGATTTCATTCCCTCAAACCAGGCAAGCAGCCCAGAAACAGTCCTTCTGTGGGGGGAGGAAAATATAGGCGGAGCAATGGAAAAGGGGGGTGAGTCTCAATTCTGGGTTACCAATATGCGGTTTCAGGAACTGTACATCGTTTCCCTAACCCTCTTGTTTAAATCTTCAGAGACTGGGTCTGGCCCCCACATTTAAGCAGACTCTGTTACAGATCCCTCAAGAGCTCCCCTTTTCCAAAAAAGGAGTGAGGATATCTCATTCCAATAATCAATGAGGTGGCACTTTTAGAATTGGATGAAGGTAGAATATACAGGTATGAGAGACCCAAAGGGACTGTTCAGACACAATGCAGCAACCATCACCTGCTCCAGGCACCGCAGTGACACTCCATGTGCATAACACTAGGCTCTGATCAGCTGCATCCAGGCCCAGCTTGGCTGTGCCTTGCCTGAGACCTGCACCATGCTTATCTTGTCTACCAAGAATTAGAAATGAGTTTGGACGAGGGACTGGGCCAAGGAGAAGCTCTTTGCCTCTGCGATATTTTGGGAGGTGGAGGTTGACCAGGCGCACTCTGCTGTCCCTAGTATCCCACCCCAAACCGCACCCACGTGTCACTGCTGCTTTGGTGGCCTTTGGGGGGAAGGCTATGGTCTTCAGCACAGTGGCTTAGATGCTCTAAATTCAGTGGCGGTCCCTCTGCGGTTATCTGAAGAGGGAGAGTAAGGGACTGACTGGGGCTCCTTGCCTCCCTGCCACTTCATCAGAATTGCTCCTCTTTTATCTGTGCCATATATTGTCTGTATTAAATTTATTTGACACATGGCACTTCTTTACTAAAAATAAAGATTAAAGACCACTGCTTCGATGGACTCAACCCTTGGGAGTTTTCCAAGATGGAAACTCACTGCAAGTCTGGTTCTACTTTGTCATGATCCCTGGCTCTCCCAGCTGGCAACTCTCCACTGGCAAAATGCACGTAGTCATGGAAGCTATTTTCTAAGGAATCTGAGCTGAAAGCCCAATTATACTGACTCTGTACCACCATATGTGTAAGCATGACTCAACTAACGGATAAAGTTAATGGAGTCTGAAAGTGTGTGAGACTATTGCCAAGGGTTCCAATGAAAAAGAACCTCTTCTGGGAGGACACTCAGAGCAAGGTTGGGGCCCCGCCCCCCAAGGATGCTGGGATGCTGGGTGCCATGTGACCTGGGACAGCTAAGTTGAGTTGGGTGAGTGCCTTATCTCCCATCAATGGCAGCAGCACAAGGCTCTGCCTTCATCATGGTGGCATGTCGGGAGCCATAAGGCTGCTCCAGTAAAGAAAGCAAAGCCACAGTCGGCACCTGCATGAGGCTTGTCTGGTTAGCAGAGCTATAGACAAGCTGAAGAAAGAAGAAGGATTGCAGAGCAATCCCTTGAAAGACATCGGCTCCCGGAAAATAAAAATGATATCCCCTAAAAAAATATGTTAATCTATTTTTCTGTGTTTATCCTTCTTTTTCTATCTTTGATTCACAGCTTTCTTACTGCTAAAGATTTGCCCTGGGTACGTAAAACACTTGAACCAAAACAGAGTGAAGTTATTTGAACAATGTAATGGAAAAAGCCTTTGTTTTGGAGTAACAATTTATGGCACCTATTTTGTGAGAGTATACAGGGGAAACTTATGATTTCAGTCCCTTTACTCAAAAAGAAGTTTGGGGCTGGGAAAAATGTTGTTTGGTTTATAAATTGCTATTTTCTATAATAGATATATTTTTTATCAAATAACAGTGTCACCTATAACCTTTATCCCTTATGGGGGCATTTGTTAATTTTTGGGTATAATACTCCTTTTTATTGAAATTGGTGGTTTGGAACTTATGTAAATCAGCACAATAGGTTATACGCTTAGCTTGCTGGCGCCAAATAAATCGTAGTTTTAAGAATGTCATGAGCCCAAGGCTTTCATGCGTTTTGTTAACTACATACAACTTTAGTTAAAGAATGTTAGGTATCATAGTTTATTACTTATTAAAGCTTTGTTCTTAATATAGAATAGAATAGCTACTGTTGTTGACCTTTTAAGAAAAATACAGTGTGAAACTTTAAGTTTGTAATCTTGAAGGAAAATCTAAAGTTGAAAGGAACATGTTTTAACTAACCTTTTTTTTGGTATCTCAGGTGGAGGGAACAAAAAGGGCTTTAAATCAAATGTTAATGTCAAATCTTATACGAAACCTGATTGTGATAGGGTATAAAAACTGATGCTTTTCATTTAATAAATTGGGTCATCTGCAGCATGCAGCTGAGGAGTTGGCTCCAATTCTTTCCGCGCCGTTTGTAGCCCATCCTCTCCTTCGGCACTCCCTGGCTGCTGGGGCTGGACCTCGGCAGTGGCACAGAAGAAGGCAGTAGCCCTTGACTAGCCAAGATGAGACCTGGGCAGAGGCAGAGGTGAGGAGGCGTTTCAGGCATATTGAGGAGAAGTAACAGCGCATCTCAGGATATAATTACGGGAAGGGAGGAGAGCCTGATCTGGAATTGCCAGTGCAAGTGGTAGATGAGAGAACAGGCGAGTCATTCAGGACCAACAGACTGAAAGAGAAGTGAGAGAGAATAGGAAATTGCAGTTTTCAAGAGTGGATGGTTTTAGGATAGTGATTTCAACAGGGTTTGAGAGGGGTTCCTGATTAGTATTCAAAGATACAACTAATGATAGTTACCAACTTCAGTTATCTCCCAGTGCCAGGCACTGTGTTTGGCACCTCATGCCCATCATCTTGTTTCATTCTTGTCAAAAATGATAACTCCCAGGTACACAAAATACAGGTGGTGTTAACCCCACTGATGGTTGATTGATTGACTGATTTTTAAAAGGACCTAGAATTATCCAGTGACATGCCTAAGAGCACCTTGCTAGTAAGTTACAGATGGAATTTGAATTCTGATCTCACTGGTCAAGTGGAAATTTTCCATATTTTTACCTATGCCAAAATGAAAGTTTTAGATTTATATCATATATGAGTGGACTGTCTTGATCTACTCTAACATTAATTAGAAATTTCACAACAAAGAAAATCACAAGGAGCAAAACATGCTAGGAAAACAAGTGAAGTTTTCACACACGTGATAGACAGCCTATGTAGAATCTTTTGACAATTTTTTTTTGCTTTTTAGGTCTAAACCCACAGCATATGGAATTTTCCAGGCTAGGAGGTCAAGTCAGAGCTACAGCTACTGGCCTACGCCACAGGCACAGCAATGCCAGATCCAAGCCGAGCCTGTGACGTACACCACAGCTCACGGCAACGCCAGATCCCTGACCCACTAAGCCAGGGATCGAACCCATATCCTCATAGATACGAGTCGGATTCATTTCTGCTGAGCCACAACAGGAAGCCCCTCTTTTGACAAATTTTATTCTTATAATTAATTTCCAACAATCCTATTCCCATTTTAACCATAAAAATTGAGATTTTTCTACGTATGAGCACTTCTCTAATTTTTTAGCTTTTCTCTATCCTCACCTGCCACCAATCTAGTGGGTGCCACCATCTTGGTCTGCTTAGACAATTAAATCACCCTTCAACTGATCTTCCCGCATGCACTCTTGAATAAGGACAATGCTACTCAGAACCCCTCGGTGCTGTCCCATTGTCCACAGGATACGTTCTCAAGGTTTTCACAGAAAGGGTGCTGGCTTCCTTTGTCAACCTGTCTTTCTCCACCACGCTCTCCAGCCTCTCTGCTGTCTGCACTCAGCCCCTCGCTCACCTCTCCTGGGCTTCTTCTAGTTCTTCAGACGTGCCCTTCCCTCTCTGGCCTCCATTCCTTTGAACCTGGTGTCTCCCTGTCCATCACACTCCCTCTTCGCCTGCCTCCTTCCAGGCACAGCCCTATTCATCCGAACATCTATCATCTTGGTGGAGAAGGCCCTTTCTTAGAGTGAACACCACCTTAGACCCCCAGTTTAGGGTATTTCAGAATCTGTTTTCCAGGACTGTCAAATTTGGCCACCATGGAAACCTTTTTTTTTTTTTTTCCATCTAAGAATAGTCTTGGTTCAGAAAACATCTTTCTCTTTCACTTTGGGTTATGATCTGGATTAAAGAGAGGGCTGACAAGACAGGGAAGCCACTTAAGTGCCCCCAACAGAGGTATGGATAAGGAAGATACATATAAACAATGGAGTATTAATCTGCCATCAGAAAAGAATGAAATCATGCCGTTTGCAGCAATATGGATGGACCCAGAGATTATCACGCTAAGTAAGGTTAGACAGTGAAAGACAAACATCATGTGATTATCACTTACATGTGGAATCTTAAAAAGGGATACAAATGAACTTATTTGCAGAACAGAAACAGACTCACAGACTTTGAAAAACTTACGGTTACCAAAGGGGACAGGTGGAGGGCAGGGAGGGGTGGACTGGGGTTAGGGATTGACACAAGCGCACTGAGGTCTATGGAATGATTGGCCAACGGAGACCTGCTGCATAGCACAGAGAACTCTACCCAATATTCTGTGACAGTCTAAGTGGGAAAAGAATCTGAGATGTGTGCACATATAAAACGGAATCACTTCGTCATACAGCAGGAATTATCACAACCTTGTAGATCAGCTCGGCTTCAATAAAACTAAAAAATGGGAAGACAAATGGAGAGAGGGCTGGGAAGGCCCAGTTGTCACCACGGAGCTGTGGCATAAGATGTGAAGGCTGGAAATGATCCCAAGGAAACAAATCTGAGTGAGCTTGGAGACGCTCTGGAAGCCAGGGAGTTCAGATTTTGCTCTTTTCACTGCTGCTAGAAAATGGGAAATCAACAAATCCTTGTGCAGGGATGAAGACGACGTTTTAGAGCAGAAGTTCTGGTGATGATAAAGAGTGACTGTGACGAGTGAGGGGCAGGCTGGGTGCTCTAGGAAGACACGCTGGTTCTGAAATAATTGAACCCCAAGGAGGATGAGAGGGTCTGGCCTGGGCCGGGGCGCGTGGAACAGATGGAGGTGAGGTGGAGGGACTCTGAGGAGGTGGGACTGACCACTGATCATGGGGAAGTGAGGGCAGTTGCCATGGTCCTCCCATGTCGTGAAAAAGTCGGACAGCCACAGAGACCCATGGGGAGAGGTGGGTTTGGAAGAGAACACACTCGGTCTGGCTGTGAATGTGCCTGAATAGAAGGGTCAGTGCACTCCCAGTGCTCAAGAGAGAGACCAGGAGTGGTGAAGCCACGCCAGGAGGGCACAGCGATAATGTGAGCAAGGATTTCCAGAGACAGCTCTCCGGCCCTACTGTCGACCCACCCTGCAACCTTGGTGCCCCGCGGATACTGTCCTATTGGCTCCATTAGGCGGTTGGCTTTTCTCTCTGCCTCACCCACCATTGTGCCTGCACCATGCAGAAGTTCCCATGTGGCCAGGGTTCAAACCCGTGCCACGGTAGTGACCCAAGTCAGAGCAAAGACAACACCAGATCCTTAACTGCTAGGCCCCCCGAGGAACTCCTGGTGTGCCTTTTTTAACCTCTCAGCCCATCTCTGGAAAAGAGCGTGCCCAGCCACCTCCCCGCCAACTCACTGCCCTGCAAGCAGAGTTTGGCTCAAGGACTTGCGTATAGAAATCTTAATTGAGATGTGACCTCAAAGAATGTACGTGAAGGATCAGGAAGAGCAAAGGAAAGAGGAAAAGTCAGTCCATGTCAAGTGCACTGTGAGGGTCTCGGCTGAGGCCACTGGCGCTCAGTCCCATGGTGTTCAGCCCCACCTTAGCACACAGAACGCCTCTTCGAATCACCCAGCTCCCCCAGGATCCAGAGGGAAAGTACTCCTTTAGAGACCCTGTCACCCGGGTGCCCGCAGGGGCATGACTCCTCCCACACGTTTAGGCTGCTCTCACATGTGTGCCACCTGGAACCAGCCACATCCACAGCCCTGGAGGAGCTCCAAGGCAGAGAAAGCAGGATGTGTGCTCATGCCTGAGGCCAGAGGGTCTGCAAAACATGAGTGGAGACTCCCGCAGAGTGTCCCACCACAGTTACAGCTAGAATCTAAGAATGGCCAAGAAGGTGTGGGAAGAACCCAGAGGGGTCTGTTACAGAAACCCCTTGCCCTTCTTGGATCCACTCCTGCCCTTTAGAAACATTCCAACCAAGATGGCCTTCAAGACGTAACACACGCAATGAGTGGAACGAGGTACAGCCCACCTGCTACAATGGTCCAGGGACCCTCATCACCACATCACTCCTACTGTCACCGTCCTTTCCAGACCTCTCTCACCTCGGCTAACAGATTGGCAGGTGTAGGCTAACTGCCTGATCAGACGACCTAGACATTCCCTCCTGAAGGGTGTGAGGCTCGGCTCCCTTGCCTCTGTCAAGTCACAATTGCTAACCATTTTCTGCTACATCGCTGGCTTAAAAACACTGGGAGATGCTCCAGCACATCCTGAAAGCTCCAGAAATTCTTTTCCCCCAGGAGCAAGTCTGGCTCCTGAGGACCAAAAGAGTCAATTATCCCTCCCTACTCGCCTGCTGGCCCACAGGCATGACCGGGCCAAAGTGAGCAAGATGTACTCAGAGCTTCTGAGCCAGTCCCTGGAGGAATATCCTTGCCTGGAAATCAGGACCTATATTCTAGAAGAGCCTGGTGTTACAAGCACAGTTTCCACTGGAAGCAACAAGCAACTCCCCCCTCACCCCTCCACCACCACCGGTGCCCACACCCATATGTTCTAGCTAATGTGACCCATCCACTGGCTGTGAGCTCAGTCCATATCCTGCATTCTGGGGTGCAGCACCTCCAGCGTCTGCCCTGGCTTCCCAGACTACAGATTTCAGCTCAGGTGGGCAGCAGGCTTGTTGAGATCAAAGCTGCCCGCTGTCTCAGATGCTATAATGATCCAGGTAAACATGTGGATTCCACACCCCTAAGTCCCAGAAGATGAACACAAACTTCTCCTGACCAAGTGTGCAAAGGGTATGGTGAGGATGAGGTCTCTCCTTCAACCTACAACAGAGTTGGGGAGAGGGCCTCTCCTCTCTACAGGAGGTAACTGGGAGGGCCCAGTGGGGATGGGCTGTCTACAGGAGGTAGACAGGAGAGGGAGAGGCGCTCCCTTTCTCTTCTGGGTACAGAAAGAACCAGAGGCATGTGTACTACGTCATGAGAACACACCCAGACAAAGAATCCCCTCTGAGCCCTCCCAGTTACCTCCTGTAGACAGTCCATCCCCACTGGGCCCTCCCAGTTACCTCCTGTAGACAGTCCATCCCCACTGGGCCCTCCCAGTTACCTCCTGTAGACAGCCCATCCCTACAGGGCCCTCCCAGTTACCTCCTGTTGACAGCCCATCCCCACTGGGCCCTCCCAGCTACCTCCTGTTGACAGCCCATCCCCACTGGGCCCTCCCAGTTACCTCCTGTAGACAGCCCATCCCTACAGGGCCCTCCCAGTTACCTCCTGTAGACAGCCCATCCCTACGGGGTCCTCCCAGCTACCTCCTGTTGACAGCCCATCCCCACTGGGCCCTCCCAGTTACCTCCTATAGACAGCCCATCCCTACAGGGTCCTCCCAGCTACCTCCTGTAGACAGCCCATCCCCACTGGGCCCTCCCAGCTACCTCCTGTAGACAGCCCATCCCTACAGGGCCCTCCCAGTTACCTCCTGTAGACAGCCCATCCCTACAGGGCCCTCCCAGTTACCTCCTGTAGACAGCCCATCCCCACTGGGCCCTCCCAGTTACCTCCTGTAGACAGCCCATCCCCACTGGGCCCTCCCAGTTACCTCCTGTAGACAGCCCATCCCTACAGGGTCCTCCCAGTTACCTCCTGTAGACAGCCCATCCCCACTGGGCCCTCCCAGTTACCTCCTGTAGACAGCCCATCCCCACTGGGCCCTCCCAGCTACCTCCTGTAGACAGCCCATCCCCACTGGGCCCTCCCAGCTACCTCCTGTAGACAGCCCATCCCCACTGGGCCCTCCCAGTTACCTCCTGTAGACAGCCCATCCCCACTGGGCCCTCCCAGTTACCTCCTGTAGACAGCCCATCCCCACTGGGCCCTCCCAGTTACCTCCTGTAGACAGCCCATCCCCACTGGGCCCTCCCAGTTACCTCCTGTAGACAGCCCATCCCCACAGGGCCCTCCCAGTTACCTCCTGTAGACAGCCCATCCCCACTGGGCCCTCCCAGTTACCTCCTGTAGACAGCCCATCCCCACAGGGCCCTCCCAGTTACCTCCTGTAGACAGCCCATCCCCACAGGGCCCTCCCAGTTACCTCCTGTAGACAGCCCATCCCTACAGGGTCCTCCCAGCTACCTCCTGTAGACAGCCCATCCCCACTGGGCCCTCCCAGTTACCTCCTGTAGACAGCCCATCCCCACTGGGCCCTCCCAGTTACCTCCTGTTGACAGCCCATCCCCACTGGGCCCTCCCAGTTACCTCCTGTTGACAGCCCATCCCCACTGGGCCCTCCCAGTTACCTCCTGTTGGAATTTCCTCATGCCTCACCACCTCTTCCTCACTGTCTACCTTCTTGCTTGATCACTGATTTTGCCTCCTTCATTCAGCTCCTTCTCTGGAACAGGACATCCCGCTCTCACACTCCACTCTGTGCCTCATGAGAACAATGAGGCTTCCCCATCCTTCCACACTTTTCTCATGTCCTGTGAGTTAACACTGTCTCCTGCCCAGCACTGCCCAATAGCAAGAAGGGATCAGACAGCAAAATAAAAGTATGACGTGCCAGATGCTTGTGCTTGAGAAAAGTTCTAAGACAGGGAATTATAACAGAGCCAAACGTGGTGAACAGTTCTGATAGAACAAAGATGGAGAAAAGGTCGCTAGGCTTTCAAGAATCTCTTCAGTGGTCTGGAAAAAGAGTAGTGTGGGTGGAGGGAATCCAGTTTCTCATTTGGGGGGCAATTAATGGATAGTGGAGAAATGAGGGTACCAAGTGAAGATGACACCTTCTGGAGATTTATCTGTGAAGGGACAACGAAAGAGTCATGAACTTGAGCCATGGTAGGATCTTCCCTCCCTTTTCCTAATCCTTACACTTGTTCTGTTTCCTGCTTTTTTCCTTTCATTTCCTTCTTAGCAGTGTTCAAGTGTAGAACCAGGAATCCAATACCATGAAGACAACCCAGGGCAACAGGGAAGAAGGTGAGGCAGTAACACGTAACCTGGGTGTTCACTGCTTCCTTCCATGACCACGTGAGTGTGTATTACCGTGGGTTGCTACCATGGTGCAGGTCGTTGGACGTCCCTCCTGCTCTCCCCAGAAAGCGTAGGTGTGCTATGTGAGAACCCTAACAGAGTTTAGCAAAGAGTCCTCATGAGAAGAAGCCCCTACCAGGCCAGCAGCAAGGACGGACAAGGAAGTAGAGGACGGATTCTATATTCTTTTCTTTTTTTCTTAATTCCCTGGGGCATATGGAGGTTCCCAGGCTAGGGGTTGAATTGGAGCTGCAGCTGCCGGCCTACACCACAGCCACAGCAACGCGGGATCCAAGTCGCATCTGCAACCTATAATGCAGCTTGTGGCAATGCCGGATCCTTAACTCAGGGATCGTACCCACATCCTCATGGATACTAGTCAGGTTCTTAACCCACTTAGCCTCAGCAGGAACTCTGGGTTCTATAGAAAGAACAAGAAAGCTTGTTGCATAATATGGGAGCTTAGAGCTAAAAAGAGCTCCCTAGTCTACTAACCAAGTTTCTGTAATGTAAGAGGACCAAGTCTGAGGACATGCAAGCATTTTTCATAGCAGGAGGGGCCCAGGGGATCTTCCACTATATACCTGGGTTTCTGGGCTTCTTTTGCTCCAGGTAGGCTTGGGTACATCAATAAAGAGGAACGTGCTGGCCTGGAAGGTGAAAGACTGTAGAATTACATTGATGGCAATATTGGATTTCAAAGAGTAATCTTTTGGTTTTCGGCAGGAACAGATAAAGGAAGTGTGATTTGGGGAATGGCTCCACCATGGTGCCCAGTGACCTTGGACATCTCCATGAGGGCCATGTAGGCAGAGCTTATTCATGATTGTCACCAACCTTGGCAGAACACCCTGTGATTCTACCAGAATAGGAGAGCATGGGTGACTTGTGAGGAGCTAGAAGCAGGCCATTTCCCACTCATGAGGCAGTATCTCATCACTTCCCAGGTTCTGATGAGGTCTGAGGCTCTCCACTTCCCCTGCCTCCGCTCCATCCCCAACTGCCTCCTTTAGGGTCCAGCTGCGGTCCATATAACTGTCTGGATCAGCATGAAATCGGTTGCTCAGCAAAAGGGTGTCAAAGCTAACATGCCATCCTCTGGTCTCTGCTGATTTGGTACCATCCTGTGGGACAAGGGACAAGGGGAAGTGGCATGCTGGCTACTCCTGTTTTTGCTGTCTGTGTAAGGAATAAGCTATCTGAGGTCTCTTCGATTCTTATCTTGATAATATGCTGATGTAATGGTGAGGCAGCCTCTCCATTTAAGAGGCCACCCTAATACCTGCGCTAACTGGGCATAAGCCAAACGTTACTGACTCCTTAATATAGCAGAGAGTGAGGGTGTATTTCCTGATCTTCTGAGAAGTCTCTAGGTCCTCCAGGTATTTGCAGCTTTCAAAGATGAGGTGGGATAGTTCCTCCTTACTGTGTTAGAAATCTTTCAAAAAGAAAATGATATACTCAGGGCTTTAGACTCTCAGATAAAACATGTGTGCACAGGGAGAAACGGTCTACAGTAGATGCAAAGAATTACTTATTTGTGTGCTGTGGTTATTTTCCTTTTTATGGCTGCACCTGTGGCAGATGGAAGTTCCTGGCCAGGGGCTGAATTGGAATTGCAGCTGTGACCCATGCCACAGCTTGTGGTAATGCCAGATCCTTAACCCACTGAGCTAGGACAGGGATCAAACCTACATCCTCACAGACACTATGTCGGGTTCTTAACCCACTGAGCCATGAACAGAATTCCAAAGTTCCAATGTAATTCTTTAATTCAATTTTTTGAAGTCACTCTCCAGTGGCAGTTATTAGAAAATATTGGCTATATTTGCCCTTTGTACATTATATCCTTGTGGCCCATCTTATCCCCGGGAGTTTGACCTCCCATACCCCCAACAATGTAGTGCCCCTCCCAGTGCAACTTTGATAAGACTCCTAGGTTAAGAAAAAGACACCTATTTAGAATAAGTGGCGCATTGAGATATGGGGTGGGAATTTGGGTAGACTTAGAATAATCTGGAAACCTGGAACATCCACATCCTCTTGAGCCCCCCTTCCCAGAAGAATTAGACCTTCCTCCCGGTCTGAGGAGGTGCCCTGTGCTTGTTTGAAGGACAGCAGTCGGGGCACTTGGAATGACTCTTTGCCTCAAGACCATCCCCACTGCCTCTCGTTGCCCATCATGCCCATCACTAGAGGTCATGACAGATCTGATCTCTAACTCAGATCCATCATGGCCCAAGGGACAACCCCAAGATCTTCAGGAGAAGGAAGTGTCTTATGCACCAAAAGCATTGCAATGATTCACACAGGTGGGAACCTGAGAGACATGTGGATTTCAAGAGCATCAAAACAAGGCGGAGGAAATTTAACTGGATCTTAACTGGTTGAACTCGCTGATATGGGAACACTTGAATGAAATTCAGGATTTACTGTTCTAGCTTCCACAGCTGGAATGGCTTTGCTCGCTGGCATTTTTCATTGACTGAAACTTGGATTTTGTGGTGACCTACTTTCACTGAGGTCATGGTGTCAGAACTTCTGCCCCTTTGTGTGGAGAAAGGAATCCACATGCTGAAGGAGATGAGAATAAAGAAGTAGGTTTTATGATGTGCAGCCCACTCACCTTCATCTTGACCATGTCCTCAGGTGGACCCAAAGGACACTAAATAAGGAACTGGGAACCAGCATTCTTGAAGATCTCTGTTACAGCATCCTTGGTAACTGAGGATGAAAGGAAATAGAAATAGACTCCCTGACCTGATTACAATAGGAAAGACAGAATTCAGAGTGACTGAGGCCAGAGGGCAGCACCTCACCATCAAGGTCGAAGGGGGCAGCAGTGGTGATATGCTTTGTACTGCAGGGAATTAGATGATGGCTAATTTATCAAGTGTTTCCTATAGACGAAATAGATGAGAAACCTACTAAAGTTTTACTTACTCTATATATTTAGAAATATTTTGAGTCAAGTGAGCAGAAATACAACTGAGTCACCTAGTAGCCAGCCCTGGCATCTCCCTTGGTTCTTTTTTTCAAATTTTATTGAGAAAGAAATGAAATACATCACTGTCAAAGTTTGAGGTGTAGAGCATGATGGCTTGATTTACATATATTATGAAATGAAGACCACAATCAGGTTAGTTAACATCCATCATTTCATGTAGATACAATCAAAAGAAAAAAAAAATTTCTCCTTGTGATGAGAACTCAGGATCTCCTCTTTTAAGAAATTTCCCATTTCAGGAGTTCCCTGGTGGCCTAGTGGTTGAGGATCTAGCCATTGGTGTGGCTCAGGTCACTGCTGTGACACAAGTTCAATCCCTCACCCAGGAAATTTCATATGCCATGGGTGAAGCCAAAAAAAAAAAAAAGAACAAAACAAACTAAAAAAACAACTTTCTTATGTTTCCTGTGTTTTACACCACAGTGTTACTTGCAGCCATCATGTTGTACATTCCTTGTACTTATTTATCTCATATCAGGATCTCATCCAGTTCTTATATTGAAGCCACTTGATTAAAGAGGAAGCTGGTGTCCTGCATAAGGATGCTGCGTCACTGCCACAAATATGTACTGTATATTTTCTGTCAAGCCTTCCTCATATGGCCCCATGCAGCCATATAGCAAGAGTCCTAGATAGTTAACACTGTACTAGAGGAACTAGTCAGTGCAATAAGACAAGAAAAGAAATAAAAGGCATCCAGGTGGAAAGGAAGTAAGAAATGCCCATTCCTATGTAGCTATCTTTTCTCAAACTAGTTTGTCATCCCCAGAGAATTCTGGTACTAGAAGAAGTGCATGTATTGGTACATCATACCAAAAAAGCATTATTTGGTGATAAAAATAAAATAGTTATTAAGCCATGAAAAAACAAACTTAAATGCATATTTACTGTGCAAAATCAAGGAAAAAAGGCAGAGAAGCCTAGTAAAGATTCTGCCTGGGTCTGGCAATGTGAAGAAGGCACTTTGTTCCCTTTTTAGGAGAAAGGAAAAATGTCCTGTGCCCTGTTAAATGTTTTAGAAGACATATAGCAGACAAGGGTTTTTTGTTGTTGTTGTTGTTGTTGTTTGGTTTTTGTTTTTGGGTTTTCTTTTTTTTCCAAAGGACAGGGCCATGCAGTCTTCAGGAGATGGTGACTCAGGGACTGGTGTCTGCCAACTGAAGTAAACAGAAGCTCTTTTAAGCTGGAGCAAACGTCATCAAGGGATTTTCCTAAAAGTCCCCAGCATCCACAGGTGGTTTATGTTTCTCTTTTTCTGCTTTGATTATTGTTGCTCTTCTGATTATTCTGGGGCCCTCCAGCTATTCTGAGCAGAAGGAAGTCACCCTCACAGCCCTCCCACCTTCCCCGACAGGGCGACTGGCAAGCATGGTGTTAATCAATATCTGTTGAATGATGGAAAATAGGAAGAGTTGTGCAAATGCATTTTAAGCAGAATAACGTATGTACTAAGATCTGGCTTTGCCTGTCTGTGGCTCCTTGCTTGATGGGCAAGATTGCCAAGGTCATCACACTCATCTGCTTAAAAATTTTTCATGGCTTTGAGAAAATGCCAGTCTCCCAGCTAGATAACCCGCCTCCTTATAATCAGATCATGCCTGCCTGTCTCTCCTCCAAATACTCCCTCAACCACCCCCTCCAGGTCAGCCATGCCCAGGAGACAAGGTCACTTCTTGATGCCCCCTCTCTTTTTTTTTTTGTCTTTTTAGGGCTGCAACTGCAGCATATGGAAGTTCCCAGGCTAGGGGTCTAATCAGAGCTGTAGCTGCCTGGCCTATGCCAGAGCCACAGCAATGTAAGATCCTAGCTGAGTCTTTGATCTACACCACAGCTCGCAGCAACGCCGGATCCTTTACCCACTGAGCAAGGCCAGGAATTGAACCTGAGTCTTCATGGATACTATTCGGGTTCATTACCACTGCGCCACCATGGGAATCCATTTGATGGCCTCTTATCTCAGGCCCCTGGTCTTGCATCTGCTTTTCCCTCTGGCTGGATCTTGCCCCCTTTTGTCCTTACTCTGTTTATTCCTAAAGACTCTACTCAAGCCCAACCCCCACCCCAGTCATGGACCCTGTACCTGAAAGTTTGCTTGGCTTTTCCCCACCAGCCTGAGAAGTGACTGCTTCTGAATCCCCTTCCACACAGATGCTCAAGAAAGACCTGTCAAATTGCTGCATTTATGAAATAATGGCCTCCTGGGAGGAAAAAAATGACCTGGCAATTAGGAAAAGTCACGCATTATTTGATCAAAGGGTGGAGTCCTTCATGGCTTGCTGGTTTTAAAAAGGAAAAACACAGGCAAAGTCAAAGTTGCTAAGGCACTGAAATTCTATTTTCAAATTTCATGTGGAGCCAAGTGTGAACTTCACTGCCATTAAACAGAAGGAGACTTACTCATCTTAGAGCCTGCCTATCAGGTGTGTTTGCACCTAAGAAGTTCGTAACTAGAACATCTGATGAAGGTCAGACCATAGGACTGAATCAGCAGAGCACAGGCCACTCGGTCATGAAACATAAGGACCACCTGGCAGGGCTGCACGCATTTCCAGAAGCTCCTGTGTTCTTTACTGACATTGCTCTGTACAACAAGTCCCATCCTTGTGGCTCATAATCCTGCCTGCCCCCCCCACCACCACCCCCAGCCTGGCACTGACTCATCACTGTCAGCTCTCTCTCCCCCAGGGGTCTGGGAGCTCCCTGGCCCTCAGCTCAGTGAGCAGCCATACACACTTTTCAAATAACAGAAGCAAATAAATGAAAGGGAAAAAAAGATAAAAGACATATGGATGAATTGGTTCCAGACCATCCTGTGGCCTCAGATGCCCTTGACATCCATCCCCAATTCCCTTTTCCCTTGTGCCACCTGAGCTTTGTAAACTGACATTCTCCCTGCAGGAAGTTGGGCTACGAGCACAGCAGCTGAGAATGTGCTCTCTGGAATCAACTGTGAGGCTCAACATTCCTTTTATCAGTTGTGCAACCTTGGCGAAGTACCTAAACTTCTTCAAACTCAGTTTCCCATCAGTAAGACCAAGATCTTAACAGGACGTCCCTCCTGAGGCCATGGTTTCCAGATTCCTCACCCAGGCTGCCTGGGGTACCACAAAAAAACTCCCAGAGGCACCCATGGGTGTTTGCAGTCTTCAGGGAATCGTGCCGATGTCTGCTGGATACAGATGGCCCTTGATGGGCACAGATCCCAGGTCTATCACTCTTGGGTTGGTTAGACCAAACTACTGAAAACTGGTTGGTTGGTAGTGTTTTGGTTCTAGGAACACTGGGAAAGTCTCTTAAGATGCTAAGGGCACAGTAAGCTGAGAAACACTGGGAATCCATGTTACAGGGTGGTTTCGAGAATTCCATGAGCACGTATATATCACGTTTGCTAACACAAATGCGAGCTGTCCTCACCCTCAACCCCATCCTCTGGGCCCGTGTCCTCACAGCATTATACGACAATCATCTAAATCCTTATTGAATTTATGAGCAAACTACCAAGTAAGTAACCCAATTATGAAGAATAATGCAAAAGCCTTTCTTCTCCCCAGTTACAAATGGGGGTGACTAACTAGTTTGAGGAAAATACCTACATGGGAACAGGCAGGAGCTAGAACTCCTTAGAGGCACTTCTTCTAGGAAGTGAAACCCACAGACATTACCAAAATGTTCACTAGGCACAAACCGCTAGAAGAAAGTAAACAATCCTCAAGCCGGCTACACTGGAAATTCACACCAAAAATAGATGCAACCGCATGAGGGATATCTTGGAAATAGATCATCTTAAACAGTAATTTGAATAATTCACTGATTGATATTAACTAAATGTCAAGCCCTCTTCTTCTGAAGAACTAAATGTACTGGAAACAATGTATTCTGTTATCTCTATTTAGTTGTCTTTTTTTTTTTAATGGATGTCTTGTTTGCTTGTTTCCAAGGTAGTCACCATTACATTCATTACTTTTTGAACCAAATGCCATGAGTTGGCGAGGGATTAATAATACATAAATATTATGTGTTTAAGGGGGCGTTGCCATGTCTTTTTTACAAAAATATTCCCAAGAATCACTAAAGCCAGACACTAGCTTTTGGTTGTAAGGCACAAACACCAAACAAGAAGTGTTGTTTTTTTTCCTCCAAAGAACGTGGAAGCCAGTTGCATTCTTGAGTCTCATTTTTTTTTTAATTGAAAGGCTAACCATATATTAAGTTATCCTGGAATCCTGAGTATTGTCAGAGTCCCTGAAAATCTCAGACAGGAGTGGGAGAGACTGGCCACTGACATTTATAGGAGGCTGACCAGTCACTTTGGTATTTTGGCTGTCCAGTCCCTTTTGTGAACTGTGTGGTGATGTCTTTTCCTTTCCATCCAAAACTATTCATGGCACCAGGAGCACCAGAAAGACAGAGGAGAAAAACCTTAGGTTTAGTTTGAATCTCAATTGACGTTAAATGTTTGGTTTGTGTGTCTAAATGTTCCAACATTTAAAAACAGCAGATTCTTGTATGATAAACCGTAACTGTGGGTAGTGGGCTCACCCAGGAGTTCAGAAAGTTTTTCCATCCAAAAAATCCTCTACATCATCCTTGGCAGTGGAGGGACGTAAGCACGGTGATCTCTTTATCCGGAGAGGAGCCGAGAGAGTCACAAATATATACCAAGGGATTTAGCATCCCATTATCCTGAATGCGAGCCCTAGAATCAGTTCTGAAATTGTTGCCTCTACAAAGCCATTTGAAACCATATAAAGCACTCATGAAATGTGGGTATCTTTGCTCTATGACTTGTGTCACCGGATTGTAAGGATTATGGGTGAGTGTCATGTCCTCCTCTTCCACTGCTGTGTCTCCAGAATGTGCGTAGTATCTGGTCCACAGAGAATGCTCAATAAACAGTGGTGAAATTGATAGATACATCTCCAAGTGTTATTATATGTTACAATATATGCTTCACAGGCTTTTCAGGTCGTCCATCCAGCCCCATCTGCATTACTTCATTTAATATTTCCAACACACTAGCAGAAGTTAGTATCACCCCCTTTTCACAAAAAAAAGAAAGCTAAGATTCAAGAAGGGAAGTAGATCTCTCAGGATCACACAGCTGGCCAGCACCGAGCATAGGCACAGAGATGCTCAAGAAAGCCTTATTGATATGATCCACCCCCCCCCCACCCCCGCAGGGGACCACACATCTCCTGGTCCCCTTGGAGTTTCCCATTCACTAGACTTGTAGGAGGTGGTAACCAGGGGCAGAGCAAATGGGGGTAGGAATATGGTGGGGGGCGGGTGGAGGAACAGCCCCTCTCAACACGACTGGGAATTGGGCTCAAGTCTTCCCAACCACCTTGTTGCATAATCTCTTTCTTCTTTGGAAAATGACGGTGAGGGTTTCCCCAGACACTGGGGCCTCAGCATCTCCTAAGAAGGTTGGGACACTCCTGAGAATCCATTTAGTGCACAGCAGGGTCTCCCAGCAAATGCTCCAAATCCCGAGAGAGGGGCGCTTAGCCACACAGGCATCTCAGAGCCCTCCCCCTTCTCCTTCACAGCCCACTCCCCCCAACCCCCAGACTGGCATCTGCGTGCCAGCTGCCCCCTGTCCCCAGCCCTCTCCTACTTGGAGACTTCTGCCAATTTTATTTCCAAAGCCTCAATCACAACCCCGCTTTTTTTCTAGACCATCTTGTGGGGACTCCAACCTGTGGAACATTCTCAAGGAGCTCGGCCACCTTCATCCTCATGGCCAGTGTGGGTGGGCATGGCTTCCTTCACAGCACACGGCTACACAGACGCTTGGCAGGGGACCCGTGGCTGCCACAGTCTTTCCAGGGTGGGGTCCTTTACAAGGAATTTAGGAGGAAACTTCAGGTAATAACATTCCTGAACTCGAAGGAATCCCAACCCTTCTCGTTGCCCATGTGGACGCGCCCCGAGTGGGGCGGTGGCTCCCCAAGATCACACGGTGAGTGACCCCAGGGGAAACTCACATTTTCCTCTTTACACACCACACCCTCTCCTTCCCAGAAAAATCCCAGGCTCATTTGGAAGAAAGACAATGTTCCAGAAAACACAGGGGGGTGCAGCTTTATGGCCTTCAGCTGTGGAGATGCTGCTCCCTTCATTTCATTTGGTCCCCTGGTCACACATGTCCCATCTACGAGGCTTCATGAGTAGACACGGGACACACACACACACACACACACACACACACACACGTAAAGGTTTTCTGGCTCCTGATCCACACATGCAGATGTGGAAGGCGGCTGCAGGCTGATCGGGGGAGGACTTGGGGGGAATTCAGGGATGCGAATGCAACGAGGACCGCCGCTCCCTTTAAAAGTTAAAAAACAGGGATCCAAATTCTATTTTATTTCGCAGATGAGGGAGAGGAAAGCCAGTCTTACTGAGAGAAAAACAACTCCCAGAAATCAGAATCAGACAGTCATGCCCGGTCTGGCTGCCGGGCAGCGGGAAACCCTAACCTTGGCGGGTCCTGATGGCTTCCGCGGGAGAGACCTAACATTAGTGATTGCCCAGATCCATATCCGGTACAGCTGTGAGGTCTCTGCTCTTCACTGCCATTCCACCAAGAAATTAAAAAGCAATTTTCCTTTGAAGCTCTGGAGGGTGTTTTGGTTTTTTGTTTTTTGTTTTTTTTTTTTTTTCATTTGAGATTACGGGTTGAGGTCAGAAAATGAGACACAAGGAATTCACAAACACGCATACATGAGCTTGGGTAAAATTCCATCCCCCACAGCCCCATTTTCAGTTGTCCTAACTCCCAGATTGCTTCCAGCTTGACCAAGCTCAGGCTGGCAAGCCCTCGATCGAGGGACCCAGCGCCCAACGCTTTCCTGGAGTGGAGGTATTTTATGCCTTAAGCTGATCAGCGTTGGGGAAGATGAAGCACGCAAACTGCCTTGAAATATTTATGAAGCTATTTTAGCAAAAGGAGCAGAAGAAAAGATACACACAAACCACATACCCCAACTGATGAGGAATAGGATTCAAGGGGCGTGAGTGGGAACCCTATGCTCTTTATTTGTTGCTGGTTTTTGTTTGTTTGCTTGTTGTTGTTGTTGTTGTTTTAATTTTCAAACTTGGATTTCTGTTTCTCAACAGATGATCCTCTCGGTGTCAGCTAGAGTCCCAGCAGGAGACAGAAACCACACGGTAACATAGAAGGGGGCAACTTAGAAGGGGAAAGTTTAACATCAGGCATTGAGTTGGAAGTGGGGCCAGAGAGAGGAGGATTACCTAGTGAGACGGGAGGAGGCCTCCAGAGGATACGGGGTAGCAGGCGGGAGCGGGCAGCCCCTGCTGCTCTGAGATAAGCGCCCCCCCAGGCCTATAGAACAGGGCACCCGCAGGACAGTCTCAGGGCTGGCAGAGGAGATGCTGAGGTATTACACAAGTAGAACCGGCTGGGAGTCAGCCCTATGGAGCCTGCTGGGGAGTGCCAGGGAAAGCCATCCATGGACAGGTGTGCTGCTGCAGGTGCCCAAGCCCAGGGCTGGCTACCCAGCACCCACAAGCCGGTGCCGGGCAGCGGTCCACGCAGCAGAAGGCTCACGCAGGAACATGCCCCAGGTCTCAGGAGCTGGGCTGCTGGAGAGGCCACACCCCCTGCAGGAGCCCATTTGGAGGCCACTCTAGAGCCAGGAAGGAAAGTCCCTTCCTCTCGCAATGTCCCTCCAGTGGCCACTACCGACAGCATGGTGCCAGAGGGCCAGTGAAAATATGCAAAACGTTCATCCTGCCTTCTGCAGATCCAGCTGTGAGGGCAAACTTGGGGCTGAGAGGCAAACTGTGAGCTGATGCTCTGCTTTCATACCTCCCTCTGTACAAACCAAACTCCCAGATAACAGCAAAACCACCATGTATTCCTCTAACAAGACACAGCTATGAAGAAATGAAGAAATTCTCACCCTTTGTCCAATGTGTATCCTGGCTATCAGGGTCTCTGAGTCGAAACATATGGCGAATCCTGTAAGACAGAGTCCTGCCTTTAAATAATGTCTTATAAGCTGTTTTAGGAATACACGTAGAAAGTAAGACATGTAGGAACCAAATATATAACTCAGTTAAGAATGTTTCAATTTCCAAAGATTGTTTATGCGATGTCGATTTTTCAGACTTTCAAACTTGCAAATTTTTTTAACTCAAAACACAATGGATGCTTAAAAATAAATTTTAAAGAACATCTGTGCCAGGCTGTGTGCCGGGTATTACGTTGACTCTCTTAGTTTGTCATCCTAGTCCCACCTGGCAGCTTTAGAGTTAACCTCCACATTTTGCAGAATACTGAAGGCTCTAAGATGAACTTCTTACTTCTATAAGCATAATTGATGTCACATCTTGGAAAAACAAAATAAGAAAGGGGCAAAAGGGGTCAAATCTGAATATATGGCTTAACATATTTCAGGAAGCATTTTTTTTTTAATAACTCTGACAAGTGTTCCTGACAGCCGTGATTCAGAGTTGCCTCCAGTGGAAGCGAGTTCATGGGCAGGAAGTTGGGTACAACAGACGTGCACCAGGCTTCCACAGCCATCACAGACCCTGGAGGGGTCTTATATGCAAAGTCTGAGGGTTTCCTAGAGAAAAATGTTTCTCATTCTATTTCCTTTGAGACATAAGGGAGCAGAAAGTCAGAAAGGGAGGGAAGAAGTGAGGAACAAGGTGGACGCGGGAAAGAAGCCTGCTGTTTGCTAGATGTAACCTATCTTCCTACATGTTGCTCAGGACTCTGGTCTCTGAGAGGTGGGGGCACAGTAGAAACGTACACTTATAACCTCAAGTCCATCAGAGACCAAAAAGCAATTTCACCTGTCGATTGGTTGCTTGGCTGGTTAGTTGCTTGGTTGACCAGTTGCTTTGTTGGTTGGTTATTTGTTTTCTGACTCCACATCCTGGCAGAGCTTGGCATGGTTGCATCTTTCAGGGTGGCTTTAAATGAAATATTTAAACGTGAATGCCAGGTGCACTTAAACACGTTAAGGAATGTATGGTTTTGTGTCCTGTGGGACATTGCGAGAAGCTGGCCTCCTAAAAGCTGGGGAAGGGGCTCTCAGCAGAACCCAACCTGGCTGGCACCTGATCTCAGACTTCCAGCCTCCAGAACTTTGAGAAAATAAATGTCCTTTGTTGAAGCCAGTGTTTTGCTATAGCAGCCTGAGCTAATACAACAGTCTTCACAGCCTTTTCTGTACATCTAAGGCTGTTCTAAAAGTAGAAGTTCGTATCTCAAAAGAAATATAACCTGATCAAACTATTTCATTAGCCAGGGGTTCCAGGGTGGTCAAAACTCTGATTTTTTAAAGCAGTTATTTGCCACTGCTTTACCACTGTTATCAGGAAACCAGCTCCATCCTGTCTCCAAACTCCAGACTCCCGGAGGAGAGACCTGGAAAGGCTGGGAACACCCCCAGTGCACCCCTGCCCTGAGGTCTTGCCGTTGGGCCTGGTAAGCACCCTCACTGATGCTTTATTGCTTGTCACTTGTCAGGGCCCTCCAGCTCACCCATGCCCCTCCCCAGGCCACTGTGGGATGCTCTCTTGGGTCCCACGCTCTCCCGAAGCTTCACAGTCATCCCTTGTGCCCTTGTTTCCTAAAGCCCTCCACCCACACAGACTGGGGACTCCTCAAGGCTCCAAGGGATCCTTAGCCAGGAGTCACAACCTCAGATGCCAGGCAGGGACATAAATAAGTAGAGGAGCCCGTGGATGAGCCACAACCAAAGAGCAAATCAAAACTTTAACATTACTGAATAATAGCGCAACTGGATAGTAAGGATTTTAAAGTCTAAACGGAAAAAATACAATAGAAAAAGAGAAATCATCTTTTATTCAATTGTTTATTTGAATATTTTTTCTCCTCTTATGGCTGCACCTATGGCACACAGACGTTCCCAGCACAGGGGTCAAATCAGAGCTGCAACTGCGGACTGCGCTGCAGCCACAGCCACACAGGATACTTAACCCACTGAGGTCACATCCTCGCAGAGACAGTATCAGTTCCTTAACCCACTGAGCCACAAGGACACCCTATTTGAAATTTATTACTCTCTTCCTTTGGAATCAAAATCCTGATTTTTTTTTTCCCATACTAAGGTATCAACGACAGGCATTGTGTTTAGCACGTCTGAACGTGGGCTTTGCAGAATGGTACCTCTACCAAAATAATGGTGGTATTCTCTGGTATTCCAAAGTTATCCTTTGGGATTTTAAATTGTCCTTTAGTTTTCTATGCTAAATGGAACAGCAGCTCAACACCTTCTATTTCTAGCTTTCCCCCACACAGCCAGGCAGACAATGCAGGCAAACTGAACCATGCTGAGTCACCTTCAGAAGGCTTGACATCAGAAAACCTTTTCTGGATCTCATGGTTCAACTCTGCAACATGAGGGCTGTCATCCAGGCCGTGCCAAGGAAAATGGGCCATATTCTCCATGAGCTTCTTAAAGACATTTTGCTACAATACGTGAACCAAACCATGGATTTGTGTAACACCCTTTGAATGCCCAGGCAGAGGGGAAAAAACACAAAAACCCAAGTGTGAGATAGATGGCTGAGTTTATGAGAAAGCTGAGTTTTGAGTCTAAGTTTGCTCTTGGGTTGGGGGTTTCTCTGTGTAAGATGCTACTTTTCATGTTTAAACCACCTTCCTGGCACCACAGCAAGGCCGAAGCCCCTGACTGTCCCACAGCACAGCCAAGGGTGACATTGCACATGCAAACTCACAGACCCAGGGGGTTCTGCACAGGAAAGCATGGTATTTACTGAGTCAACTCCATGTCCAGGACACATCTTGCTTTAGCACAAAGCATCTCCCAGGGCATGGCATGTAATAGACGCTAATCAATTCCATCCTTGGAGAAAGCACTGCCATTGTGGATTGAACATCTTAGACTGGCTACCAAGCCCAGCATTTGGAGCAGCTATGGAGAGAGCCTGGTGTGTGGTCACATACATTAATTTTGGCTAGTTCATATTAAAGTTTAAGATTTTTCTCAATATTTCAAACCAAATCACTTCTCAGATATCTGGGTTTCCTTGCGTAACAAGTCCCAAAGTTCTCTACTCACAAAGGCTCCCCTTAACACCTGGAATATACATGTGGCTTCTTAGGGAACATTATTTATTTCTGGACTCCCATAAGTTACCAAAAAATGCTACAATGATGAACTTATTCTTACTTTTTAACTTGGCCTATAAGTTCTTGGCTGTCACTATAGCAGGATGAACAGCAGTATTTTCAGTTAGATTTTCATTTCTAAGTATTTTTCTTTATTCAGAACATAGCGTCTTTACTGCACTCAAATGAAGCTCTTTCATGAACTTGCCATAACGTCTGGACGATTTTTTTCACTTAATTCTAGGTGCACTTCCCTCAGCCACATCAGTTATGGCATTAAAATGTAAAAGGCCTATTGAAGTTTTTCTTTTTTAGTAATTTCTTAAATTTTCAGCCGTATATTTCTTTTGCCTATTAGTCATAGTTCTCATTACTATTTTTTATTTTATAATGCTGTCTTAATTTGCATTCCTTCTGAACACACACACTTTGCAAAGTAAAGGTATAGAATTTTTTTCTCATGCTTATGCATCAGTTGTTTTGCTCGAATTTTTCTTCTCGGAGCCACTGGTCTTCTTGTTCTTTATTTTGGCATTTGGGGGGCACCAGAAGACTCTAAGAACTATCTGATTCCCACACAGGATGCAAACGGTGATTGATGGCAACTGAAACCGTAGGAGGCTTGGGGGAATGTAGCTGTGGAACAGTTCACGTCCTACTGCTCAACAAATCTGGCTGCTCACTGTCATAATAATGAAGAATGGGAAGAAATCCACATGCCCTCCAAAATTAAAAGAAAGGAAAAACAACTGAAAAGCCAAGATTCCATGTAACCGCTGTATGAATCCTGTTGCAGGAAAATGTCCCATGGCTCCAGCAAATACTTCCCCTTTAATTTTAAGTTAAAAATTTGTCCGCTTACGTACACATTCACATATGAACAAACATTTGAAGATCTTATACCAAGTATTAATGATGCTTGTGGTGAGGTGATAGGCTACAGCAAATGTAATGACATGGGGAAATATATATATATATATATATATATATATATATATATATATATATATATAAATGCTATGTGAAGAAAAACACAAATTTAGGAATGACTATAATACAATCATATTTTAACTTTGTTTAGAATTATGTATTATGATTTTATTTAAAAACAGAATTAAAAGTAGGTATGTTACTACTAGCCAGAGTATAATCTTAAGAAAGGCAAAAAATTACATAAATTAATGCAGCTTTTTTTAAAAAAGCACAGAACAAGGAATAAAAGGAGTGAATAAAAGAATGACACCCAGAGTCAAGGCTGGGTCATGAAAGTTGGGTTGGTTTTTGTTTCCTCTTTTATGTTCCTCTTTATGCTTCCAGGGCTCTTCAATGAATAGTTATTACTTTTATAATAAAAAATATTGTTAAAAATGGTTTTTGCATTCACTTCTTTATAAACAAAATGGAATAGCCTGGGAAAGGATGCAGGAAACATTTGCATAATCGTGGGAAATAAATTCTACTGTTCATGTGTTTACAGATTTCCTTTTCTTCAAATAAATATTATATTTCAAACTATAAATCATAAATCTCATTTTTCTTGGATATGCAGTCATTATGCTTTATCTGCAATGAAATGAGTAACAGCTTTCTTTGGGAAGATCATTCAGATAGATAAGTGTAAAAAGAATTTTATATACTTTATCCTCATATAGAAAGGCAGAAACTCTTTAATTCTTCTGCTGTCTGAGAGGAACTCCTAAAAGTCACTTTATTCTGGAATAAATAAGATGCAAGTGATTCTATTTCTGTCCCAAGTGACCTCACGCCGTTTCCCTGTAAAGAGTCTGTATCTATGGAAATAGCTCTTTCATAGAGCAGTCTGGCTGCCCAGGTCCAATGCCACTTCTAGACTTGATGCCCTTTTTGGAACTGTCACCAAGGGGTGATGGTGAGTTTAGACTGCCTGCAAAGGATCATCTGCCAAGAAAAATAACTCAAAAGCTGCCACTTTGGGCAAGGCATTTGCCTCTTCGGGGAATTTCCAGATCTCCTCTCTTATATATCAAAGACTCTTGAAACGACTTCAGTTCTGACCCTGGTGCAGCTTTAGTCCAGGGGTCTGTTCTGTGCACAGGCCTCCCCCAGGGCAGGGTCTGTCAGGAACCCTACCCCCATCTCCTGTGACCCTGGGACTGCTCTCCCCCAGGTGCCCAGATGCTCAGCTCTGCCCTTCTTTTTGGCAGGTCTTCATTCTGCCCTGTCTTCTGCACTCGTCACTGCCTCCTTTGGGCAGGGGGCAGGGAAAAGTCTCAAAACTCACCAGGACCCCTTGCTCACAGGAGCTCTCAATAAAGCAAAGAGCTCGGATCCTGGATCCACACAGCCTGGAGGCCCTCACCAGCTGTGTGAGCCTGGAGAAATCCTTCAACTTCTCCAGACAAGGGGACAGTGAGGGCACCCAGCTCCATAGAGTCTCCAGGGAAGAGAAGAGCTAAAGCTTTTCAGGTGCTGAGCCTGGTGTCTGCAGGCACCAGATCCTGCCCGTGGTGAAAAGAAGGAAGCAGAGTCATTTTTTGAGCACCTGCTTACAGGTGTTTTATATACACCTTAGAAAAATCCTCTGCAATGTGCATTATGGACATATTATAGTGCTAAGGCTCAGAGAGTTTCTGCAGCACACCTCAACTCCAACTCCAGGGACAAGGACTAGTGCCGTCCCAGACAGACCTCACTCCCAACTCTCTCCTCTTAAAGGAGAGCAAAGCTACCCTAGGGGACCTTCCCAGGACAGATCCTCCCCCACATCCTCCACCAGCCTTTTGTCTAGAAAAACCTTAGCTGAAGAATAAATTTGATCAGAGAAATGAAAACATGAAGAAGAAAAAGAAAGAAGTCAAAAATGACCGAATAATCACAGTGTAGCCATTAAAGAAAGTCAAGGACTTTTAGTTCCTCCTTGTGGGCTATAGACAATATTCTAAGCCATGGCCTTGAGCTGTTTTGCAGACATTGAAACCCCATCAAGTGGAAGAAGTTAACTACATGGTGACCAGATTGGAGCCACGACATAGGCTGCTACCACTTGTGTAATTCTGAAACCTGGCCTCAAGGAAATGGGAGCACACTGACTCTGGAACTGAAGATGAACTGTCCTTAATCAAAATGATGCTGATCAGACCACTGCATGGCCAATGTCAGAGCTGACTGTGATGCTCTGAAAGTAGCCCCCTCCCTCCATCCAGGCACCCCCAAACCTCCCCTTAAAAAGCTATTGCCCCCTGATCGGCACTGGAGAGTTGGCCTTTGGACAAGTGTCCACCTTCTCCCAGGTTACCAGCCTCCCGAGTAAAGCAACCTTACCTTTCTAACAATGCTTGTCTACCAGATTTAGGTAACACTCTGCTTTCCTTGGACTTTCGTTTCAAACTATGAAGACAATTTCCTGAACAGAACATCTGCCCCAAGCACTTCACTCCACTGCACGTAAGTAAATAAAATAACCATCAATTCATTGGGTGTCATTACTATGTGATGAGGTCCTTTGATCTTCAGTATTTGTTCACTTGGCTAATAAATAATCACAACTAAGCAAAAAAAAAAAAAAAAAAAAAGCAATGCCAGTTAAGGAATATATAAATGCTGCCACCAAGGAAAGGACATAGGATTATGTTTGAAAGGATTAAGTAAATATTAGTGTTTCTCCTTATGAACATGGACAAGGGGGTCTACTGAGGTCCCTGTGGCTTTTCTGTTGCCCTTTCATTTGTGAAAGTCTGGTTGCAAAACTCGCAATTGGAGTTTGAATTCTTTTTCCATACTGGGCAGTTGGCTGCCAGCTGGGGGAGGGAGTTGGCCTCCCCATGCCTTCTGGCAGTGTCCCTGGAGGCCAGGGTCCCGTCCAAGAGAGGAGGGAGCACGCCAGGCCCTCCACCCCTGCAAAGCTGGTAAGCTGGGGCTTGGGACCCCTCTTATGGAGTCTGTGGAGTCCAGGGAGCAGGCACAGCCCTGCCGATGGGAGAGCATGTGACCCACTCTGTGTCAGAGGCAGAGTGTTCCCTGGGAGCGTATTCGGGGAGACCAGAGCTTATCCGAGCAGAGAGTAAGGGGGGCAGCTGGTGGGGAGGGGGTGCGAGGGTTCTTTCTGTTCAGGCCTGTGGGTGACAGTTACCTTAATTTGATGAATTGCCCCAGCACAGATTATGTGGATTTAGGGAAGAAGAGGCCTTTTTGTCATTAAAACAGTTCGTTCACCAGTTTGTGGTCTAAGCACAGTGACGGGTGACGGTAGCAAGAGCCAGCCTGCTTTCAGCCATCCCAGGCCTGGGTCTCCCCTCCGGGCAGCCTGCCAACCCACCACCTTATAGCCGACGCCCCTGAGACTCAGGCAATCCAAGTCCCCTGGGCCCTGCCTCACTGCAAACATCGACTCCTAGGGCCACCTGGTGGGAACAATGAAGGATCTCCTGATGTTGACACTCAAACGCAGTTTCTTAGACTCCTCGGGGATCCTGCGCCTCCCCAGGGGCGAGCACTTCACCTGCAGAGCCTCTTGGACTTTTATGCTGACTTGAGCCCACCCCAGGAGAGGTTGCTCTGGCCCCCAGCTGTGCAGACCCCAGGTTCCAACCTTCTGTCCCCTACCCACTCACTCCCGGAAGGCTGGAGTCCCCCTCTCGAGTGCCAGGGAAGGTTCTCAGAGAAGGCGGTGCTGTGCTGCGGTTTGAAGCAGGGTAAAGGCTGTGGGGAAAGAGCCTTTGCAGAGAGAAGGAGGGTGAGCAGAGGCAAGGTGCCAGTGGGGCCTGGCAGGACCAGGAACAGCCAGCGGGCGTGAGTGGGGACAAGGTCCATGACAGTGGCGGGAGGGGACACTGAGGACGCAGCCTCGGCGGTCGGTCCTGAGATGAGGCAGGTATCTAAGGAGGGAGCAAGGCACGGCAACAACTGGAGTGAGCTATCCTGTCAGCCCGACCTGGCAGAAGGCAGATTCTGTCACTTCCTAGACCGCATGACCTCAGCATCCTCTGTGAGCCTTGGCTCCTTGCTGCAAACGGAGGCCCCAGGGCAAAAGAGAAGGGATCTCAGAAAAGGACAGGACCTCGGAGAAGACAGAAGTGATCCTGGAAAATGACAGGGACCCAGGAGAAGCCCTGCCTGTGGCCATTGCTAATCTTTCTCTTTCTGTCCACACCCCCACCCCATCATCTCCCTTCCTCCCGAGTTCTAGCCCCCGGCCTTGCCTCCCAACTCCTTTTCTCTTTAAAGAAAATGCAGTTTGTAAAGATAAACAATGGAATGGATTAAACTAAAAACTGAGTATATGGGAGGAGGGAAAAAGTGATACTGATCCAGGAGTAATAATAATGATGACAAAAAAAAAATCCAAGAGTGAAGCCAGGGCCTGAGATGAAGCCTCTGAGCATCTTATACTTGATATAGTTGAGATTAAATGTGGGTTTGCTCTTTCCGGCAGGAGAGGAGGAAGCCTGGATTAAGTGCATGAATCAGAAGGTCCCTGATTCGTCTTTACCAGAAGAAAATCAACGAAAAGTTCTTTGATGGATGGGCAGTGATACCTGGTTTTCCCCTGTTGCTGGAGGCCAGCTCCGGCGGCCAGGGGGTGTACACTTTTCCCAAAGGAGAGGGACAGGACGTCGGCTTTTGCAACGGAGACAGACTCTTTGTCCCTTCTTTCAGGGCGCTGGACTGCTCAAATTTTATTGGCAAAAGTGGTAGATTATATAGACAGCTTTTTGCTACTGATTACATCACAGTGTTAAAAGTACATTGGTTGACTTTTACATGGTACAGCAGCTGTACATCACGTTCTAACATCTTTGTCTTAACTAAATTTAGTGGGTACAATTTAGGGGCAATTAGGTTCAATACATCATGTGGAAAGGAGGAGACTCAATACAAATCATCCCATGGCCAGCAAGTCTCCACAATTTGAAGAGGTCACAGACACAAGAATTGGGCATTCACAAACCTTATTTTTAGAGTGGTGCTTATCTTTAAAGCATTGTGGCAGGGAGACAGTATAAGAAAATATAAACCAACTTAACTAGCTGTCACTTAAGAGCTTCTATAACTCATAGCTAGGTGTCTTTTGGTCAAGAATAATATATGTCTAACTTCTGTGAACCTCATTAAAATCTTAACTCTAAAGTTTACTATATACCTAGTTAATGGATAAACACTATGTTTTAATTAAGTTGGATTTAAATAGGGGAAAGTCCTTCAGGATGAAATTCTTATATTATTGTTGTAACTTTGTTAAATCACAAATCACCACAGGAAAATAATAATGGACAATAAGAATAATAAGCAAATAATCAGGAAAGTCTGAGGAAAAACTGAATAATAAATAAAACAACAGGATAGACTAGGTCACCTGAGAAACAATCCATGTTCTCCAGTGCAAACATGGAAATTGCTTTCCCAGGAAAGCCCCAATTCTTCCCCATAAACATCGAAATGAGAGCTGTGTAACCTGAGGCCTGCCCTTGGCTTGTACCATACAGGCAGGCTTTTTAGCCTAACCAGAGGCCCACCTTCGGCTTGTACCGTTCAGGTGAGCTCCCTTCCTTGGTTAGGAACTTGCCTTCAGGTTTTTCTGCTATCAGGCAAGTTCTCTTTTTTTTTTTTTTTTTGAGTCCTTGCATTTTCTCGGCACCCCCATTCCCCCTATAGTTCGTCCTAGGTTTCATTTCTAACCATCTGTCATCTGTCTGTCCATCCTTCCATCCATTCATTCGTCTATCTACCTGTCAGCCACCTATCTTCTATCCATCCATCCATCCGTCACCCATCACCTATCTAGATCTCTTGATTATTTGTCCATCACACTTTCTATCATCATGGAGAATGCTGGATCAGATTCAGCATTCACAAACTCCTATACTTCCCTGCTTTCGTCTTGGAAACTTTGCTATCATGAACGCATCTGGGACCTGAGCAGAAACTCCACCCACATGGGTAATAACAGTAATTTATGAGATGAGGCTTTTGACCCAAACACAACAAGAACTTATACGTGTTTAGAAGCCAGGAATGAAAACAAGCCTGCTTTGCTAAGTCACAGTGCAAAACCCCATGATTTTAAAATTTTTCAGAACTTACATGGTTTTTGGGAGCTGGAACGGTGACCTCCGAAGGTTGATTAGTTTATGGCTATAGATCCTTAGACTTAAATGAAGTTGAATGCATGGAAAATTTTCTTATTTTTTTTTCAGGAACTTCTTACATTAGAACATGAAAATGTTTGCCCTAATTCCAGAGGTTAGATAGATATTTGAAAACATGCACTTTGGAAGTTCTGGTTGTGGCTCAGCTATGAGCCCGACTAGTATCCATGAGGATTTGGGTTCGATCCCTGGCCTCGCTCAGTGGGTTAAAGATCCAGCATTGCCATGAACTGTGGTGTAGGTTGCAGATGCAGCTCAGATCTGGTGTTGCTGTGGCTGTGGTGTAGGCTGGCAGCTACAACTCTGATTTGACTCCTAGCCTGGGAACTTCCATGCGCCACAGAGGCAGCCCTAAAAAGCCAAAAGAAAGAAGGAAGGAAGGAAGAAGGAAGGAAGGAAGGAAGGAAGGAAGGAAGGAAGAAAGGAAAACAAAGAAAGCAAAAAAAGAAAGAAGCAGAGAATAATCATAAAGGAACACAAAGAATTGCTAACGACGCCCTCCCCAAAATCATAAGGCATAGGCTTCCTTCACCGTTCGGTTTCAGCAGAAAGAAGATTGACAGACAGACTTTGGCCCAGCCCTTCATTTCCTTCCAGGATTAAACTCAATAAGCTTCAGGAAAGCTACTACAGGGTTGCTTTATGTTTCAGTTAACGGTGGTTTGCTATTTGTTTGTGTTAATCATTTTAATAATTGATTGGTGGTGTGCATCACACCCTCCTAACACTGATGGAAGCTAGAAAAATATCCCCTCTTGTATTTTTATTTTTATTTTTTGTCTTTTGAGGGCTGCACCCATGGCATATGAAGGTGCCCAGGCTAGGGGTCTAATTGGAGCTGTAGCCGCCAGCCTACACCACAGCCACAGCAACGCAGGATCCGACCCTCGTCTGTGACCCTCACCCCACACTCACACGCCAGATCCTTAACCACATGGGGAGATCAGGGATCGAACTCGCAACCTCGGTTCCTGGTCGGATTCATTTCCCTCCACAACAGACTCCAACTCACACAGCCTCTATTTTTATTTTTCTTGGATCTGGAGGCTGCAGTTCATGCCTTCCATAGTTCTGAGCCAGAAGCTTCACCACACATTGAAGAAAAAACAAAAGTGACTCCTGCCCCCGAGCTCTACCCTCCTCCCTCACTGTGTTCCAGGCAAGTCTGTCTCACTTCTCGCTCCTTCTCCTACTCTCATCTGCTGCAGGATCCCAGCACAACAGCTCTGGAGAAAGTTAGAGCTGGAAAAGCCCTCTTTTTTCACTTTTTAAAAAAGCTTTATTGAAATATAGTTGACCTACAATGTTGTGATAGTTTCTGCTGTACAAGTCGATTCATTTAAACGTACAGACATAATTATTTTTCAGCGTCTTTCCCCATATAGGTTATACAGAATAGAGTTCCCTATGCTGTAGAGTAGCCCCACTGACAAGCCATTCTATACACCATAGTGTGACATGGTAATCCCAGTCTAATCCCTGCATTTTACAGAGTAGGAATCCAGAAGTGAGTTCAAACTGACCAGCTGAAACTTAAAAGGATAGGATATGAATTTCTGTACTTGAAAAAAATTCTGTGCATGTTTGTAATTAAAGAGAATTTGAAAACGAGTGTTTTTTTTGGGGGGGGAGCTGACCTATTGGTAACTTCTAGTAAATGGAAACACCAGAGACCACTTCTCTCTGCCCCACATCATAGTAAATCCTCCCCATGAATCATCCAGAAGGAAATGTCTTCAGTAGCACCCAACGCAAACCATGAGACTCAGCCCTCATCTGCATCTTGCAATTCCTTGGTGTCACTCACACCCATCTCTTTTTTGATTATTGACCCTTAGCCAGCTGACCCAAAGTCTCTGGATGAGGTCACGCTGACATACCCTGGCTGGGAGAAATTCTCTCTGGACCAACTGCATCCTGTGTGCTGGCATTTACCGAAATTTACCTACTTACGATATCTAGTCACTAGTGCTTCCTCTCTCTCTTCTTTAACCTATCTGAAGTCTCTCGACACGGCTCTTCGCACCACACTCAGCTTTTTCTACTTCTTCACTTGTTTTTTTTAATGAAGACCGTATTATCTGCATTGCCAGGCTTATCAGGTTATCAGGAGGCACAAAGGAGACACAGAGCTGGGAGTCGTTGCCAACATAGAAGTTCTCTCCAAAGGTATTTTTAGCCCTTGCTGAAGGTCTGTGTAATGCCTCACTTAAGTTGGTTCAATTGGGAATGGGTTTCTGGTTGACTGAATTTGGGGGTTAGTCAAATAAACTTTTTGTTTCAACCTATATTTAAAAGTTTCTAAAATGTTCGTCCACCTTCACTCTTTAGTAACACCAACTAGGAGGCAACTCTTAACCCCCTTGGCTGAGGGTCACAGGGTCAAGGATGAAAGGTTGGAGCTGAACAGAAGGGATATTGTCCCATTAGCAATGATGTTTCATTTCTAATCAATTTCCTCTGCGACAACGTTCCTGAAGACAGCAGCCATGTCTGTCTCGTTCTCAACAGGATCCTTGTACCCAACACAGCAGCTTGCCTTAGGAGGTGCACAATATATTTTTGTTACATGAAGAAGTTGCCTTTTTTTTTTTTTTTTTGGTCTTTTGAGGGCTGCATCCACAGCACATGGAGGTTCCCAGGCTAGGGGTTGAATTGGAGCTGTAGCTGCCGGCTTACACCAAAGCCACAGTAACTCGGGATCTGAGCTGGGTCTTTGACCTACACCATAAATCATGGCAATGCCAGATCCTTGACCCACTGAGCAAGGCCAGGGATCAAACCCTCATCCTCATGGATACTAGTCAAGTTCATTAACCACTGAGCCACGATGGGAACTCCCCTCAATATTATTCTTGTTTCTATTTATTTTCCTTGAAAATGGATAACAATGAATAAGATTGATATTCTAATTGGTTGCAATAATTCGAGGTGTCACCATCTTCACAAAACAATAATTATCTTCAAATGGAAAATCCGAATGTTTTGAGAAGACAACTGGCTTCTCTGTGTACATGCAATTGAAGCATAAATCAAATGAAGAACTTTTTTAAGCAACAAATCGTAATGTCTATCATGGTGGCAAAGCCCAGAGGCCTTCACTGGCTTGGGGGGAGGCCTCGGGGTGCTATGGGAGCTCTCCCACGGCAGAGGGAAGAAGGAGGAACATCAGAGGGAGGGGTCGGGTTAATAACAAAGATCAGAAAAATTCAGGACAGAAGAGATTCCTAGTGTTGGGGAGATGGCTGGGATCGTCGTGTCAGAAAGTGAAACCCATGAACACAGGAGGTCTCCATCAGGCTCCTTCCTTCTGCAGATGGCGCGGGTGCTCACACAGCGCGGGGAGGGGAAAAAAGGCCCTCCCTGTTTATCCCTAACGCAGGGGGTGGACCTGTCCCCTTCCTGGGGGGCAGGGCAGGGCGCACATTCTTCTCGGGGGGCTCATTGAAACAGGTTGTTCCTGGGAGAAGAGGGAAAGAGGACGGGGTGGCAGGAGGGCGTTTCAACTGAAACGCGAGTGAAATGGAGTCGCCAAGATTTCCTTCGATAGAAGAGACATTCTGTCCCTTTCCACACTAGGCAAGGAAAATTCTAGATGCCTAGACAAACGTGTCTACATCCTCTCTTATCATACAGTCAAAATAGTAACAGTTGGCTAAAAAATATACACCACCTAAAAAGTTGAAAGTAGGTTTTTTTCAGTGGACAAAACCAAGGACTAAAGCCTGGAGGCAGCATCTGAAGTCACCCTGAGAAAACTGCTCTGAGGAGGCAAGAGGGGAGCTAGGATATATAGGCGTTTTGCAACAAAAAGCAGATCATCGGGACAAAAATTACAGTTGATAATAGAAAACCAGACACCTGAAGTTAAGGAAGGTGATGCTTTTCTATGGAAGGGAAGATGCAAGGCCTGGGCTCCCTGCAGTCATTTCTCTCAGGTGCACCTCTGCTCTCTGGGGCCAGTGTCCTGTGTTTTCACAGCCTGAGTGTCCTCAGAGCTCCCTTCCCGAGTGGCTGCTGTCCGAGGGCTGCTAGGTGGCAGGTAGTCTTTGTTTCCTTCCAGAGTTCCCTCAGGGCTCACCGGGTCACCCTCGGAGGGGGCTGCCATCTCTGATGGCTGCGACAGCCTTTGTTGGTATGGCAGGCAACGTTTTATTCCTCATAATGAAATTACACTGACTTTGAAATGACTTGAACCACACACCACCAATCTAGCCCTGGATGTGATGTGAAGAACGCCCTTCCTTAGCCTCACATTTGCTTAGCTTTCATTTTATTAACAAGGGTTCGGTGTCACATGGAATGTCACTTTGCTTCCTAAGGCTCTGACTCATGGGGAGAGTAGGCAGTGATGAGGATGGTAAGGCTGCGCCGAGCCTTTGACTCCTGCTCCAAGGGAGGATGGAGGCCCTCTGTGACCACAGCTCAGGCGGCAATTCAGCCACTTCTAGAAGGTAGGGTTTCTCAAAGAAATGCTGGTTTGGGGATGAGCCCAGGAAATGAGTTCCAAGTTCTTTGAGCTCAATTTGGAAATCACTCACATCTCATCTCAAAGACAAAGGAGCCCACACACAGGGCTATGGATTACAGGACTTACAAGTCCAACCACCATTGAAATGCCTTAACGCTGGCTGCGTTGGCGGTGTCAGTGATGTCTGCCTGGATAATCCTACATTAACTCGTGGGGCACTGAATACGTTGTGAACAACACTTCAGCCTCCCAAGAACTTTATAAATTAAAGCTCAGCGATGGGAAGTGACTTAAATCATACAGAAAGTGACCAGAGGGAAGATTCAAATGCAGGTCTCCAGGATCCACAACGAGGCAAAAAAAACACCTGAATTTAATTCACCTAATGATCCCACTGAATCGTCTCCCATATAGCAAACAAATTTCAGGAGGGCAGGGATTTCTGTCTGTTTGTTCACTGGTGTGTCTTTAGTACTTGGGACATAAGATGTTCAATATTGGGGGGGGAGGGGAAGGAGGAAGAGAGGGAGGGAAGGAGGAAGAGAGGGAGGGAAGAAGGAAGAAAGGAGGGAGGGAGGAAGGATGTCTGGATGGAAGGGAGGAAGAGATGGGGGAGGGAGGAAGGGAAGGCAGGGAGGGATGGAAGGAAGGATGGAGGGAAGGTCACCATATGTGTGATTTTGCTGAAGGGGGAGGCACAGGCAACCAAGCACACATGTTGCAGAAGGCTGCTGCTGGTCTCATGAAGGTCATTGCCCGTCACGAGAGCAGACGTCACAATGGCAGATTTTAATGCTTTTCTAGATATGAGGAGATGCAAGAATTGGGCTCATAACATCTTCTCCAGAAAGTAACTAATTATCTGAAAACCTGGTCTGGCAGTTTTCCTGGAGAGCAAAACACCTCACTTCTGATCCCCACCCTGAGGGCCGCAGATACGGATCAGGGTAGAGGCAAGCTCGCCTTGTTTCCAAAGCTGGTGTTTAGCCGCAGGACTGGTTCTGGGGGTCCTCCTCCTTTCTGGAATGAAGAATGCTCCATCAAGTAGTTATCCTCTTCCATTTGTTGGGAGTTTTAGTTCTTCAGAAGGGCTCGAAGATATGGTTATCTATATTCCTTGAGGGGGCACCAAGCTGCACTCCTGTTTCTAGACGTCTCCTCCCTGGTCTCTGCATCTCCTCCCTTCCCCGACTGGCACCTGTATGAACCTGCCCTTTGGAACTCAGGGAAGTTCAAGGAGGTTGAGTGAAGCCTATTTCCTAAAAAGAAACAGGGGACCTAGAAAGACTTTTGTGTCCAGGAACCCCACAGGGCCCTCTTGTCCACAAAGGAACAGTGATTTCCTGCAGACCCTCTCTGCCTCCACGTGGAGCCCCTCCTGTCATTACCGTCACTCACAGGAATGGCACCTTGGTTAACAACTGAAGCACCTACATCCAGGCACCATTATCGCCCAAATCTGTGGTTTACTTTAGGTTTTATTCTTGGTGTTTTATAGCCTATGGTTTCAGACTCGCGTGTGATGACAAGTATTCACCATTCTGGCATCATGCAGAGAACTCCCTCCCTCCCTCTAACTCTTGGCAACACTGATCTTACTGTCTCGATAGTTTTGCCTTTTCCAGAATGTCATGTAATTGGAACCATGTCTCAAGTAGCCTTTTAAGGTTGGCTTTCCTCACCTAGTCATATGCAGTTAAGTTTCTTCCATGTTTTTCATGGTATCTCAAGTTCCCTTATTGTGGTGCTGAATAATATTTCATTGTCTGTAAGTACCATCATTTATGTGTCCACTCACCTGCTAAAGGATATCTCGGTGGCTTCCAGGTTTTGGCAATAGTGATTAAAGCTACTATAAACTGCCACATGCAGATTTTTACACGGACATGAGTTTTCAACTCCCTTGGGTACACACCTAGGAGCACAGCAGCTGGATTGCATGTGGTAAAAGAGGTTTAGTTTTATAAGACATGTTAAACTGTCTTCCAGACTAGCAGTCCCACTTTGCCTTCCGATGAGCAGTGAGTGAGCATTCCTGTGGCTCCACGTCCTGCACAGCATTTGATGTTGTCAGTCCTGGAGTTCGGCCATGTTGATGGGTGTGTTGGCACTCAGTCCTTTGAAAGCTCTCTGAGCATCCTCCCACCTGACTGGATGTGCTCCTTCTCTGCCTGGAACACTCCTCCCTGAACCTGTTCCTGCTCCTCTGGCTCATATGCTCCACTTTCAGGTGCTAGCCTTTGTGTCAGCCTGTGTCCTCTGAGAAGCAGGGGTTGCATGTGCAAGAGATTTACCAGGGAAGTGTCTGCAAGGGGAAATGGGGAGGGAGCCAGAGGGGGCTAGGGAACTCAGACCACAAAGAATGTTTGATGCTTTGTCAAGGAAAGAGGGAGGAAAGGAAGCTAGAGGAAAAGTCAGAGACTGCAGTGCTGTTCAAGAAAATTTGGTAAGGAGTTCCCTGGGGCTCAGCAGGTTAAGGATCCCATGTTGTCACCGCAGCAGATCAGTCACTGCTGTGGCACGGGTTCAATCCCTGGCCCAGGGACTTCTACATGTCATGAGCATGGACAAAAAAAGGGAAAGTTTGGTAATGCCTATTGGGAGTTCTTGAGCCCAAATCAGCTATCAGAAGCACCAGTATCTCCTGGAACAGTGTGTCTTAGTGTTCCTGCCCTGCCCAGTTACAAAGAAGCAGAGTTTCAGAGTCAATATGGGGTCAATTTCAGAGAAGAACGGCTAAGGCATCATCCATTAAAGTCCTGGCACTGGAGATCTAAGAGGGCCACTCTCAGTCTCCACAACCTGCAGAATTTAAATCCAGAAGTTCTGATGATTCACAAGTTAGCCATGAGAAGAGATGACAACAAAACAGAAGAGGCAACAGGGGAGTCAACTTTGGCTGCCAAGGGGCCAAAAGGACAGCGTGATCAAATCCCTAGAGGTGCCCTGAGTCTCAGGTCTTGAAACCTGTCTTGGTCAAAAGTGTGTGTCCTGTCTGCACTTCAGGGATCGGGATCTGTGAGACGCTTGCATCCTTTATGGCTGTGTTTGTGCTTTTGTCCATTTATTCACTCATTCAGCCATAGATCTTTATCCAGAATGTCTTATTCCAAATCATCCCCCTGGGTGCTAAGAATTTACCAGTGAACAAGCAGGTGTAATTCTTGTCCTCCTGGAGCTTACAGTCTAATTGGGCAAACAGGTGTTAAAACAACTCAACATCTGATGCGCATTATAAAGCAAGAGTGCTGGGTGCTGAGTTCGGAGGCAAGGTCTTGAGCTGGCATGGCATCTTCCTTGGGACCTGCAGGCTATAAGGCTTGAAAAGGTGCCTCTTCGATCTCCAGCGGCAGGGACCTGAATGAATTAACACCCTAGCTGTTTTGCTCTGGAAGCAATACCATTTATTTTTCAGTTTCATTTGCGCCCTGCATACTTGTCCTCAAAGTTTTTACCCTCAACCCACCTACGTGTAAGAAGCAATAAAGGCGTGGCGAAGAATCTGTTCTCCATCCCTGGCTCTGCCTCGTAACGTCTTTGACTTTGGAAACGTTCCTTTCCCTCTGAGTCTGTTCCTTCATCTGCAGAAACTTATTATGAGGATGAGACGTGCTGAACACAGTGTCCGGCACATGATAAATACCCAATACGTTGTCATTGCCGTTAGCTGAACTGGCATTTTTTTTGTTGACTATATTTTTATTTTCACTATTCAGCAAAGGTATGCTCTGGGAACTGCCTCTCTGCCTTATTCCTTGGGTCTCTCCAAAGTCCAAGACACATTCTTCTGTGACTTTTCACACCCGTTGTTCATTCTCCTCTCTGAGGTTTGGAAGGTGAGTGCCAGCTCTGAGCTTGGCAGCTGGACAGCTCAACACAGACCCAGAACGTCATGTGCTTTCCCTGCGGTGCAGCCAGAGAAGCTCTCCATCCCCCGCCTTTCCACCCACGTGTCTACTTGTTAGCGTTGCCCATTTTTTGAGGACAGCGTACTGTGGATTCGCATGAAGTGATCATGTGAACTTTAACCCAAGCAGCACTGGGGCGGGGGGGGCTGCAAAAACATGTCTATGATCATTTTGTGTGTAGCAGTTATCATCAGGCTGACCTGTTACCATCTATGCCGACTTCATTTGCAACGACGTCATCTTTTACATCAGGGGTTAGCCGATTTTCTCTCCAGGACCCGAGGGCAACTCTTTCATGATTTGTGGGTTGCACACAATCCTATTTCATATTCTTCTGATTTTTTCCTACTGCCCTTTAAAGGTTTTTTAAAAATTCTCAACCTGGGGGCTCTGCAGAAACAGTCTATGGGGAGCTCCCTTCGTGGCTGAGTAGTTAACGAACCTGACGAGTACCCATGAGGATGCGGGTTCAATCCCTGGCCTCGCTCAGGTGGGTAAAGGATCCGGCGTTACCGTGAACTGTGGTGTAGGTCACAGATGTGGCTCAGATCTGGTGTTGCTGTGGCTGTGGTGTGGGCCATCAGCTATAGCTCCAGTTCGACCCCTAGCCTGGGAATTTCCATATGCTGTGGGTACAGCCCTAAAAAGACCAAAAAAAAAGGAGTCAACCTTGCTTTCAGGTTTTTAGGAAACTGGGCTCTTTCAGAGGTGCCACTGCAAGAGAAGAGGTATTCCATTGAAATATCTTTCGAAATACATTGTGGGCACTGACACAGGCTCACACACATACCATCTCTGTGCTCCAAGTTCATAAACACATCTGAGCTTTTTCAGCTGGTTTCCATGGGAAGGGAGGTTAAAACAAAATGTATATCCTCATCAAGCACCAGATTTTCTGGCTGATGAAACACTTTATGGGTTGACTTTGGAGGGTGCTGCTTTTCCATCAAGGTCTGTCCGGCTGCCCCTCCCCCCACCCCCTTCCCCCCTCCCCCTCCATCCCGTCCACCTCTCTCCCTCCTTCTCCATCCCCTCCCTGTCCCCTTGCCTGCTGCCGCCCCCTCCTTCCTCTCCGGGCTCCAGGCCACAAGCGCTCCCCCATTCTCTCCAGCCTGCTGGTCCCTCCCTTCCCTGCCCCCTCCCCCTGCCTCTTTGCTCAGCCCTCACTCTGTGGGCCTCTAAGATGAAGATCCAACATCTGGTTTCCATCTCCCCACACTGTTTAACTGAAGCCCGGCCGACCCAGATTTCCTGTTCATAAATCATTACTCATCTGGAACACATTCAGGACCACTTTGGGTCTGTGTACACAGCGTGGCTCCTTTTTAGAAGAACGGTGTCCCTTGCCCGTTGATTCGAGTCTGCTGCCATCTTCTAAGTGGCTGAGTTTCTCAATTTTTGTTTTTGAAAGGTAGGCGAAAGGAAAGCTTACTTTGAAAAGGCATTGACACATTGTATCAAAATTCAAGTCTGGTAAAACCTACCAGTCCATTAATGAAAGTTGTGAAAAGTCAGAAGGCCATGCATAGTACATTGAGAAAACAAAACAAGGTATCTGTGATCCTAAATAAACTCTTCAGAAGTAGAGGCAGTTGATACCTAATCATAGCCATGGGCCAGGTGGCTCTTGAAAAGTTAACCCTCTCACAACAGCCCTACAGAATAGGGACAGTTAACCCCATTTAAAGACATGGAAGCTGAGGCCCAGAAAAGACAAGTATGTTGTTTGCACAAGGAGTAAATGCCAGTCCTGAGAGGAGATTCCAGAACTCTGGCATAGCAGCTGCACTCTAGGGACCTGATTCAACTGCTTCTTAGTCTCTTCAACTGTGAAATTACCCCCATTTCTCAGGTGGGGAAACTGAGGCACAGAGAAGTTAAGTAAACGGAACCATGAGAGCCACTTCCAAATGTTTCCAAATATTGGCTCATTTCTTAGTAATGCTGGTAGGTTTCAGTGCAGGACTGTGTAGGTTTACAGAAAACTTCTGATAAGTCTTTTCATTGTCTATAGAGTTAAGGTTTAAAAAAAAGAGTTCCAGGAGTTCCTGTCGTGGCGCAGTGGAAATGAATCTGACTAGCATCCATGAGGACGCAGGTTCGATCCCTGGCCTCACTCAACGGGACAAGGATATGGCGTTGCTGTGAGCTGCAGTGTAGATCACAGACTCGGCTTGGATCCCTCGTTGCAGTGTAGGCCAGTGGCTACAGCTCCAATTCGACTCCTAGTCTGGGAACCTCCATATGTGTGGGTGCAACCCTAAAAAAACAAAAGAAAAAAAAATTAATTTTAAAAAAATTTAAAAAGCGTTCCATTTCTTTATTTTTCATAGAAACATGTGATGCCTAGATTGCCTTAACCAATGTGTCATAAGAGAAATAAAATGAGTGTCAAAATATTTTAACCCCAAAACTGAGCAAGCCAATCAGATATTCCCTCCCCCGCCCCCCATGGTCATAATGTCAACGACTTCAGAGGAATTTAAATAAGAAAGTGAAACTGTGAATTAAGGCAAAGGGCACTGAGTCCTGCTCTAGTTCCTGAGTTATATTATTGCGCAATAACCCACATGAGGACTATTCAGTGATCACTCTTGATGTTTAGCGGGGAAAGGGTACATTCAATAATTTCTTTCCCTGCAAAGAGTGACATTGCAGGGGCAGACATAAAGACTGTGTGGGATGCTTACCAATGGCAGCACTTTGTAAAGACATACATTGATTCATTGGCTGTGAGAGACCAGCTAGTCTCTCTCTACCATTTTTCGGGAGATGGGTTAGAGGAGCAGTGGCAGCCAGGAGAAGGCTAGGTTATGCTGCAGGAACCAACAACTCCAAAATCTCAGGCACTTAATCCAACATACACTTCGTTTTTACTCACATTACTTGTCCTATAGAGTACATCAGGGGCCTCTGCTCCACACAGTCATTCAAGGACCCAGGCGGAAGCAACCTCCACAATTGTAAGAACCCAGGGCTTCCTCTTCACCATGGAGAGACTGAAGGAAAGAGCTTGGCTTTTTACTATTTCAGTGGCATAGACCACACCCCCTTTTCCTTCGCCAGAACTCATTGTCTGGACCCACCGCCTGCAAGATGGATGGGTACATGTGGGAGCCGGTGAGTCCCCCTGTGTGCTAACAGATAGGAAATAGGTTCAGCAAAAGGGGACTAGCAAGCCTGTTTCCCTAGGCTCATTCTCTCTCCACACCCCTCCCGAGAGATGCAGGGGGTCGGGGGGGGGAGATCCTCGTGATTGGAAAGAGGATATCTGGGAAGAGGCAGAGAAGGTCAAGGCACCAGCTGCCCTGGCCCAACCAAATGCATACCTGGAAACATCTGCCTGGAATATTCCCTTGTGACCCCCAGCTCCCTCCCATCCAGTGCTGTCAAGGTTGGCTCACGTCTCCACTTCCTTCAGGGTATCTACACAAATGGCTTCTTTTCTCTTTTTGAAATTGTTTTGTGTTTTGGGGGGTTTTTGCATTTGGGTTTGTTTATTTGTTTGTTTGTTTGTTTGACCAGACTAAGTCTAATGGCCTTATTAAGTACAAAATTTATTCATAGATGCTCCCCTGTTCACTACACACCCACCCACATACCATCCTTCTAAGAGAAGCAGACCACACCCAGAGGCACACATACACAAACAGACCAGAGGATGCTGTAAGCTCTGGCCCCATGACCTATATTATATTTATTTCTTTATACATGGAACATCATTTTTCTTACTTATTGGCTTAAAATGGAGCTGTAAATTATTCTCATCAGCTCTTTATATTTCTCAAACCACATATTTTACTATATGTTTTATGACCTTCATAAGACCAACCATAGGCTTAGTTTTACTTATACTTTGATATTTATTTTATTATTATTATTTTTTTACCAGTGATCTCAATGTAGTTTATTTTGGGGGGGTTGAAGGCTTTTTTTTTTTTTTGCTTTTTTCATTTTCAAAAATGTTATTGAAGCAGAGTTGATTTACAATGTCGTGTTAATTTCTGCTATAGGACCGAGTTTTATATATATATACACACACACACACACACACACGTCCATTCTTTTCAGATGCGTTTCCCACATGTGTTATCACAGCAGATTGAGTAGAGTTCCCTGTGCTGCACAGCAGAGCCCGCTGACCATCCGTTCCATACACCTCAGCGCACATGTGCCAACCCCAAACCTCCAGCCCATCCTCACCCACCCCCTGCCAGTGTTTCCCCTGAGGTAACCATAAGTTGGTTTTCTATGTCTGTGAGTCAGTTTCCATTTTTTAAATAAGTTCATTCGTATCACTTTTATTAGATCCCACGTATCAATGACATCATTTTCTTTCTCCGTCTGACTCAGTATATGATCATTTCCAGGTCCGTCCACGTTGCCTCAGATGGCATCATTTCACTCTTTTTTATGGTTGCGTCCTAGTCCGTTGTGTATGTGTGAAACAGCTTCTTTTCGGAAAGGTCTTCCGTCAACATCATTTATAACACACGCACGCACACACACGCACACTGCTCTCATTTCTCCTCCTCTGCTATATTTTCCTTTTAGGCACTTATCACTGCTGAACATGATATGCATTCATTTGCCGATTGCTGTTGACTATTTAGGGCAGGCAAAACTGATGTTATAATAAATAGGCTCAAAAGTGCCGTGTCTCAACATAAGACGCTTTCGTTTCTTGCTCACATAACAGGCCTAGGAGGTATTCAAGTTGACCATTCAACCCTCCTTCGTGTCATCCTTCGGGGATCCTAACTCCTTTCATTGTGTGGCTACATCATCCCCTGAATCCAGAAAACAAGCCAATAAACCATGGGGAGATGTGTGCGTGGGAGGTTTCACTGTCCAGGCCTGAAATCGGGACTTAGCACTTTGGACCATTTGGCCATATGTCTGTACATGATTTTAAGGGACCTTGAGAAACCGTTTGGGTGTGCGTCCAAAAGAGAGGAGACAGGATGGATTTTTACCAAACAGCTTACAGTCTCTAGCTAATGTTTTCCCCCTAAAATGGAAGCTACTTGAAGACAGCTACTTTGTTCATGTGCGTGTATTTACACACACACATATGTATATAAATGTGTGTGTATACATTCACAATGACAAGAACAGTGCCTAGAACATGGTAGACATTTGAAATTTTCCTTTTCTTGTCTTTTCTTTTTTCTCTTTCTGTTTAGGGCTGCCCTTGCGGCCTATGGCAGTTCCCAGGCTAAGGGGTCGAATGGGAACCAGCAATGCCAGATCCGATCTGGATCTGCAACCTACGGTGCAGCTGGCAGCAATGCCCGATCCCTAAGCCACTGAGCAAGCCCAGGGATCAAACCTGGGTCCTCATGGGCACTCATGGCGTTCTTAACTCGCTGAGCCGCAACAGGAACTCCAGTATATTTATTTTAAACAAAGGGAACCTATAAACATAAGCAGATTTGATTTGAACGTTCCCTGAGGAGGCAGGGCTACAGTCCAGGGCGTGTTCGAGAGCAAACCCCCAAGTCTCACCCTGTTTATTTCCCCACGCCTACTTCCCGCTGGTCATTGAATTCAGAACTAAGGAGACTCAAGAGCCCCGAAGTTGCCCAAGCATGGGCAGTTTCCTGCAATGGCCTGGTGAACAAACGTCATGGTCATCCAGATGGTCTGGCCTTAAAAATTCACAAGGGTGTACCCACAGAATGAGCTAGAAAGGAATCTTAGCAACATTTTAAGTACCTAAGGCACTAGGAAAAGTCCAAGCATAGCTCAGAGAGTCTTGAGATTCTTCCATCCCTCTCCAGCATGCCCTCCTATCTTTCCTGATCTTTCCACGCAGCCCAGGAATGGATTAGGCTGATGAGAGGTACACACACACACACACACACACACACACACACACACACACACACACCTGCAGGAAAATCCTTTCCTCACTTAAGCCTGGCCCTGAAGGAGCGTAGAACAAGGAGATTGTTCAGACAGGCAGAGGCCGCGGCCACTACTTGGACTTATCAAGCATTTCAGTCCATGTTCAGAGCAACGTGTCAACAAAGGGACAAGCAGTACTTTTTCAGACTGGAAGAAGGCAGTGCCTGTGGGCCCTTTGACCTCAGACGGTGCTTCCCAACTTCCATCGTGTTTTGTCTCTCCCAGTTCACATCAGATATACAGACACTTAGTGCCCGCGTGGCAGGTTGTGAGGACACGTACCTGCAGCACGTCAGGCTGTGTGTGGGGAGAAGTGGGTTTGACCAGAGACCTTGCACTTGGCAGCAGCAGCTCTAGCTCTGTGATTTACCTCTGGATGCTATGAGTATGTGTTTGTGTGTGCACACTTGCACGCACGCCTGTGTACTAGGCAGCCAAGCAGTGGACTCTAGACTAAACTGCACAACGTGCTTAGCCCCACTTTTCTAGAAATTTCCCTTTCCTGTTATCTATACAATCATATTAGAAGTGGGTATGTAGGTCCTTGACCCAAACAGGGCAGCTGGGTCAATGAGTCTTTTCCTAGAAATTGAAATAAGAGAGCCAGTAACTGAGGGGCTGTATCCTGGTGGTGATGTTTTCTGAGGCAGGGGAAGCGAGGGATGTGTTAGGAGGTCCCATAAGATGGCAAGGATTAAGCCAATCACTGGTACGGCGCTGTGTGACAGCTGATGATGCTGGGCAAAACTCTCACATAAAGCAGTCTCTCAGAATGTGACGATGGCTGCGGTTTTACTGAAAACACACACTATGTCAAGGAGGCTACTAGGAACTTTACTCGCAGGAATTCTAGGAAGTAGGTATTTTTGTTTGTTGGGGTGCACCTGTGGCATGCAGAAGTTCCCCAGCCGGGGATCGAACGTGCACCACAGTGTCAATGCCAGATCCTTAACCCTCCAGACCACCAGGGAACTCCCAGGAAATAGGTTTTATTATAGCTCTAGTTTACACATTAAAAAAACTGATTCTAAGTGTGTATATGTGTACCTGACTCACTTTGTTGTACAGAAGAAATTATCGCAAACTTGTAAATCCACTATACTGCGATAAAAGTTTAAAAATGGAAAAAATATAAAATAAAGACAATTTAATTTTTAAAATAAAAAATAAACTGGCTCTGAGAAGTCAGGCTAACCCAAATGTGCTAGTTTTCTTTTTTTATTATTCTAGTTGATTTGCAGTGATATGCCAATTTCTGCTGTACAGGAAAGTAACTCAGCCATACATATGTTCCCCCCCCCCTTTTTTTGTCTTTTTAGGGCCATGCCCACAGCATATGGAGGTTCCCAGGCTAGGGGTTGAATCAGAGCTGCAGCTGCCAGCCTACACCATAGCCACAGCCACAGCAGTGCCAGATCTGAGCCGCATCTGCCACCTACACCACAGCTCACGGCAACACTGGATCCTTAACCCCCTGAGCGAGGCCAGGGATCGAACCTGCATCCTCATGGATACTAGTCGGATTCGTTTCTGATGCTGCAATGGGAGCTCCCCACCTCATCTTCTGAATCCCTTCATCTGTCAGTGGACGCTTAAGTTACTTCCATGTCTTGGCTCTTTGGAATAGCGCTTCTATAGCGGTGCATGTATATTTTGGATTAGAGTTTTGTCCGGATAGATGCCCAGGAGCGGGATTGCAGGCTCATATGGTAGTTCTAGATCTAGTTTTCTGAGGAACCTCCATACTGTCCTCCAGGGCGGTTGTGCCAGTTTACATTCCTGCCAGCAGTGTAGGAGGTGCTCTTTTCTCCACCCTCTCCAGAATGTCTCACCAAATGTGCGGGTTTTCCATTGCAGCTATGACAAATGCCTCAGACACGGTAGCTGAAAACCACACGGATTTATCATTTCACAGTTTGGAAATCAGAAGTCAGAAGTAGATCTTCCCATGCGAAAATCAAGATGTGGCAGGACTGGGTTCTTCCTGGGCGCTCGAGGAGAGACAGTTCTCTTGCCCTTTCCTTCTTCAGAGGCGGCTCGCACTCCTTGGCTCATGGTCTCCTTCCTCTGCCTTCAAAGCTAAGTACACATTCTCTCTCTGACCTTGTTTCCGTTATATCCCTGAGTCTGGTTCTGATTTCCAGCTTCCCTCTTCCACTTCCAAAGACCTCTGTGATTATATTGGATCCACTGGATAATCCAAAAGCATCTCCCTATCCACTTACAGCAACTTAGTTCCAACTGCAACGGCAGGTCCCCTTTGCCACGGGATGTAACCTATTCCCTGGTTGCAGGGGTTAGGACGTGGGTGCTCGCCTTTGGGGAGCATCACTCTGTTGGCATCAAGGTTGCACAGCTAACACGCTGCAGAGCTGGCATTCAAATGCAAATTCAACTACAAAACTCCTATGCGTAACCATCTCTTCCTGCCCCTTGAATGACTTCTTGGGACTCTTCAAGCCTGCACCCCAAACCTCTTCCTTCTTCAAAGCTCAGTGTGGCTTTCATCTCTGCCGTGGAGCATTTCCTGAGTAAACGCTCCCCGTGAGCATCAAAGCCACGGTCCAACCCACATCTGCAGTCTGCCCTTCCGAGTGTTTGTAGAGCCTGGAAAAACTGGAACCCACACAGCCCACTTCATCGTCAACCATCTACCCATCTGGTTTTAAGCCTTAGGAGTGAAAAAGAACAAGAATAATCTTTATCCTACAGGAAAGCTTTTCACAGATACTCAGGAAGGAACCACTGACCTCTTATTCCCACATCTTCTCTTTGCCAAGTGGGAGAGCTGTGTTTCTTTGAAGCAACCTCACAGGCCAGGGCCTGGCACCACCCCCACACTCTGGGCACCAGACAACCGCTTACCAATGGGCTCCTTATGGAGCGGCAGTTCCTTTGGTCTGACAAGACCTCCACCTCAATACCATGTCTCTACCAACTCATAGATCTCACACCAGCTTCTCAGGGGGCAGATCACAGCGTTTACTCCGATTCAATTGATATTCACATTGATTAAAGTCATTAAGATGTTAGCCACATGCTACTACAAACTATTATTCCTTCATCTTGTATGGGAAGGAGGTGGAAGAAACAGACCCAAATAGAAGTGTTTACGTTCATGCCTCTAGAGTGGGTTTTTACAGATTCAGCCCCCTTCAAGCCAGTTCTCATCACCTTCCCTCCTGTTCCAGGCTGTCTATAAGTGTGAAAATAGTGATTTCTGTGTTTCCATCCGTGGCACTTATGAAAATGCTGAGCAGTCTAGAATTGGAGACAGAGAGCAGCAGCACAAAGCCTGGAGACCTCGAGGTGACTGAGTCAACCGTCCCTTTGGACATCATTAGTCGGCTAGTAATTCACCTCATTCCACTAGGCTCCACCCCCTATTTATCCATAAGCATGTCCATAAGGAGGTCACAAGGAGCTTGTCAACTGGCTTGACAAGGAGCAGATGGCTCGCCGTGCTCACCACAGTTCCCAGACAAACGCCTGTGAAAGAGAGACAGGAGAACTGAGTAGTGGCAGCTGTACTGTAGTTATTTTCCCCAGATCTTCCCCTTACTGAAATGCAGCAGGAGGAATGATCTCAAACCAGCCACCTTACACAAAAGTATAAGTATCTTCCTGAATATTGTGGAAATTATAGCATGAAAGAGCAGAGTCAGAGCCAGGTCTCCCTTCCATGCCTTCGGACAGGTGAGCGTTCTATCCATGAAACAGATACCGTACCTGCTCTGCCTATCTCCCTGGACCACAGCGAGTGTCAGTTTAGCCAAGAAAATGAACTTGTGCTGTGAAAGCCATGGGCATCGTGCGTGGAAGGGCATCATGACATCATCCAAGAACAACTTTCATGGCCATGATTCAACATTCTCAACCAGTTCAGGAATACCCTCAGGGGGCAAACCTCAGGAGAGATCTAGTTGCAATATATTCCTCAAAACTGCACCTGCTACCTAGGGACGGTTTGGAAGTTAAGAACAATTCATATATTTTATTATATGTATCATTCTTAACTTCCCTAGGTAGCAAGTGCATTTTTAAGGGACGTATTGTAACTAGAACAAATGTGTGTAAAATAAACAAGAAGGATCTACTATATAGCATAGGGAGCTATATTCAATATCTTGTCCTAACCTAGAATGGAAAAGTCTGAAAATACTCATAGATATATGTATGTATATGTACGTGTGTGTGTATATATATAAATCTGAGTCAATTTGCTGTACACATGAAATAACTACCACATTGTAAATTAACCATTCTTCAGTTTAAAAAAAGAGAAATACACATACCTGAAAACTTTAATAGCACTGACCCCAAGAGAAAGGCAATCTTGCTTTTTTACAATAGAACAAATTTCATACCTTGCAACCTAATGTGTATTTATGAAGGTGCTTAAGCCATAACCGTGGCATCTTTGGGGTGGTTTGTCAAAAGACAAGAGCTAGCCAACCACACTGAAAGGATTCCTTTCGTATATGTGGGGTCTCACCTGCTGGTTGGTGTCATTCAGTAACTAAGGTGGTTGAGTTTCCTCCAGTTCTCCTCGGAACACACAGAGGAGCTCACCGGAGATAAAATGTGGTGAAACAAAGGTAAGAGACAAAAGACCAGGAGTCTTCATTCATCAAGTGCGTGACCTTGACCCAGCCATTCCAGTCTGAGAACTTCATTTTCTCACCTGTAAAATGGGTTTACTGTCCCGTCTCCACTACCATATCTTCTTTATAGAACAGTCGTGAGGGTTAAGTGAGACAATGTATGTGAAATTGCCAACTCCAAAGCCAGACTAGACCACAGGTTTTTCCATGACTAACCCAGCAACAAAAGTTTTCCTTGAGATGAATCATGGCTAATTCATACAAGACCAGCTTCCTCGGATGACTGAACATGGCTTTTGATCTCAAGCTTAATATTCTTTAGGTATCAGTGCTTTCATTCATTATACCACAATCCCCAGCAGAGCCCCCTTGGGTTAAAATAAAACTTTATGTAATGTATAAACATGTCCAAATAAACTGACTTGTCTGAACTTGCAATAACAAAATCCCAAACTTAAAAAGCCATTTACAAGTAGAGGGCAGGGAGCCCATTCATTCTCCACTAAAATATGAAATCACAGAAATGCAAAGCAGCTTCCAGCTTTAACAGGAATATTTATAATACCTTTTGATAATGAAGAAAAACATTGCCCTGTAGTAGAAAAGTAAACACTAAAGAGTTAAAACAAAAATGTATACTGAGTCACGCAGTTTACCGTGAATCTTCCACATACATGACCTCAATGAACCCCTTTTTCAGATGAGAAAACTGAAGCTTAGAGAGGTCGGGAAACTTCCTCGGTGCTACGCAGACATTCAAGCTGAGATACAGGTCCAACCTGTTCTGCTCCGAAGTCTGTGCCTTTTCTCTCTAACCTCAGACTCACCTCCAACGTCTTAACTCACCTCTTGCCACTTTCTCCCCTATTACTTGATAAAAGAATGTTCACATATTGAGTCTGGGGAAGTCATTCTGGCTTATACATGAGGGACCTTGACTTTTACGCCACTTCAAGCAGCCTATCAAACATAGATTGCATTTCTGCTTTAATAAGGGTGCGTTGGCCAGAAGTAAAGAATGGCCACGTGAAAAACAAAGATTAAATGCCTCCCTTCCCGGGACGCCAATGCTGGTGCTCCTTCCATGATAAGAATCCCTTCCCAGGTGCCAAGGCCATGTGGATTTGCTTTGTACTTGCTGACTCGACGTTTCTTATTATTTTTGAAACCTTGAAGGAGTGTATCCCTGACTTGTTTGGGGTTTTTTTCATATTCTTTTCCATTGCAGTTCATCACAGGATGTGGAATTTGGTTCCCCATGCTCTATAGCAGGTCCTTGTTGCTTGTCCATCCTCTATGTAATTGTTTGCATCTGCTCATCCTAAACTCTCAATCTCCCTCCCCCTGCCATCCACCCCCGCCCTGCCCGCAACCACAAGTCTCTTCTGTTTTGTAGCTAAGTTCATTTGTAGCTTATGTTAGATCTCACATGTAAATGATACCATATGGTATTTGTCTTTCTCTGTCTGACTTCACTTAGTATGCGAATCTCTAGGTCCATCCATGTTGCTGCAAATGGCATCATTCCATTGTTTGTGCGGCTAAGTAGTATTCCATTGTGTGCGTGTGTGTGTGCTATCCTCTTTATCCACCCAGCTGTTGATGGACATTTAGGCTGCTCTCTGAGTTTTTTGATGTCCTTTGTTCTGACAAGATATAAAACTGTGCTGAAAACCATGCTTCTCTGGAGCAGCTTCTCAGTTATCTGAGAGGCCATCTCCCTGGCCTCAGATGTGCTTAAATAAAACCGTCTTTTTCCTGTTACAGATTGTTTATTGATTATTTTCACCGACATGCTGAGAATGTCCTGATGGATGCTTCCCCTTTTGGTTACCATCAGGAGGACTCGGGCACAAGGCACCTTGGCGGTGAGCCTGTGAGTCACACAGGCTGTACAGTTAGGAAGGACTCGGATGAGGCTGGAAGAAGTCAGAAGATGCACAGCTGTGTCTGGATGGGAAGAGCCATCAGCTTGGGCTGAACGTGGATCCGCTCATACCCTGAACAGGAGGATCCAGAGCTCCTTGCACGCCTGGCTCGGGTCATCTGCAGACAGGCATTGCCACAGAGGAATCAAGACCCAGTGCTCCTGGAGGGAGCAGAGGTTGGGCGGGAATCAAGCCCTCAGCCAAGACAGGGTTGAGGCTGATCTCCCAACTCAAGGCAAGTGGCTGCATCATGCAGAGAAACAGAGCGAGGCTCATTCACACAAAGGGACCCCACGGGGGGCCAGGGAAGTAGGTAATAGATATCAGGCAGAAGAGTAAGTCAGTGTCCTGCCAGGTCATGAGCCAAGGATGCTGACAAAGCCCCTGCCCTGATCAGCACTGTCCCAGGAGAGACGAGAACTGATCCACCCTAGGGAGGAGGTCAATGGGAGCCGAGCTAGGAATAGTCCAGAAAGAAGCAAACTACTGCTCATCCAGCCCCCATCACCCTCTTGCCTCTGCCCTGTGCGCACTGCAATCTATTAGTTACTTTTTATTTATTATTGTGGTGGTGGTGGTTATATTAATAATAATATTATTATGTGTCCATTGATCACTAAAGATCACTGAGTCCCTACCATAAGCCAGCGGATGTGCTAGATGATATTTACACAATGCCAAGTGAAGAGACCGGGCTCTGTCCCCATAGAGACGTACTGGCCTGGCTGTGCGAGGACATTTGTGATGGGCTAAGGGAGGGTGGGGTCAGGGTGGAGCAGGCAGGTCACTCGCTTTGGTCCCCAAATCAAAGCCGATGCCAACCACCCAGCAATCCAGAGAAGTTATACAGCAATGAAGTATTTTGAAAAACACAAATCAAAAAAAAAAAAAATTTCATGGTGAGCAATATATGAAAATATCAAAATAAAACAGAATCTTCCAGAGAAACACACAGGGAAGAAGCAAAAATCCCCTGCTTTCCTACAACCAGGGTCACTATTGTGGTGAGCCCTTCCTTCCTGCTTTTAAGCACGTATGTTTGCATTTTCTGAAGGTACAGCAGGAGGGATGCTCCTCATTTGATCCTTCAAGGTTGCATTTCCTTTTTCCTTTTCTTTAGGGTGCATTTCGATCAGTATTTATCACTAGAAGGTGTTCTCAGTTTCATATTTTACTAGTTGGGTTTAAGTAGCAGTGGGTACTCCCAAGGCTGCAAGCTCGCCATAACCACTGTATTTCTTGCCCATGTTAGATGCCCACCAGGAAACTGCTCACCCTCTTGCTGGGGACTGAGGCTCATGGAAGCCCACATGGCTGTTTACATCCTCAGTTGCAGAGCAGGGAAAGGGAACTGAGCCATCCTGCCATCTTCCAACTTCAACTCAGAGTGCCCATGCCCATCCTACCCACGTTATCGTTGTCAATATTAAAGCACGTCACCTGGCCACACCCTGCCTACAGGGGTTGAGAAGGGCAACTCTGCCATGGTTTGTGGCCAGCGCAGTGACTATCACAGCCACCCTCTGTACAACCAGGCAGAGAAAAGTCCCTGCCCCTTCGGCCACTGTGGAGGAAGGTGGGAACAGATTTGCTGTTCCAACAGCAAAGAAAGAGATGATTGTTTGGAAGAGCAGAGAAGGCTGCCCAGCCAAAAAAATGACCACCATCACCTAGAATAAGTTGCTCAGCTACCCAGTGTCCACCGCCCTTTGCTGGGGCACTCCCCAAGAATACACCCCCAGTTCATCTTTTCCTAGTCAGACGTCATTTGGTTTGGGTTTTGTTTGTTTGTTCGTTTCATTAGTAGGCTTTTTTGGAGACGGAATTTTTTTTTCATTTTTTCAAAGTTTTATTGAAGTCTAGTTGACTTACAAGGTTGTGATAGTGTCTGCTGTACCACAAAGTGATTCAGCGATACGTGTACACACACCCATCCTCTTTCAGATTCTTTTCCCACATAGATGATCGTAGAATCTTGGGCAGAGTTCTCTGTGCTCAATAGCAAGTCCCCATCAGCCGATTATTCCATATACCTCAGTGTGCATATGCCAATCCCAAACCCCCAGTCCATCCCTCTCCCACCCCACAACCTGTCCCCTTTGGCAACCATGAGTTTTTCCAAGTCTGCGAGTCTGTTTCTGTTCTGCAAGTAAGTTCATCAGTATCATTTTTTTTAGATTCCACATACAAGTGATATCCTATGATGTTTGTCTTTCACTGTCTGACTTCCTCACTTAGTATGACAATCTCTAGGTCTACCCATGTTGCTGCAAGTGCCATGATTTCATTCTTTTATATGGCTGAGTAATATTCCATTGCATGTACAGTCCACATCTTCTTTATCCATCCCTCTGTTGATAGACATTTAAGTTTCTTCCATGTCTTGGCTGTTATGAACGGTTACAAGCACAGGCTGAACAGGTGGTGGCATTGTGAGGGACCATGTGAGCTACCAGGTCATGTCAAGTTTCCGTGTCTGCACACCCTGCTCGCACTGACCTGGATCTTCCACCGAGTGGTGGGGCGATGCTGTGCTCCCCTGCCTCGGTGGCTAGGTGGGCTGGGAAGCATCTGAGTCACGACTGGGAACCCGGAGGCATGGCCTCCGTTCACTCCCTGTGTGACAGGAGCTGCTTCCTGGGGAGAGTCCTTACGTGGTCGAGGGGAGGTGGGTGCTCCAAACCACTAGAGCTCTGCAGGGCCTCCCTCCACTCCAGGCTTGTCACCAGCTCCTCACAGCTCCCTCACATCCATGCAGAGCTGGGGGCAGGGGGCACCGGCTGTGCTGGATCAAAGAGACACGTGAGGGTCTCCCAGCTGGTACCCATATGGTAGTGTCGGTCCTAAGAGCAACTCAAAAGCCTTGAAAGAAAATAAGCTCATAGCAGTAAAAATACATGTAGGTTTACTTGTGAAGGTTCCGAAGTTAATTTTGGAAGAAATGACAGAGTAAGGAAACCTAAAATGTTTTTCCACTGAAAAAGAAAAAACGGGGGGTTCCCTGGTGGCTCAGGGGGTTAAGGATGTAGAAGTGTCATCACCGCCCCAGCTTGGGTTATTGCTGCAGCACAGGTTTGATCCTGGGCACATCTGCTTGCTGAAGTTTTTTTTTTTAAATTTATGTGGGAGAAGTTTAATTTTTTTAGTTTTTAAAAATAAAAAGGAAAAATGAGGTAGCGTAAACCGAGGTTATGAACAGCCAAAATGCTGTGAAAAAGGATTAAAAGATGACATCAAGTTTTCAAATGATTCAAGATGAATAAAATGAAAATAACTTAAGGGCGGATGACGAGGAGTAAAGCTGAAGAGGGCAGAGAGACGGCTGCAAAACAAGACGGCAGTTCGCATTCCAGTGCTTTACCCGACAGACAAGCGGACCCTCCCGACGGGCCCTCGGCCCCTCCGAGGTCCAGCGCGGAGCGGAGACCAGGCCATATCTTCACACGGGCCTCAGTCAGACGCTTGGCGCCCTGCTGTACTCAGGCCAGGATGTGGAAGCTGGAAGCCTCGGCGGTTGAGGCACTTGGTCCTCAGCGGGCCTTTGGCACATGGCCGCACGCGTCCCAAGAGACGGCCTATCTCTCACTGCCGGGCGGCCAACGACCCCTCGTTCACCCGCCGCCCCAGGCATCCGCATTGAGCAAGAGGGTCTGTCCGTCTGCGAGGGACAGAAAGGAAGGAATCCAAATCCTGGCCCTCGAGACCCTCAGAATAATTAGGGGGAAAGTTACACATAAAACTCGCTGAAACCTAACGTCTGTTTTCTTCACCTCATAGACCTCCAGCCCGAGCTTCTCCCAGCCTGTGCATGTGACTTAGCTTTGGGGCCACGCCAGCTGTGAATGAATGTCCCTTTTTAATAGTTTTACTCAAAATGTATGGGCCACAGGAGGCGATGCATTACATAGAGAGCATCTCAACGAAAAAGTCCCTGCCACACACCTGCTCACCAGGTCTCTTTCCTGGTACCCGACCCCTGGGAGTGTTCTTGCTGCCAGGGTGAGGGGCACCAAACCCATGTCTGAGGCAGAGATTTGCACCCAGAAAGGTTACAGGGATGTGCTCTGGGGATCAACTGTGCCTTCTCCGGGAATGTCAGAGTCATGCAGATGGAGGGACTGTAACAGCATCGCTGAAGATGGTGACGAAGAGGGAGGCAGGTGACAGCAGTCAAATGGAAAGGAGGCATTTTCATGAGGGCGGGGGCAGAATGGCTCTGGGAGGTAGTGACAGGAAGCAAAAACCATTCTCTGGCACCTGCATTAATGGGCTTTGAAGAAAACCACAAAAGGACAGAGGCAGAGAGCAGTCCCCAGAGAGGAAGGCCAGTTTTCAAGTAAGGAAAATAGAAGGAAAAAAAAATCACTCTGGGGGTTCCCACTGGGGCTCAGCGGGTTAAGAACCCAACATAGTGTCCGTGAGGATGCAGTTTTAAGGACTTGCTCCGTGGGCTAAGGATCTGGTGTTGCCGTGAGCTGTGGTGCAGGTCACAGACCTGGCTCGGATCTGGTGTTGCGGTGGCTGTGGTGTAGGCCAGCGGCTACAGCTCTGATTTGGCCCCTAGCCTGGGAACCTCCACACGCCACAGGTGTGGCTTAAAATGAAAAGAACAGAAAAAGAAGTTCTATGAATGCTTTAAAAAAAATCACTCTGAAAACTTTATGGAAGCTACCAGGGGAGTTTTCGGATGAAAGCAGCGATCCAGAAGGCTTGGGTTTGGGGAGAGGTTTGGACGGAGAGAAGAGGGGAGGACAAAGCCCGGGCGGGAGGAGAGGGTGGAGGGGGGGGCTCGGACCGCGCACGGAGCTGGAGGTCAGACAGCCTCACAGCAGCCCGTCCAGAGCTTCTGCAGCGGGGCTTCTGGGCTGCTTTCGAACCTTACAAGGAACCCAGTTCAATACTCCTAGCCCTGCATGTTTCAACCAAATAAGGCCCTCTTCCAGACCCTACAAAGAAGAAAAGAAACCAAAACCCTGGGGTGTCAGAATCAAGAAAGAGATGCTAGAAGGGGCACCCACGGCCGCTTCTCTCGGGCCCCAAATCAAGGACCTGCTCTTGGTCCAGGCAGGAGGGAACTGGCTGGGCAGGGGGGGGGCTGCGGCTGCGACAGATGCCGCGTGATGCCATGTGCTACTCCTGCTGGGCCCCTATTTGCAGAGGCCTCTCTTCTTCCACCTGCAGGCCACTGAGAGCTGGGGTCTGCCACTTAGTTCTTGGGTCCAAGGAGGACCTGAGATGCTGAGAAACCTGAGGTGTCCCTTCAAGACCCTGGGGTTTCCCTGGCAGCAGAACCTTGGAGAGCTGCCTCTGCATTTCAGTTTCTGGTACCCAAGGTGTTCACGCCGTGGCCTGTCTGTCTTCTCTGAGCCAGACATGCCTAAGCCCCCACTGCCCAAGGTGACCATCAAAACCCACTTTGTTCCTAGTGATAAATAGCTGACCCAGGGGCCCGGGGATTTTGCTATGACCGCTTGAGGAAGACATGGCTTCTGACACTTGGGGTTGGGGGTAGGGTCAGGTCACCTTCTGACACTGTGCAGGGGAGGGGCATCAGATCACAGGGAAGTTATCAGAGAAGGGGCCCAGGGCCTGGGCAGGTGCCCAAGCGTTATCTGCCTCACTGTTTTTTCACCAGGAAAGAGAGGCCACCTTTATAAGCACAGTAGCAGAGATGAAGTTTATAAGGGGAAACGGAAAACAATAGATATGAGCTCAGAAACATGGAAAACCTCACCAATAAAAGGAAAATGGTAAGGACTCTAAAAATGTGCATGAGTTCCCTTTGCGGCTCAGCAGTAATGAACCCGACTAGAATCCATGAGGACATGGGTTCGATCCCTGGCCTCGCTCAGTGAGTTAAGGATCCAGTGCTGCTGTGAGCTCTGGTGTAGGTTGCAGATGTGGCTTGGATCTACCGATGCTGTGGCTGTGGTGTAGGCCAGCAGCTGCAGCTCCGACTTGACCCTTAGCCTGGGAACCTCCATGTGCCTCTGGTGCAACCCTAAAAAGACAAAAAAAAAAAAAAAGAGGTATTTTGGAGTTCCCATTGTGGCTTAACAGTAACGAACCCGACAAGTATCCATGAGAATTCGGGTTCAATCCCTGGCCTCGCTCAGTGGGTTAAGGATCTAGTATCGCCATGAGCTGTGGTGTAGGTTGTAGACACAGCCTGGATCCCTCGTTGCGGTGGCTGTGGTGTAGGCCGGCAGCTGAAGTTCCAATTGGGCCCTTGGCCTGGGAAGGCCCATATGCCATAAGTGCAGCCCTAAAAATTAGAAAATAATGTACAATATTTGTGAAAGTCATTCAATAAATGAAGAAATCTTTAAAATGGAATAAATAGGCCGAAAGCAAAATAGACAAAGAGGCCCAGTAGTTAAGACGTCCAGGCACGTTGAATTCAAGAGCCAGTGTGTCCACCAGCAGCGGTGGGGCTCAGGGTGATCACAAAACCTCTCTGAGCCGCCAAGCCCTGCCTACGAAATGAAGAGCTGTGAACAGGCTCCTTTCCTACCTCCCTGCTACCCTTGACGTGAACCTAACAGTTCACGGCAGCAGAGTGGGGGGAGACGGCCCAGCTACACCGAAACACGGGGAGTGTCTTCTGCAGAGGGCCTTGGACGCTGACAGTTTGCGTCCAAGGCCCTCTGCCTTCACCGCATTAAACACACGCTCCTTTGCATGACAAGCAGGGCCCCTGAAGACCACCTCCTCTCTGGCTCTCAGTCCAGCCTCACGGCCACCATCTCAGGAAGGTCCAGCAATGACAAGGGTCACGTCTCCCCAGCACCTGCCTCTCTCCAAAGCCATCGAGTGTTTGCACCTGCTTGGGGACTCATTTCCTTCTCACCTCCGCTGGAACAAATGTCATCACCTGTTTCCTCAGCCACTAAGAACAGGGCCAGGATTGCTCATTTCTGCACCCCCACTGCCCTTCAGGGGCCTGGCTGGCAGCGGCCTCTCCATCGGGAGCACGACGTCATCAAACTCTTGCACACTGCCCCGCAAATCCCGTGCGCCTCTCTGTCTCCCCTCGCAGACCAGACCCAGAGAGCCTCCGCCGTTTCTCTCCCCAGCAACCCAGAGTCCAGCTGAGGGAGGCGCACGTACACTCAGCCCCAAGGATCCGGTACCACCCCCACCAAGAGCATGGCTAGACTTTACAGCTCGCGCTTACCAACCCTCTCCACGCCAGCCAGACTCTTCCTAAAGCTGCTTGGCCTGTGTAATTACCAGATGTGATGAGACCAGAGGGGCTCAATCCCCAAGGCCCAAGCAAGGGGAGGAGCTGGTCTGAGCGTTCCTTCCAGAAGCTTCTTCTTCCAGACACTTCGCGTACGATACTGTCTTGAGCATTTGGTTCGTGTTACACGTCAGTGTCCTCTTTCTTGTGACCCCAACGGCCCAGCACATCCAGGACACTCATGGCATTGCATCAGGTACCCTGTTTATCCTTTGGGAAAACGCCCTTGATGCATGAACATAGGGAATCTTCAGACGGCTCCGGCAACACTCACAGTCAGACAGGTGTTTACCACTAGACCTGCAGACCTTGTCACCTGTCCTGTCCTCCTGGGCGGGTCCCATCCAAGGATTCTGGGCTCGAGCTGGGATTTATTTCCAGGCCACAGCTCAGAGTTTTGCGGAGTTGCATACAGCAGGCAGGACAGAGCAACATGGAATTTTAACTCTAAAGCGGACATGGCAACCTGGCGGCCAAGGGCCAGCTTTGTCCAGAGGATGTAGATTGGACAGCAGCATTTTAAACCTTTAAGCCTGAATGCCTGTAAAATGGATATTTCCCCCCTCTATGCCTCAAGCCCTAGCAGATCCTCCCTGGCCTTGCTCATCTGTGACACTTCCAGGGAGTTCTCTTCTGGCACAGCAGGTTAAGGATCCAGTGCTGTCACTGCTGCGGCTTGCGTTACTTGCAGTGCCTTGGGTTCGATTCCTGGCCCAGGAACTTCCACATCCTTCAGGCGCAGTCAAAAAGGAAAGAAAGAAGGAAAACAAATGCACATGCCAGGCTCTTGGCATTTGCAAACATGAGGGCCCCCACTACCCCCTCACCACATATTACATGAACTCCAAACAGATACTGGCTGAGACTGGGGGCCCATCTCTGAAGCAGGCACAGGGGCCACCCTGGCTGCTGATGCATTTCCTCCACACTGTCCCATTCTGTCCGCTTTGAAAGTCCATTGTGAGAAGGGCGGGTCCCAGGGCCCAGAGGCTAAGGAAGGCAAAGCCTCAAGGTCAAGGGGATTACAAGAAGGTGTGGCCTGGGAGCCTCGGGCCAGTCAGCTCCTCTCTGGAAACCAAAAAATTAATTCTGGGCGGGGTTTGGGTAACAACTTCTGCCGAACAAGGGAATCACAGAGTCCCAGGGGAACAGGGCAGGCAGATCCTGTATTTTCACAGCAGACGAGAAGGGCCGCTAAGGCAAAGCCCACGGCACCCCGCCCGCTATTTTTAGCCTCTGCCCTGCCACGCTGGCGAGGCTCTGCTGCTGAAGGGCAGGCAGGCAATGGGATCCATGTGTGCCGACTGGAACGCGGAGGCTGAACCGTTTCCAGAAGCCCAGTGTTTCCTTAAAAGGCATGAGAATGTCAAATCAGACGGAGCAGGAGCAGGGACCCCAAGCACGCGGCCAGTCTCCACGCTATGGAGCTCTCCGGGGACAAGTGGCCTGACAAGCAGCCTTTAGGGGAAAACAGGGTTTTATTCTGAAATGCAGGTAGGGACCAGGGTCTGAGCCCATAGACGCGGCAATCTGGTCCTCTGAGGAGAGACTGCCCTTGCATGTGTGATTCGCCCGTGGCAGTGACTTGAGAGTCACTCCTGTAAAACCCTCAGACGTGTACTTTACAAACCCAAGCTGTTGGGCCATTGGGTTAGAGCTTGATGCTAAACAGGCCCTGTCTCAGCTCAAGCCTTTCCCGGGGCGATCCCGCAGAAGGAAATAGTCTTCTGAATATATCCTAAGACAGAATAAAATGAATGGAACAGAATGGAACGGAACGGAACGGAACGGAACGGAACAGAACAGAACAGAACAGAACAGAACAGAACAGAATAGAATAGAATAGAATAGAATAGAATAGAATAGAATTAGAGTATATTCTAATTTGGGACTTTATTCTGAAAAGTATAAAACATGCATAAGTTTTTGCTTCTGGAAATGGTTAATTCTCATCTTTGTTGTCCTGAAGTTGTATCTTATAAGCAGCATCATTTCCCTTGATGATGTGGAAAATTCAACAAACTATTTATTGTATGCCAATAAGGACCAAGCCCTCTAATATCAGAGCCCTCGTTTGCCCACTGAAGTGCAGAAAAACAAACATGGAGAAATTTTTGGAGTATTTTTTCACACATGTTTTCCAAGCATTGCCATGAGTCACATTAGGTCTGGCCCAGGAATGAGTGAAAGCCACCAGAAAAAATCAAGAAATTGGGGAATTCGATATGGGCAGAGTGTCAGGCGTGGACCAGGACCACTGATGTCCAGGCCGAGAGATGCAGCAAAGGAGTCTTGCCTCCCTGAGGCGGGTAGGTTGACAGTCATAACTTCTCCTGGGCCACAATAGACAGGCAATGTCAGCAAGTCCCGCTGGTTCCAAAACTTCAGAGCTCTTCAGCTTTAACAGAAACTATGTAGCTTTCTTTCTGCTGTTCTGTTGTTTTTCCCCCTTTGGAAAATATCGAGGGTCCATTTAGAATTAAGCTTACACCTCTGGTGAAGTGTACAAGGTTTGCTAAACGGCCCATATCACTATGTTGTGGACATGCACACAAACCCATGCACACACAGCAATGGGTACAGCCAGCCCACTGTCCCCAGACCAGACCGCCACTGACCTTTGAGTCCTGCGCCTGAAGGGATCAGCTCGTCGGTCTAAGAGTCACCTCTGTCTTCTTGCCAACAATTGGCTTAGGAAAGGCCACCCAGGCCAGTTCTACCACTGGAATCCCAGGAGGTCTGCTGGGAGATGCGCTCTCTCCCAGGAAAGCCATGGAAAGAGAGGGTCTTCCTTTTCCTTGAAATGTGACCGTGTCCAGATGAGAGCGTCTCTTCGCCAGCCTGGTGGTGGAGCCCACACTGAAGACAGTGGAGAAGAGATGCAAAGAACCTGGGTGCTTGGTGGCATCATTCAACCACCTAACTGACCAACCCCGCAGCCCAGGCTCCGGGTTCCCTGGGGGGCGGGGATGAAACCTGTCTTTACCGGCAAAGCCCACGTGAGATGGGATTTCAGTTCCTAGCTGCCGAGGGCATCTGATGCACACGTCAATATCCACACAAATCTTCTCGAAATTTCCCTGCCCTCATTTCAGCAACGCAGCTGAACACGCTCTTTTCCTGAAACGGCTTCTTTTCATGCTTTCCAAGACACTGTTCCCTCCTGGTGGTCTTCTAATTTCCCTAGATGATCCGTCTCAGACTCTTCAGCTGGGCCTGGCCCCTCTGGTCAGCTTCTCGCCGTCAGTGTGCTGAGACCTCTATTCTGTCCTCCTCGGCCCTCTTTAGCTACACTCGCAGACTGGGTTATCTCATGGCTTAAAATACCATGTGTTCCCCACACTGTCAGATCTATGATCCCAGTCCTACACACTTCAGCTGCCTTCCTGACATTGCCATGTGACAATTCAACAGGCATCCCAAATTAAAATGCACATGAGGGAATTCCTTTTGCTTTTTTTTTTTTTTTTTTTTTGCTTTTTTAGGGCCACACCCACTGGCATATGGAGGTTCCCAGGCTAGGGTCTAATCGGAGCTACAGCTGCCAGCCTACACCACAGCCACAGCAACGCAGGATCTGAGCCACGTCTGCCACCTACACCACAGCTTGAAGCAACACTAGATCCTTAACACACTGAGAGGGGCCAGGGATCGAACCCACCTCCTCATGGATCCTAGTCGGGTTTGTTAACTGCTGAGCCATGAAGACAACTCTGCACATGAGGGAATTCTTAATGTGACCACCCATTTCTAAAAAGAACAAAGTGGTGCACAGAAAAACACCATTTCTCCCTCATTTTTCTTCATCTCAATAAAGGGCAACTCATCAACCACTCAGCTCCTTTTCCTTACCCGTATGTCTGAGGTATAAGCAAGTCTCCTTAACTCTGTTCCTAAAATAAGTCCAGATCCATCCTCTCTTCTCCACCCTCTCCGTCATCTCCAACCAGGGCTGCAGTTCCTAAAACGCCCCACCGCAGCTTGCTCGGGACACACTAGCCACCTTGCTGTTGCTCCAACGTGCCAGACTCAACATGCCAGACGCAGAAAGCCTCTGACCCAGCTCTCTTCCCGCCTGGGATCCTCTGCCTCAGGTATCCCCTCGGCAGGCTCCCTCTTGCCTTTGGGATTTTATCTTAGAAGTCAACTCCTGAGAAAGGCCCTTTTCAATTACCCCATGCTCATTAGAGCCTCTCCCTGCTGACGCATCCTCATTTATTGCGAGGTCTGCCCATCCCCCAGCCACATAAGGTCCCTACAGGTGGGAAATGTGTATTATTCACCCCAGTATCCCAGGCTCCCCTTTAATTCCTGGCATGTTAGGTGCTCAACAAACCTTTGCTGAGTAAGTGATTGAATATTTAATGTCTACTAGTCCAGGCTCTGGGTTGCAAGCAACAGAAAAAATGTACCCTGGTTAACATAACACAGGAAAGTATTTAATTGGGAGGATGCTGAGTAGCTTATAGTAATGACGGGAACACTGGGAAACTAGGGTCGGTTCCAAAAAATGGACAGGAACCACAGAACTGAGCAGCCAGAGCCACAGTCAAAATTCACATGCCAGTCAGGTCACAGGCACCAGGCCTCTCTCTGGAGTCCCTGGACACTGGGTGGTCTTTTACAGAAAGAGTTTGCTGTCCCCATCTGCTGGGCATACAATAGGTTCATGGTAACAACTCAGAACACCTGCTCAGGCAATGAATCTCTTCGCTTCTCCCCAGGAGCGGAACCAGGAATGCAGGTTCTGTGGCAGCCCACTCTGGACCACCCTCCCTCGTAACCTTGGTTTTATGTCTCCGCCTCAGCTCCTAGGGGTTTGCTTCTAAATGGGCAGGTGGCCAGTGCCATTTGCGCCATACTCCACGGCCACCTCTGCGTTCATCTTCGGCCATGTGGTTGGCTGCAGATGTGCTGACAGCTCCCTGTCTCAAGGACCCATCTCTCCCAGACTCTTGGATTAAGGATTTTCTCCGGCAAAGCAGTGCACAGGTAGGTTAGATGGGCTGGGACCCAACACCCTCAGAGTGGCCCCAACTAACAGGGACGAGAACAAAGAGATAAGCACCCAGCCTCCCTTCTCCATCACATTCTCCCTGGTTCTTGCCCAGGTGCCAGCAGGACACCACCCCGCCATTCACCAGCACCACAACTAAAGCAGTGACCTTCTGGAAATGAACACACCTTTGGTTGACTTTTTTTTCTTAGGGCTGACGTGGAAGTTCCCCGGCCAGGGATTGACTCCAAGTGCAGCTGCAACCTGCACTTCATCTGAGGCAACATCAGATACTTAACCCACTGGCTGAGGCTCGAACCCTCACCTCCACGGCTACCTGAGCCACAACAGTTGGGTTCTTGCGCCCCATGCCACAGCGGGAACTCCAACTTTTGTTGACTTTCTCTGTCTTGCTTCTCCAGTCCCTCATCTGCATTTTCCACATACCTTCCCAATGAACTACCTGCAATCCAAACTTTGTCAGTATCTCCTTTGAGAAGGACCCAAACCAGGACTGGTTCACCATGACCCAGCAAGTCCTTGAACCAGAACTCTGATCAAACACAATTGCTCTAATGTGAGTCTATAAAAACAGAAGTATTCTTTCTTGACTATATAGAGGCTCCACCAATTTTTTGGTACTGTCTAACCATTTCTGTTTCTAACATCTCCTGGAAAATTCATGCAAATACCGGAATGTCAGAATTCCTCTTGAATTCAAACATGCTTGGCTAGTTCCCTCTGCATATGCCCCAATCCCTTCCACTGCGTGACCTTTAGCACCAGTGTCCTGAAGTTTTTCGCAGACACCTCTGACTTAGGCAGGAAAGTGGTATCAATTTTCCAGGCTGAGTATGCCTTGGAAGGTGTCCCATTATACACACTGCCAGCCTACACCACAGCCGCAGCAACACCAGATCTGAGCCATGTCTGAAATCTACACCACAGCTCACGGCAACACTGGATCCTTAACCTCCTGAGTGAGGCCAGGGATCGAACCTGCGACCTTATGGATGCTAGGCGGGTTCGAGCCACAGCAGGAACACCAAGACTGGACTTTTAAATATTCCTTCTTTAGAGTTTCACTCTGGCAATTTTATGCCCTCCAGTGTCAGGAATAACATAGAAAGGGATTTCTGAACTGGTTCCATGCTGGGCTTCAGGACCTCTGAAGGACTTTCCAACACTGAAGTCGTGACTCCAAAAAAACAGGAAGATCCCCTGGGAATCCGATGGTGTGAAGAACAGCTCACACCAGCACCTCAGCCCTGGGAAGATGCAGGAGGCGCACGGAGCATCAAACTCAGACCTGGGCTTAAATTGAAGAAGGGGCAGAGACCCCACTGGGCAGCCCCTGGACCATGGCCCAGCAACCCAGCACCTCTGCAGCCCCTAACTTCTCTGGAAGCCGCGCCCAGATGGCTGGACTCAGAACCTGGCTCCTGACCGACAGCCAGGTCCAGCTGGAAATCTGACAATGAAGGAAATTTGGCAGTGAAATCTGAACCATTCCCTAAAAATGAATCACCATGGGGGGAGGAATTTAAGATTGATCTTGAGAGTTCAGGGTAATCAGCTTCCTACAGAAAGCCTGGCTCCCATTCACACTCATCGTGATTCTTTTTAAATTATGTATAAAGTTGTAAAGGAGGGTGGTGGCTGGGGGGAATAGAAAGCTTTATATTCACAAATCTGGCAACGTTGATGAAAGGGCCACAATGTGCTAATAATACAGTCCAAACAGATGTCCCAGTGACCCAGCCACAGAGACCAGGCCCACGCTCAGAACATCCAGCTTCTCTGAGTCCTCCCCTGAGCCAGACCAGCTCCGGATAATGAAAAAGAATGGAAAAGTGTCTTTAAAAAAAAAAAAAAAGAAACAAAGAATAGAGACACTTTCTGTCCAGCCAAGAGTTTCAGAAAGTCTTGGAAAGGGTGCTGGATAGGGTGTGCTCTGTGATGGAAGATGGGGAGCCAGAGCTTAGCTCTGACCTCCAGGGAAACAGCCCCTGGAGAATGATGGTGAGGGTCCTGCAGGAAGCCTTACATCTTTGGGAGCTCTGGGAGAGCCTCCGGGTCACAATGACATTCTCAGATACAGCCTCTGTTAAGTGGTAGCTGGGTGAAGTGCACCACTCTCTCTGTTTCATCATCTAGAAAGCTGGTTTAGTGACCACTACCAGGTAGCACTGCCTGAGATAATGGGTGTGAAGCACACACAGCTGCTGCTGCCTAGAGGTAAGTGGTTTCACTAAGGTTATACCATCTTCTAGATTATCCCCAAACCCTGGTGCACTACCCCAATGGAAGTTTAGCTCTTGCTCAAAAAATTCAAAACAGGTGTTCTTTCCTGGCAAGCCACTTCCATTCTCACAGCCAGGCTGGAAGTTCTCCAAGGCCACTCCAAGGACTGGGTGGATGCTGGGGTCAGGGGCACGCCCCAGTTCAGGCAAGGATGCAGAGTCTGTGACTTGGTCTGACAAAGAATGGACCTCAGAATGAGGTCCACCAGTGTCAGGATCAGAAGTCCTACAGCTCAGGCCACACTTTGCTGGATTCAAAGTCAGGACAGATGATCTAACACAGGGTTTGGTTTTAGTTCCTTTGTGGAAATAAATGTGTGAAAAATGAAAACATAAAGTGTACATCAATTTTTGCATATTTTGGATATTAAATGTACCTGGAATCCACACTTCATTCCCCCAGAGCTGTTGCTCTGGTCATGGTCACTGTCACCTCTCACCTGAATTTTTGCCATGGCCTCATCACAGATGTCACCATGCCATCAAGGGTGTATTTGCCTCATGACTGTCATGACTCATCGACACACAGCAGCCCACGGATCCTGTCGAGTTCATGGATGCACATGTTGGTCCCTTGATGGAGCTGCTGAACAGTGGCTCTGTGTCACTGAGTAGAAGCCAGTAGGTTTATCTGGGCCGCCACAGGCCCCCAGACCCCTTCTCCTCCCTTGGCACAGCCCAGCCCACAGCTTTCCTCCTGCATCTGATGAACACCGCTTGCTCTATGGGGTGCTGCCTGTCCCCAGCTCTCTCCGGTCTCTCCCCTTGGCTGCCTCCCTCAACAGCATCAGGTGTTTTTCAAAGTCACCTTCTCAAGGAGGCCCAAGGTGGTCGCCCTATGAAACATGGCAGCCATCCCAGCACATGGCTCTGCCTGCCCCTGCCCCACCCTCCCAGCCCCGCAGCCCCAGCACCTCCCGCAGAAGCACGTCCATCTCCTGCTTCTTCATCCCGGTCCTTGCATTCTGTCTGTCTGTGAGAATGTAAGCTCCTCGAGATGGGGGTTCCTATGGCTTACTCACTAATTCATCCTAAAAGCCCAGAGGAATGCATACGATGTTCACAGCTGTCTAGTGAGTTGGTATAACACATCGTCTCCAATGACAAGCCAGAAGTACATGGAAATGGGATCATCCTGTGTGATTGAAAATCTAGGGTGGCTGGAGATCCCGTCATGGCTCAGCAGTTAACAACCCAACTAGGATCCATGAAGTTGCAGTTTCGATCCCTGGCCTCGATCGTGGGTTAAGGATCCGGTGTTGCCATGAGCTGTGGGGTAGGTTGCAGATGTGGCTCAGATCTGGCATTGCTGTGGCTGTGGTGTAGGCCCACAGCTGTAGCTCTAATTCAACCCCTAGCCTGGGAACCTCCATATGCCATGGGTATGGCCCTAAAAAGCCAATATAAAAAGAAGAGAAAAAGAAAGAGAAATAAAGAAAATCTAGAGTGGTTGAACCCATTCATGACTTGTCCTCCCCATTTTTAACCAATGTTGGGATAAAATGCAACTTCAAGATTAGGGTCTAGGAGCTCTCTTGTGGTGCAGTGGGTTAAGGATCCAGCAGATACAGCATCGTCACTGCAGTGGCTCAGGTCCTTGGCCAGGAAATGCGTCCTGTGGCCAAATGGGGTTCCCAGCACATCTGAGCCTCCCTGGGTGTGGATGTAAGTTGGGCCCCAGGTGATGTGTATGCTTCAAGCTCTCCTAAGTCCAGGATTTCTCTTCCTTGGAACCACCTCATGCAAATTTCCTAAAGGTAGGATAAGAAACTGAGGAATCAGAAAGGCAGCCATGGTTATTTTTCTCCTTAGCACTTCCCACTTCCTCATGCTTCTTCTTCTTTTTTTTGTCTTTTTGTCTTTTTAGGGTCTGACCCTCAGCATATGGAGGTTCCAGGCTAGGGGTTAAATCAGAGCTGTAGCCGCCGGCCTCCACCAGAGCCACAGCAACGCAGGATCTGAGCCAAATCTGTGATCTACACCACAGCTCATGGCAACACCGGATCCTTAACCCACTGAGCAAGGCCAGGGATAGAACCCAAGTCCTTGTAGATGCTAGTTGGGTTCACCACTGAGCCATGAGGGGAATTCCCCACCTTCTTGTGCTTTATAGAGGCATTTGTGTGGGCTGGTTCTCCCAGCAGAACTGCATTTCCCATGCCTAGACCTGCTCTAGTGCATAGTAGATACTCAATAAACATTCATGGAATGAAAGAATGAATGAATGAATGATGAGGGGTTAAGTACAATTAAAATTAAAAGTATTGCCATTCATTTAAAAAATACCTTCAAGTTTAAAATAACCATATGATAAATGTAATGTATGTTTATATTAGAAAAAAATTTGTGTAGAAACATTGAATTTTAAATCACCACGCCAGAAGTCACCATGTCTTAAGTGTTGTTGTATTTGCTTGTATTATTTTTCCTTTGCAAAAAAGAAAAATGTGTGTGCATGCACTAACGTATATGTGAAATATACGGATTTGTATCTTTTTCGTCTTTTAATAAATATATGTGAAATAATATACGGATTTGTATCTTTTTCATCTTTTAATAAATATATGTGAAATAATATACGGATTTGTATCTTTTCCGTCTTTTAATAAATATATGTGAAATAATATACGGATTTGTATCTTTTTCGTCTTTTATCCCATACATCAACTGGTTGAGTGGACCATTTCTCAGCATCAGGCATATTTAATAGCTACTTTTTCTTTTGTTGGTGAAACAGGGTATATTTAAGCATCCTTCTTCTTTGTTGGCCATTCTGATAATCTCTAATTCATTTTTGTCATTGCAAATAAAGCCATATCCCTGAACGTACATTTTTGTGCATCCCTGGTCATTTCCTTCGAATAAATTTCTACGTGTGAATTTACTGGAGAAAAGCTATGGAAACTGTAATTGCTGTTGATTTACACGCCCTGCCACCAGATGGGATCTTGGGAGTCATGGCCATCGTGAGTGTGGTGAGGGTTACAGGTGTGCATTCATTTGCCAAAACTCATCAAGCAGCACGCAGAAGTGAATGCATTCTATTGTCTGTAAAGTTGACTCTCTGGAACACGATTGGGCGCGAGCCAACCTCACGTGACCAGTGCAGGAAGCAGGATGTCCGGCGTTCCTCGAGCTCAAGGGCTTTGGGTTTCCCACTCGAAGCCACACCCCCAGCCCAAGTGGACGGGAAACACCTGAAGACTCTGAGGATGGAGGGGATTCTAAGCAGCTGGGGGAGGGAGGAGGAGGGAAATATGCAATAGCCCCTGGGGGAAGGAAACTTTGGGGCTGAGATGCTTGTTAAAGAGTACGTGTATAGGGTCAACTGGCACGTGGCAAACCTCTCCCATCCCTCAAGGAGCCTTGCATCACTAACGTGTGATGGGGCGGACTTACACACAGCTGGGGCACCTTGGGGCACCAAGGCTTAGTTCTGGGAAAGTGTTCAGCCTGTTACTAGAAGGCTGGGCCCAGACCTCTCTGCTCATCCCTTTCCTACAAGAGGCCGGAGATGGGTGCCTGGTGAGTCCCACTAACCTAGCCAATAGCCAAGGGTCCCGACCCAGAGCACACTGCCGCTACACCCCAGTCACTGGTGGGGTTGAAGAGGGCCTGGGAGACGTGAAGAGGTCCTTCTCTTGTCGCCCCTGGTGGGGCTGGAGAGGGGGTGGGGAGGAAGGGACTCACTTCCTGTGGTGACAGGAAGGAGGGTTGACCTGACCCCATCCCTGAAGACAAGCCCTAAGACCAACACTCCAGGTTAGGGTGATGGTCTGAATCATCTCTTCCCACCACCAACAAGTCAGGGCTGGAGACTAGCTCTCAGCGGACCATGCACCTGGCCCCTGGACTCACAGGACCAATGAGCCCTGGTTGGGTGGGAAGATGGACGTGGCAAGGAGATGCAAGTTCCCTACGGCTTAAGTGACCCAAGAAGATGGCTGCACTTGACTGACTGGTGTACATAGCTCCCAGGAGGATGCTCTTCTGGACAAAGACACAGCAGTAAGGGCCTGTGAGGAAGACGATCCCCAACGGGGGGCTGCAAGGGGAAGAAGGGGTTCGCAGAAGCCAGACTGCCGGGCCAGGCCCCCTCCAGGGAACCGACCTACGTCCCAAGAGTCAGCATGGGAACCTGCGTCAGGAGGGGGCCCAGGACAGGACAGGTGGGGGAGAGCAGAGGCCAACAGAAAGGCAGCCTCCGGAGCCTGGTGAGGAGCTCCAGACAGAACTGCACAGGCCTGGGAGGTAAACAGGGCAGGAAGCGGCCCTGGGCTTCTCCACTTTCATCCAGCCAGTGCCCTGAGTCCAGCCTGCACGGAGTCCACAGGGGAGAGGCTCTGGACAGTACCCGGGATTTAATTTTTGAAATGAAGGAGACCCAGAGTGAAGATCCAGTAGCGACAATTTCAATAAACAAAGGTGACAGGTGACGGGGGAGTGGTAGGATTCAAGTGAAATCTCTTCACGACAGCTGGTACCTTGTTGTTAGCCATGGATCGACAAAGAGTTGGGAGCAGGTATTAGAAACCCAAAAACTGGGAGTTCCCATTGTGGCTCAGCAGGTTAAGAACTTGACATTGTCTCTGCCAGGATGTGGATTCAATCCCTGTGCTCACTGATTGGGCGAAGGATCCGGCGTTGCCACAAGCTGCAGCATAGGTCACAGATGTAACTCAGATCTGCGTTGCTGTTGACTGTGGTGTAGGCTGGCAGCTGCAGCTCTGATTTGACCCCTAGCCTGGAAACTTCCATATGCTGAAGGTGAGCCCATTAACAGGAAAAGAAAGAAAGAAAAACATAAAGAGAGAGAAAAAGAGAAAAAGAAAGAAAGGAACTCTAAACTGTGTTATGAGTTGCATTGGGTCCCCTCATAAAGCTATACTGAAGCCCTAACCTCCAGGACCTCAGGACGTGACCTTATTTGGAAATAGGGTCATTGCAGATATAATCCATTAAGATGAGGTAACACAGATAGGGTGGGCCCTGAGGCAATGTGACAGGTGTCCTTATAAGAAGACGGCCACATGAAGACAGAGGCCAAGGTTGGACTCGTGCCTACAAGCCAAGGAAGCAGCAGCCGGAAGTGTCCCTCATGGGTTTCAGCGCCCTGCCCACACCTTGATTTTTGGACTTTTGGCTTCCAGAACATGAGAGAATACATTTCCAGGGTTTTAAACCAGCCAGCTGCAGTGGAGTAATGGATCCAGTGTCCCTGTAGTTGCAGCTCAGATTCAATCCCTGGCCTGGAACTTCCATATGCCACAGGTAGAGCCATAAAAAAAAAAAAAAAAAAGATGAGGTGAGCGGTCAGCATGACCCAGAGGGCGGAGGTGGTCCAGGGGCCCCTGACTCTGAGCTCCTCAGGGCTCCTCAAAGCTTGGTAGTTCCCCGAAGCTGCCTTGGTGTGCAACCGGGCTCTCCCCATCACAACACGGCACAGGTGTGTCACTGACAGTTCTCCTCCCACAGTCGAGAACTCTGTCCACGCCCCGGGTCGGGTCCCGGGAGCTTCAGAAGCACTCGTCAGAGCAGATGTGTTTTGTCACACCAATGCAGTTTCCGTCCTAAGTGGAATTCAGGCACCACCTAAATCTGTATTTATCTATGTCTCGTGTCGTTTCTGAAGATAGGAGAAAAGGGGTCTTTAAAAGGAGAATAAACTTGATGCTTCATCTTTGAGACTCCATAAAGGGAGAAAGGAGATGGGGTGTCCTGGGCCAGTTATATCCCTTCCTTCCACCACCATGGTGGCAGCGAAAGGAGCCCCCGGGAAACCACTATTTTAAAGACGTAGGGAAGGAGACCACGTCTCTGGGGTCCAACCAAAAGTTAGAAGACAGCATGAAAGCCAGCCTGGTTCCTTTTTTTTTCTTTAATTGAAGTATAGTTGATTTACAATATCAGGCATTCTCTTTATATTCTTTTCCACAATGGTTCATCACAGGATATCGAATATAGTTCCCTGTGCTCTACAGTAGGACCTCGTTGTTTATCCATCTTATGTGTCCTAGTTTGCATCTGCTGATCCCTAACTCCCACTCCATCCCTCCCTCTCCCCCAGCCTGGTTCTTAGGACCCAGGAAGATTCCAGGGCCCTGAGCAAGGATCATGATCCACCTGGCCACAGAGCGCGGGAGCCCGAGTGGGCTGGATCAACCTCATCTCCCGCTCACTGCCTGATGGAGGTCTCCCGCCCCCTTCTCTGGAAGTCAAAGGTGGTTACCCATGACCATGGGCTGGCACGGGGCCCAATCCCTGGCCTGGGGGTGATCTGCCAATAGGTGCTAGGGAAACAACACAGCCAAGGACTCCAAACCCACAACACTTTCAATATACTTTATTAAAAAGTTTCCTTTGTATAAATTTCCTAAAATTTTTAAAATTAAAATTAAACCCCCCTGCACAAAAAAAAAAAAAATTAAAAAATGAAACACGCACAACATCAGAGGAATGCCAAAAATATTCTCTATTATGACTTTCTTTTCATCCTTTAATGAAGGCATTGGTCCCGCAACGGCGCACAAAGATTAAGGGAGTTGGCTTCTGCCTCCCTAGATTGTTCCTTAGAAGCTTTAGAAAAAAGAAAATGAGCTCGCAATCGAATCCAGGAAATTGGTGGTACATGAACACGTGGACTCTTGCTTATTCTCCATACAACAGGCTTTCCATCTAAAATCATGCTTAATGAAAGGCGGGGCAGGAATGAACCAAGCGGAAGGATACAGAGTAGCTGTGAAGTTGGGGGTTATTTTCTAGACCTTACACCTGCCTGAGACAGGCATAAGGTGAAACTCCAGAGGGAATCTGACTTTATGGGGATGTTCACAGAAACACCAGCAGTGGGTAACTGTTGCGCAACGTTCAAAGTATACGATGTAACTGCCTAGAGACAGAGAGCGCTGGGTCCACAGACACAGTTAGCACCATATGGATAGTCATGCGGCAGACGTTTCCTCCCAAGTCCAAGTGTAACTCAAAGCATGAAACGGCACAGTGCAAGGCAGTCTACACCGAGGGCTTCTACAGAGACGACTTGCAGTGGCTGCCTCCTTCTTCCTCAAGAGGTATGTGTCACGGGGGCCACGCTTAGGTCCCAATTGCAGCTATGACTTTGGGTTTGACGAGCACTGGGTGTGGATGGAAAGGCGAGGGTGAGGGTGGGAGGAAGAGGAGAGGGAGGGAAAGCCACATTACTGACCCAAAAGGACGCTGTATTTCTCATGTAAATGATCTCATGGTTTCTGGCTTTCATGGCTGGTCTCGTGTTTGGGTTCAGTTCCTTCAAGGACTCCCCTGAAGCTTCTCGGCCTGGGGTTCTGTGCCACCTGAGCCCTTCCTCCTGGCATCACCTGCCTGACCTTCATGCAAAGCACACTCCCACCTGGCATGAGCCCCAGGCTCTCTGTGTGGCTGTTCTGATCTTATTACCAATCTGATCTTATTGCCCAAAAGGATGGCGATAACATATGGCCCCGGTGTCAACGTTATAATTTAGAGGAGGCAAAATTATTTAAAGAGGAATAGCATATATAGGGGCTCTTCCTGATTGTTCATTATATGATTTTCCTAATAATCAGGTCTGCTACAATAGTTCATGAATAACAGAAACTTAGTAATATTTCTTAAGAGTGCGGCATGGATGGCCATATGTTTCCTCACTGGCAAAAATACAAGCCCACGAGCATGTTTTTACGAAACAATAATAACTCAGAAAATTAATTTCCTGTGTTTTACTTGTATACCTCATCATGTGAAAATCCAATTTATCTTCTTTTCCAAACCTATCATGATTATGGTCATATCTTTCAAATAGGGGAATCTTTGGCCTGGATCTCTTCTTTGCAAAAACCACAGACACAAAAGAAAAGTCACTTACCAGGAGAGCAAACCTTTTCACATTCTTCCTGTGAATCAAATCTGTTTTCATTTCCACCACAACCTCCATACCAGAATCTTGCACAGTTTCCAGTCACCGCGTCATGGTACCATTTTATGATAAATTTCCTGCAAGTTCCTCCATCTTTGGGCAACTTACATACATCTTGAAAAACGAGATGAAAAAAAGAGCATTAATTGGGGTGCGAGGGGCTGAAGGTCTAGCCATAGCACTGTCAGAGAGAGAAAAGAGAAGACTTTTGAAGAGGAAAACTTCTTTCACCCCCCCCACCCCCCGCCCCCTGCCTCAGGTTCCTGATGGTGGAATGGACCTAATAATCACAGCTTTGAGAGCAATAAACTCAATCAGATCAATGAAAGGACTTCATAAAGCACACTGGGAAACCCGAAGGTCAGCCATTGTTATTGGATAGTTTAAGATGAAATGAGCTGTGTTTTCCCCTTTCCAATCATGGGGTCAGTTCGTCTCCAATAATTTCAACACAATGATCCCCCAGAGAAGAAAGCGAATTTTAAAAACTTGGCGTTTTCTACTCCTTGGCAAAGTAATGATGAAGTTCTGTCACAATGTGGTTCAAAAACAAGACTGTCCATTTCACTACAAGCCAAGTAGATTAAAAGTTAAAGTGGAAGAAGAAAACCCTTTATGAGTGTGGGTGTATGCACACGTGTGTGTGTGTGTGTGTTTAGCTTCTACCTTCATGACCAGCCAAACGTAACAAGCAAAGAAAAGGGCTAACACAGATGTAAAATTCACAAAGGCAAAAATGTCACATAGCAAAGCGCTTCTGAAGACAGAGAAGCATTCTTTTTCCCCTTAAGGAAGTTTATGTTTTAAACGCACGCTCCTAATGTCCCCCAGCTGCACAGTAAAAAGCTCCATTCTCCACAATGCCTGGAAAGAAAAGTTTATAGTTCGCACACAGTAAAACTTCTGTTTACAGAATTTTCTGGGCAAACTCCAGATTGTGCTGGGGAAGACATGCTAACATCAACCGTTATCTGAAAGTCTGAAAAACACAAAACAAAACCCCTGGACGACGCTTCGTGTTTACCTGAGTCACTAATACGTGTGAATCACCAGCCCTCCCCGAGATGGGCTGACATCTCTGGGGGCCTGTCCCCCAGCTACAAGGGGGCAGGCGTGGTTAGCATCTTCAGTGCAGGCTGGCACTGGGAGGTGAAAGGAACATCTGGGTCTTCAGGTGGAAACCCAAAGCTCAGGGCAACTGTAAGGACCAGACTCCCAGGCACAGGAGGAGGCTCAGAATTGGTCTGAAACACTGGCTGGAGACACTGGGGAGGCTGTCTCCCACTTAGGAGGAAAGTGGTCCCACAGCTAAGACAGCCCGTGGTTACGGACCTGCTCAGAGGCCCAGAAAGCCAGCAGGACGTTGAAGACTCCATGAGGCCAGATAAAAGGACGATAATTTACAAAAACACTTTCTTCCTCCAAGAGGCACCAACACCAGAGGAAAATGCCTGCCTTTAGGCATGAGGGGGCTGAGAAAGGCAAGACCATACCCCCGTGTATGGGTGGGCCCCTGGGAGTGAGGGCATCATCCCCTCCCTTCCTTCCCTGGGGCATCCTCCAGGGGCCCAATTCGGTTCCACCTTATTTGTTCCAAGGACACTTGGTGCTGCCATCTGTGTTTGGCTCTCTGGGTCCTCTTCCCCCTGCTTTTCTAAAGTAGACAAGACTCTTCCCAGAGCCTAGCACCACAGCCTGGAGGCAGCCCTGCAGCAGGACACTGCTCCCTGATCGGACTGGCTTTTCCAATTTCCCTTGATTCTCACCTTCACGCTCCAAGGCCAAACGCTCTTGTGTTTTACATCCTTTGCTCCAGTGGGAGTCCCTGCCAAGCCCTGTGAGGCTTACTCATGGAATATAAGCTCACAGTTACCATGGACACAGAGGCACTTTGGAGAGTCAGGAGAATATACTAATGCGGGCCTCACAAAAGTGAAAGTCAAAACCCTGGGAGTCTCCACCTTTACAGCATCAGAATGGGAGGCCGTATGGTCTTAAGACGATGTATAGAAACAGACTCGAAGACTTTAAAACCAAACCTATGGTCACTGAAGGGGAAACACGGAGGGTGGGGGATAAATTAGGAAGCTGGGATTAACACACACACACTACTGTATATAAAAGAGGCCAGTAACAAGGACATGCTGCATAGCACGGGGGCATCCACTCGACACTCTGTAATTACCCAGATGGCAAAAGAACCTGAAAAGGAACGGATATGTGTATATGTACAACAGATTCGCCTTGCTGTATACCTGAAACTAACACAATGCTGCAAGTCAACTGTACCCCAATAAAACATTTAGAAAAGAAGAAGACTTCGAGTTTTGAACTCCCATCATTTTAATTTCTAAGACACCTGTGGGCTAGACGCCTCTAAGCTGTGTCTACATGCACCAAAACAACTGTTTCAAAGTCCAAAAAATTAAAATGTCCAGTATCCAAAGAGGCAGGGTGAGACCTTGAGTTTTTCCCTAGTACAAGTCTTTGAGTATGACAGTTATTCCAGGAGTTTGCCCCTGGGGTGACCCTGGGGAACCTGGGGTCCTTGATCCAAGGGGAGAGTCTGGCTGCACTTTTTTTTTTTTTTTTTGGCCGCACCTGCAACAGTTTCCGGGTTAGGGATAGAGTCTGAGCTGCAGCTGCAACCTACACCTAAGCTGTAGCAGCACCGGAGTCTCAACCTGCTGCGCCACAGCGGGCGCTCCTGGCTACACATTCACTGATTTTCTCCTCCTGAGACTGAGAACCACCCAGAGCCTGAGAGAGTACTGAGGAGTGAAAATCATCAACAAGCTTCCCTGGTTCACTTTTGCCTAGAATAACAATGTAACTTTCATTTTCAGATAAAGACTCTGCAGGGATGCTTGATTCCCATCCCCATCTGGTGAAACTTCCTGGTGAAACAGCCACTGGGCTCCATGAGTGTCCAAATAACAAAGGAAACTGATGTCAGCGTGGTGTCTGGAAAAATCCTCTCTAGGGATCCCATGTTCACAGAAGCCAAAGGAGCCACACTAGGTCATCACAGAACAACGGGGTGGAAGGCACCCAAAGAAACAGCCCATTTTTGTAATAAAGAGTGTGTGTGTGTGTGTGTGTGTGTGTGTGTGTGTGTGTGTGTGTGTGTGTCTAAGTGTGTGCCTACATGTAATGTTCATGGGAAAAAACAGGAGGCAGTGTATTGGGTCATTAATGGTGTGGCTCTGGAAGTCCTGTTTTTCTTAGATTTTTCTATATGTTCTGAAATCTTCACAATGGATATCTATTATTTTGTTACTGGAAAAAGGTATTTGAACCCCCAAAACATGTTGCATTGGAAACTCCTGCCTTGTTTATCCTTTGAGGTTTCCATAGTGTCTAAAAGCAGCATTTTCCAAGGCATCCACTTGGGCACTTCCCACAGCAGCAAGTTATCAGTCTCCGAGTGCTTTCTTAAAGCACAACTGGGGGAGCTGAGAGGAGTGGCTAGTGTTTACGCTGCAGCTGTAAATAAGGGTAACTATGTTCCTCCTGAGTTTAATGGTTTCAAGACAAAAAGAAGGTTTAGTTGCTTTCAGACCAGACATTGTTGACCTGATAGCAAATGTTTCCAAACCTCAGCAAGTAGGACTGGCCTGAAGGAATAAAACTTTCCCGTGTCCACATTTTGAGTATTGATTGGCTCAAAAGCTACCAAGGAAATTTTTGTATTTTTAACTTTATTGTAAATGTAGTTGTGGTTGAATGCGGGACCCTTGGCTCTTTCAGTTCTTGACCAATAGCCTTTTATTTCATAAGACTTTATACTTCACAGTAAAAAGATGCCAAATACCCCTGGAGGCTGTGGAACCCAAACACAGTAGCTGTGACTTAACTACCTTCTCACGCAGCCATAAACACCAAGTAGAGAAAACATGTGCAGCCACTTAATTTATGTAAACTCAACATGTGGGGTTAAGTTAGCTGTTTAAATTATTACCAACATAAAAGTCATATATTTTCCATCACATCACTGTATACCAGCCAATGCTACATACATACTCATGGTGAACACAGCCAAGCAAATACTGTATTTCATCGACTCTAAGATACCTTAATTTTATGAGACGCTATTGTCCTATATTCCACCAAGGAAGAGAAAATGAAGCCAATAAGTCGTGACATGTCCCCAACTTCAAGTCACATTTCAATGTCAGAAGTACTACAATGGGGGAAAGTGTACATCTTAGAATCAATAAGATAAGCAAAACAATGGTGAACTTATGTCCTCCAGGGCTGTGTCATTGATCAATGAATGCCTGCTCAGACAAAATACGGTCATTTCTACAGATCGCTAATTTCTAGACTAAGTAAAAAAGAATGTTACACATTTTGTTAGTTATTTTGGCTCTCTTCCACACCAAAACATTTCTTCACAAATGGGTAGGCCAATAACTTAGGATGCAAATTTTCAGAGTTAGAGTTTTATTGTTTAAAAACTAAGGAGAGTCTTAGTATTGCTAATCATGCGCATAGAAAATATCTATCCAAGGCCCCTCTTTAGCCAAAAATAAGAAGGAAAGAGATGGGAACAAAAACCCACGGCCAGCATTAACAACTGCACGGCGTCCTCCAGACTACCAGGGACGTCGTAAATCAACCATACACCAATAAAATTAAACGACAAACTAACAGTAACAAAGCATGATGCAAAAATGCCCAGCACAGTCGATGCTTTTGTAATCACTGGGAGATTCATTTAATTGCAGTAATTTTCAGGCAACAAGAGTATCCTAGAGAAGTGTGTGTGATTCTTTTAGATGCCAAGGTATAGCAAAAAGCAGGGTGGGATTTTGGGTGGGGGTGGGGGCGTAGGGCTTCTTTTGTTTTCTTGAGAAAGCTCCACATAGCAACCGTTCAAAATGGAATCATGTGATATTGCAAAGTCTGGAATCCTGAATGGTTAGTAACGATGCTATCAGCCTGCTGTCGTAATCCTCGTTCTCCTCCAACCAAGACCTTCCTGCCACACCTCAATGCACTCTGTGCCAGACAAGGCCAGGCCTCATCTGGGGGCAAAGAATCCCCTCATTAGGCTGTCCTCCTCATGCGGCCTGCATCAAATTTCTGATAAAGAAGTATATATTACATGAGAATTTCAAAAAATGGGTGGTGAAGATTAACATAAGCCAATGAAAACTCAGGTGTTAGGACTTCTCACTCTTCTCACCCTTCATAGGATACCCCGGGCCAGAGACCTTTTCATTGCACAGGGGTTTTGCCTACAAATTTCTGTATAGATTCAAACATCAACCATGCTTCCTAAATCCAAAGTGGTAAACTACGACAAAATTCCATTCCTTAAGACAGAACCAAAGCCCAGTAAATCTTTTATTCATGGAGGAAAAAGGAAAGAAAAGTATCTAACATGAATACTAAGAAGGAGCACATCTCCCAAACACGATCTGTGTTTCCAATGAGCGCTGCTGCAGAAAATAAAAGGAATTAAGCTGTGTTCTCACCTGCATCTAAAAGCCTGTTTTCAAACTGATTTTTGCCTGAATTGTCTAGCAAATACCTCTTTGGAGAAATAATGCATATCGTGGCAATTGATATTGAGATGTGAAGCAGACATACAACCACTGAGGAAGAATACAGTTATGATGTACATGTATATACATATTTTAGGTTTGCCGAGGAAGGTTTTGGTGGTGCTTTTGTTATAGCTGCGTTACAATGCTGTGCCGATTTCTGCTGTACAGCAAAGTGGGCTACCATGTGTTTAAAGTTACTTATAAACAATGATTCATTGTTACTCCTTTGTCCATCTGCAAATATGTGACCATCATTAAAATGCTTTACCCCCTGGGAAAAAATTCCCAAGATGCCTTAATTATATGGGAGAGGGAAGAAGAGGGGGTTGGGAAGAAGGGAAAAACGAGCTTTCATCTCCTAATTCTGTTTACCCATTTTGAACTTATACATTTTAAAGTAAATATCCAGGAGCTCCCATTGTGGCTCAGTGGGTTAAGAACCTGGCTAGTATCCATGAGGATGTGGGTTCAATCGCTTGCCTTGATCAGTGGGTTAAAGATCTGGCATTGCTGTGTCTGTGGTGTAGGCTGGCAGCTACAGCTCTAATTCAACCCCTAGTCTGGGAATTTCCATATGCCGCAGATGCAGCCCTAATAGGCAAAAATAAAATAAAATAAAATAAATATCCAATTAATTTAATTCAAGAAGAACTTTCAAAACATTGTCTGTGCACGTATGTCCGCACATATATTCATTGAGCAACTGTTTATGAAGTGACTTCTCCAGGCAAAGCACCGTTTAGTTACTCGCAGGCTAGAGATGAATTATGCAGAAAGATATTCTTAAGAAAAACAATTTATATTTTCATACTGACTTGAATCACTAAGTAGGAAATACACACACGAGTATGCACATACACACACGCACACACACGTGAAAAAGTGAAAGAACATCCAAGTCCTGGATTTGAGGGTTATGCCCTGATCAGAGGGGAGGAGAAAGCTTTTGGATTTATCTGTAGCTAGTACACCTTGCCTTGGAAGCCACAGACACCCCGATCTTGAAATCTCTTGTCTCTCTGTCACATCAAGAGAGAAGACCCAAGAGCTGGAGGTCTGGATTGAAAGTACCTTCCTGCTTCTGAATCTGTGACTCGGTCAGAAAAGACAGGACAGCCCAGCCAGATTCTTGTTTAAAGACTGTGTTGTTTTTATTAACTCAACACTGTTTATATATTCTGATCCCTTCTGGACCACACATAAGAAAACCAAAAACATCCCAAGTCTCACCACGTAATTTACTCCTAATAATTTTATCTCAGTGAAGCACTGGATTTGCTGGAAGTTTTACATTTTCCACACTCCACGAGGGGTGAAATGACCAACAAGCAGCAAACAATATGCACAGATTTCAGAGACTCTGAAGTTAGAATATCATCTCTCCTGACCCATATCTTTGGTGAAATCCTAGCGGGTCCATTGTGGCTTCTCTGAGCTCAAGCACTGTGTTGGGAAGCCTAACGGACATAACTCAGGACGGGAGCTGGGGTGGGCGAGGGCCTGCAGGGTACTCCAGTATGGGAGATGAAGGTGTATCCATGGCTGCTTGATCATGAGAAAAAATCAAAGGGGTTGGGAAAACTCTAATTCAAAAAGACACATGCACCCCCATGTTCACAGCGCATTATTTACAATAGCCAAAGACAAGCATCCTAACGTCCTTCGACAGAGGAATGGATAAAAAAGATGTGGTACGTATTTACAATGGAGTAAAAAAGAATGACACAATGCCATTCACGGCAACATGTACCAAGAGACTCATACTCAATAAGTCAGAAAGAAAAAAATATCATATGATATCAAGTAGAGGTAGAATCCAAAATACAGAAAAAAATGAACCTCTTTATTAAAAAGGAACAGCCTTACAAACATAGAAAACAAACTCACAGTTACCAAAGGAAAGAGGGGGTACGGGAGAGATACATTGGGAGTTTGGGATTAGCAGATACAAACTACTATATACGGAATATATAAACAACAAGATCCTACTGTACAACACAGGAAACTATATTCAATAGCCTATAACAAGCCATAATGGAAACAAATATGGAAAAGAATATAAATAGGTAAAACTGAATCCTTTTGCTGTATACCAGAAACTAACATTATTGTAAATCAACTATGCTTCAATAAGAAAGAAAAAGAAAAAGAAAATCCAAGAGGTTGAGACTTAAGTTTTCTCCATCCCAAACTATCATGCCACAGCCTTACTTTCATTTTTTGTTTGTTTGAGTTAAAAAATTATAACATTAAAAGTTTTTACAGGAGTTCCTGTTGTGGCGCAGTGGAAACGAACCCGACTAGGAACACTGAGGTTGTGGGTTCAATCCCTGGCCTTGCTCAGTGGGTTAAGGCATTGCCATGAGCTGTGAGGTAGGTCGCAGATAAGGCTCAGATCTGAGGTTGCTGGGGCTGTGGTGTAGGCCAGCAGCTACAGCTCCAATTAGACCCCTAGCCTGGGAACCTCCATGAGCCGAGGGTGTGGCCTTGAAAAGCCAAAAGACAAAAAAAAAGTTTTTATAAAATCTTTTCATGCAACCCCTAAGAAGTTAAAACTTAACTACCCAACCGACCATGAATTTCTGATTCGTTCCCATAAATTTATATCAGGGGGAGAGCACTTCTTGTTTCTCTGTCAACCTTTCCATTGGAAAGGCCAAAGGAGTCTGAAAAACACATGGCTGTGTCTAACCCTGACCAATTCCTCAACTTGTTTCCAAAAGTCAAGTCTTTGAAAACATTTTGCAGCTCTTTAAGTAGCTAGTTCAGTGACCCTTATTACACATCTGTGTCTGTAATAGTTTCATAATTCCTGCACTGATTTCATCATGTCCTTTCTAATAGCCCGCGACGCCCCGAGTCAGTATGGCTTCTGGCTGAATTAAGGGATGATGAATAGAGAGAGAGATGATGCAGATGTATGGAGGCAGATGGAGCTGTACACACACACATGCTTGGATACAGGGAAAGTCCATCGATGGCATACGACACTATTCTAGTAACAGAGAAAATTCCCTCTAGAAACAACTAAAAGGATCAAGAGGCCTCTGTTTCCACAGGGGCCCCAAAGAGATGGGTGTGCAGAGTCGGAAACCATATTTTCATTTAAACGTGGACGATAGGCTGCAGACTCTACCGAAAGGGTGAAATGGAGAAATGAGTATCATTTCAAGACTTACAATGGAAAAGGTGACATGGGGAATCCTCCCCCACAGCTCAAAAAAATAACGTGTCGCTGCTTCAGACAATGCATGGCATGCAGAGAAAGTACAGCTGCTTTTGCAGCTAGCACAGCACGAAGCCCCTCGGCCCTCACAAATGCCTTTTATCACAGCCCCTTACAGAAATAAACATTCTGTAATGAGAGATAGGCCTTCCTCCTCCTGACCCTGGCCGGAATGTCAAAAAGTAATGAACTGTCTTCCGATTCCGGGGAAACCTTTTGCTTTGGGGTCTGGACACCAAGAAGATGCCTACACAGCCATGGCACTTTGACTTTGGCTATTAGTACCAACATCTTTTGCTGAACACTCCTAAGCAAAAGCATATTGACTGTTTCCAGAACAGTTTCTCGTGGGTAAACAGTCTGCTGGGCGAGAGGGCACAGGCCTCCCAGAGTCCCCGGGAACGAGAGCAAGTAACAGCTGTCAGCGCCAGAAACACGTCTAACTCATTCCTGACTTAACACAAAATGTGCACGTACTCAGGCTCGACGCACAGAGCGGCGGGTTGGACCAAGTCAGGGTGTGTGTTTAGGGAACTGGGACCAGCAGATTTGTCCCATGTATGTCACGGATTCTAATCTGAGTCGTCTTGGGTCTAAGCCGTTTTTTATTGGGTTGAATCACTAAATGGATGAAACCCTCCTCTTTGCTGCATCACAGACCACAAATCAACGCGAGTTCCAGGATGAGGCACAGGGGAAATGACTAACAGACACATGAGTCCCTGGCTACAGCCCCAAAGCGGCCCTCATCCAACTGCTTCTAAGAGCCTGGTGACAGGCAAGGTATGTCGCCATTTCCAACTGGGAACTTGCAGAAAAAGACCATGAAGGGCCACACAGAGCTAGTCTGGAACTTTCTCCATATACCGCAGGCCTGGCCTGAGAACCAGACCCCCAGCCGACGATCTAGAATCAAGACTTTAAGCCTAAGGCCACTGGAAGAATGTTTTCTTCCCTTGTGCTGCCAATGGGCCCAAGGTTTCCACCACTCACCTGCTTCACTCCCGGCCAAGGGCTCCGTGTTCACCATGAGATTGATGGTTGAACTGGAAGCTGACCTCGCTGTTTGTGGAGGTGGAGGCTGAGTTCTCTCTACAAAAGCAAAAGATGGGTGACTCGCCCAGGTGTGTGACTCGGAAAGGAAGGGCTTAGGAGCCCTAAGGGACCGAGGCAGGCTTGCCTTTCAGGATCGTACCTTGTATAAGGCTGGGCCATTAAAACAGAGTGACCCCAGAACCCTCGACGCACACCACTTGTGTCTGTTGAGACTGCAGGTTCAGTCCATGTCAACAAGCAAGCAGGAAATCTTTGAACTTGGGGCAAATCTTCCGATTTTCTATGGGACTTTTTTGGCTTCCTTCCAAGGAAACAGAGCCTTGGCTTGAAGGGGCTTTGCACTCACCTCTTCAAGAGAACTCCCTTTCCTCAACCATAGTTCCTTTTCTTTTTTCTTTTATTTTTGGCCACACCCATGGCACATGGAAGATCCAGGGCCAGGGAAAGAACCCGAGCTGCAGGTGCACCACAGCTGTAGCAACGCTGAATGCTTGACCTACTGTGCCACAGCGGGAAACCCTCAAGCACAGTTCCTTGAACTGAATACACCAACCCAAAGAGGAAGGAAGGTGAACCTTTCCCTTGGCGTCTCAGGAGCAGCAGGGGCCAAGAAGAATTGGGGGTGTCCAGAGCTTGGAAAGGGGGCCATGAGTCAGTAAGACAGACTGGAAAAGCAGGCTTCAGTGCAGTAGCAGAGGCACCGGGCCAGCACGGCAGAGGGAAGAAGCTGAGCACAGCGGGCCCAGGGGAGGAGGTGCTGTGGCCCCCTCTATAGGCTGTGGACACTCTCAGCCCCTGTGATGGGGAGACTCCATGGCTCCTCCATTACTCCCCGAGGAGCCAGAGACTCCGTGGTATTTTCTGTTCAAGGAACACAGAAACCTGCTTCTGAAACAGACATGGCTGACAGTCAAGACTTAGCCAGGGGACACAGCCACATTTCTTCCTCAGGCCAAAAGGATCTGGTTTCCTCTGTAAAGTGGCCCAGGACCCCAAGGGCAGGACAACCATTTGCAAGGAATCCCACTTTCCATCTTGTTAATTCATCCATTGGGTGAAACCAGAACACCTAGGATTTTGTTTGAACCTTGTTGCTTTTTCAGAACGAGGTCAATGAATAAGAATTGTTCAAGGAGCTCCCTGATGTCTCAGCGGGTTAAGGAGGTGGCGTTGTCACTGCTGTGGCTCAGGTCACTGCTGTGGCATGGGTTCGATCCCTGGCCCAGGAACTTCCACATGCCTAGGGTGCAGCCAAGACAAAACAAAAAATAGGAATTGTTCTCTTTATGCTCCTGTCTGACAGCCCAAGCAGAGCGAGGTACCAACTTTCCATAAACCGACCGTGGACTTACTTGTACTGAAGCTGCCGTGGTAGGTGGCTCTGACCTGGGACTTCAGGTAACAGACCACGGAGACGTGGTACGTCTGCCCAGCGAGCAGGCCGCCGATGACGCGGTCGGGGACCGTGAGGTTCTGCTTCAGAACCAGGGACTGATCCTGGGCCGAGGTGACGGTGAGGTCATAGAAGTAAGGGCTGGGGGGCTCGGGCCGCTCCCAGTGGAGCTTGGCACTGTTCTCCGTGACCTCAGACACATGGACCTCCCGGTGGGCCTTCGCTGGATGGCAGATCAGAACAGAGTGGACAGAGTGAGAGAAAAGAAACAATGAAACCCTAAACGACCTTAACACGCGGGCCAGAGACAACATCTGGAATTCATGTGTCAGCAGACAGGTGACCCGAAATTTAGGGGAGGCCAGAAACCAACGTCTCATTCGAACTCCAGAGAAATACTGATGGAGTGACCGACCAGCTTATACAGGGACACGTGACATTCCCAGCAACCAAAAACCTCCTTGTTCATCGGCAAGGTCTAGAACTACGTCTTTTTCCTACTGAAAATCTCTCTTATTTAAAGGGATAACTTTGAAAATACACAGACCGGTGCGCTGAGCTGAAATATTCAAGACAGACTGAGCCCCATCATTTAAAATGTGTTAAATAGACATCACAGAATTTTAGGGCATGATAGGAACTTCTTTTAAGGAATCCCTGCTCTCTCTGTGTTCATAAAATAAAGTTCCACTTTTTCATGAGAACATAATCCTGCCTTCACTTCTCTGTACAGTTTGTGACTCTATAGGATCTTCTAGCATCTTCTTGGAGGGAAAAATAAAATCACACACTCTGGGTGCCCTTAAGCCCACCTCCCCCCTGTACCAAATCGAGTCTGGAACGTTCTCTCCCCGGGGCCGGTACCAGCACGTAGTTCAGTCAGTGGGGACAGGCTGCCCATCCAGGCTCTGACTTTTCAGTTTGCTCAGCTAAAGCCCGAATGTTGCCCCAGCACAGAGCTCAGGCCACTCTGCTTTGGACACCTGCTTCATGGCTGGGACAGGGTTTGCAATTACCGAGCTCCAACCAGATCTTCGGGAGTCAAATTCTAAGGCACTTGGGTCTGGCCCCGGAATGCGGGCATAGAAACACCCACTTCACCGCCTAGGAGCCCACAGCAGGCTTTTTCTTTTTCTCTCTCGCTCGCTCGGTGGGGTCTAAAACCCTAGTCTACTTCCAACTTATCCCCTCAGCCTAAGACAAGTGCACTTTTGGGAGAGGTGGGTGGTGGCCACCAGCTCGCTCCCAGGAGGGAATGAGCCACTCCCACACTCACCCCCGACACAGGTTCGGGGCTGGGGTGGGGAGGGAGAAAAACAGGTGGCAGAGGTTGGGGATTTATTGCCCCTGCTCTTTGCATGGCACTCACCAACCATGGGGGGTTTGTGGGGGGGTGGTGCAGGGAGCATGGCTTTTCCAGCACAGAAAAAAGGCAATGTTTTGGCAATTCCAGGCTCAAAGCAGCACCTTTCAAAACACGTCACAGCAATGCCAGACCCCAGATCAATGGGATCTGCCTCTGGACTGCTTTGTAAATAGGCTCCAAGGGGTGAGCCCTAGATACAGTGAGGGCATCAGTCGGGCGCTTTTCTTACCCACGGGTTTGGGGGTAGCTGGCTTGGCAGGGGCCAGTTTGGCTGCCTGGGGCCTGGGGGCCTCGGGCTTTGCAGCCACGGGTTTGGCAGCAGCTGGGGGTCTGGCAGAGGCTTGCTTTGCTGCTGAGGGCTTCGCGGCCACCTTTGCAGCCTCAGGCCTGGCAGCCACAGGCTTGGTGGCCTCGGGTTTGGCGGCCACAGGCTTGGCGGTCTCAGGCTTGGCGGCCACAGGCTTGGTAGTCTCAGGCTTGGCGGCCTCAGTCTTGGTGACCTCGGGCTTGGTGGCCTCTGTCTTGGTGGCCACTGGTCTCCCAGCCACAGGTTTCGCGGCGGCCAGCTTTGAGGCTGGTAGGTTCACCATAGTTACTGGCTTGGTGGTAGCAGTCACGGGTTCTGTGGTGGTCACCGGCTTTGTCGTGGTCACCGGTTTGGATGCAGGACCAGAAGTAATGTTATTTGGGACATTTCTGTTAAAACATATTAAATATTATTTCAACTTAGATGTTTCTCCTGCTATCTAAAGTAAAGACATCTCTCCACGCACTATGTGAAATTTGCTGTCTCACCAAAAGCTTGTATGTATTACGTGTATGTACATAATATTGTACACATGCATATTTATGCCACACGTACATATAGTATTTTACATACATCAAGTTCCTTCTTTTTTAGGATCTGTTTTGCAGAAAAGACACGGAACAGCATATAAAACAGAATCATTAAAAATGAAGTTTCTATTGTATTATAAATACACCTGACATCTTATTTTCAATTTATAAAATAAAAGCAGGGAGAGAATAAAGAAACAACGATAAACATTGTAATAATAATGATATTATTAACAGCAAAAATAAAATATTTGAATAATGTTCAAATTTAAACTTGACCAACTGAAATGTATACTCTAAAAACTAAATAAAATCAATTCAAAGCTACCCTCATTATAAGAAAATATCCATTCAGAGAGTTCCTGCTGTGGCTCAGAGGTAAGGAACCTGACTCGTATCCATGAGGATGCAGGTTCGATTCCTGGCCCCACTCAATGGGTTAAGGATCCGGCACTGCTGTGAGCTGTGGTGTAGGTCACAGATGTGGCTCGGATCCCACATTGCTGTGGCTGTGGCACAGGCCGGCAGCTGCAGCTCCGATTTGACCACTAGCCTGGAAACTTCCATATGCTATGGTTGTGCCCCCCCCCCAAAAAAGAGAGAGAGAGAGAAAAATAAAGAAAATATCCACTCAAAAAAATGCTGTGTTGAGCTAGAAAATTATAAAGTCAGCATATACTTTCACTCGCAGGGCTTATTGTTTTTTTGTTTGTATTAATTTTCGTAATGTGGTTGTTTTTCTCACAATTTCTTGATTGACTGTGAGTCCCTGAAGAGAACCACAACAGAACCAGCAGAAACGGCCACACAGACCCCCATGTGTTCTTGCCCTGAGATGAACATTCATTGTATTATTTCATATTTATGTCACACTATACGTCTTGTGCCGTCTATTTTCAAGTTGATATCATAAAACCTTGAATACTGGGTTGCTTTGTTCATTCTGTTTTCCTAAAGACAAAATGGAGCCAACTGTAAAGCATGTCCAAGAGAAATTACACAGATAACAAAAGGCCGGAAAACAGAACCTATGAACCCAGATCAAGCAGGATGAGCATCACAGCCCCAGAGAAGGGTCACAGCTGGCGTGGGGCTGATTTCCAACTTATGAGGCTGAGATGTGAAGCTTTCCCTCTGTGGACAAAGGCAAGCGCTGAAGGATTGAAGGGGTGTAGAGAGAAGTATATGCAGTAGGCAGAGATCAGCCAGGAGGTCAGCCAGGAGGAGTCATGATTCAAGGATGATTCAAATCTGAATCTCATGCGGATGCCACAGTCAGAACCCCCGCTTCCTCCAAAGAAGGACACTCAGTGGCCTTCTCTTGAGGGGCACACATGGCTGGCACATCGCCTGAGCTCAGTTCCTGCCACCACGTCCCCCTTGCCCAGCCCTCTGTCACACGACCAGGCTGCCCTTCCCTCCACTCATGGAGTTGGCACCAAGGATGGCGTTGGACATAAGGCCAATGAGCACGTGCCCAGCGGCCAGCATCGCCAATGGCACTGCAGCCCCACCCACTCCCAGCCGTCTCCTGGGGCTTCCCTGGAGAACAGGCACGTTGCCTCCTCTGTTACCCCCGTCACCTGCATTGTTGCAGTATCAATCATTTTAAGACGATTCAGAGTCCCTCTATAGGACGTCACTGCACACCAGTTAGAGCAGCCTGTTTGGACATATGCCCCAGTCACACACCTGCTCTGTGCCCTTTACAACAGGACATGGCAGGTACCCCCAAAAGCCTAGCTCCCCATTCCTGAATCCAGAGAGGCTGGCTTTGAACATGCTTTGGCCAACACAACGGGGCACAGGTAACAGGGTGCAGGTCTAGCCTAGACCTCAGGAGGCCTTGCACGCTTCCGCCTTCTCTCAGGGAGCCCTGCCCAGTCTCCTCGTGGGCAAACCCAGGCTTGGCTATGGAGAAGGAGACCACGTGACACAGAGAGGACCCATGCCCAGGTGGTCCCTGGACCATCGGTCCACAGTGGACAGGCATCAGACCACAAATCTGTAAGTGGGTCTCACCGAGGCCAGAACTGCCCAGCTGAGCCCAAGCAACAGTGGCTAGCCCACACAACTGCAAATTGAGTAAGTGGTCATTGTTTCCAGCCACTCAGTTGCAGGTAGTTTGTTAGGCAGCCAAAGCTAATGGACACAAGAGAGTCTTCTAAAACGATGCTCCACGTGGCATCCTTTGGGAAGTCACACTTTCTGAATTTCGACACCCCTGCCCCACACACTGAGGTGGTGGTTGAAGGACCTCTGCCTCCCCTCTAGCCCTGTAACTTCTGAGACAATTATTATAATCACTTACACTTGTCTGTGACCAAACTTCACAAGATTCTTTGCCGGCTGGTCCCCTTGGAACCAATCACACTGTTTCTGGACATCTGGGGACAGGTAAAAAGCATTCTCACCTAGGGAAAAACAGAAGAAAAAATACATATGTGCAAGTGCATGCGAACCCCATGCAAATTAAAATTAACCTGCTAATGAATTAAATGGATCACACAGTAGGTAGTCCATAAATGTTTCTTGAATTAACTCATTCTTCCAGACAATCTAAGCCCAGTGATTTTTTTTGGGAGGGGGCATGCCTGCAGCATATGGAAGTTCCTAGGCCAGGGATCGAACCTGCGCCACAACAGCAACCCGGGCCACTGCAGTGAAAACAGCGGATCCTTAACCCACTGCACCCCAAGAGAACTCCCAAAGTCCAGTGAGTTTAAACGTTAAGGATCGGAGTTCCCGTCGTGGCGCAGTGGTTGGCGAATCCAACTAGGAACCATGAGGTGGCGGGTTCGATCCCTGGCCTTGCTCAGTGGGTTGGGGATCCGGCGTTGCCGTGAGCTGTGGTGTAGGTTGCAGACGCGGCTCGGATCCCACGTTGCTGTGGCTCTGGCGTAGGCCAGTGGCTACAGCTCAGATTGGACCCCTAGCCTGGGAACCTCCACATGCCGCGGAAGCGGCCCCGGGCGGGGGGAAGTTAAGGATCATGATACTTGATCCATAAAAAAACTTAAGCCAATACTACCTTCTCTTTGACAATATCTAGGTGTTTAGGTTAAAGATAACATTTATTCAATGTGAGGGGGAAAATGAGATTCGAAGAAAAATCAGATGCAGAGTTTAACAAGTTCCAAGCTCCTGAACATAAATTATAATCCAGTCACTTTGAACATTTTCTCAATGCTGCTCAACAAAACTTCTGTTCTTAGCCTTCTAGAGACAGTGACAGTGGCCGCTGGGTGAACTTGCTGGCCTACCTTTGCTTCACACTTTTCTCCCTAAAACTTTTGGGGGACAGTTCATACCTTTATAATATATAATCCCCCTTATTTGCTAGATACTCTCCTGGCTGACTCTGGAGAACACAGGGGTGAATGAAACAGGACCTGCAGTCTCCTGGGACCACAGACCCACACATAAATGACCAAGAAGCCATGTAACAGATGCGCCAAGTACGGCATCCAGACGAGTGATGGGCAAGCCTCGAGCGTGGGTATCACCCGCAGAGATAACTTCTGAAGATGCACGAGGGCTTGTTGCTAAAGCAGGGATGGATCGCATTTGGGGGAGGGAGAGCCACGTGAGCAAAAGCCCAGAGGTCTCCAAGTTCGGGGTTGGTGGCTAAGCCCAAATCAATGCTGTTCCTTCTAGAAGCCTCCCTGACGCCCCATCAGGACCCATGTCGATTTGACATATCAGCAGATCACGTCACGCATGAGAAATGTGCCCTGGACCCCTTGTCCACCTGGACAGTAAACTCGCAGGGACACGGGCATGGCTGGGAGCTGCCAGGTCAGGTTTGGTTGAATAAATGAGCGACTCCTGTCTGTGTCCACACCAACCCTGGTTGGAGCAGTGTGTCCGGGGACACTACAGGGTCAAAGAGCACTTGTTGAAAGAAGAGGCCCCATCCTCACACGCGTGACCGCTCCACGCCCACCCCCCGTCCCTGACAGCACGCGCACGCAGGGCTTACTGCTGACAAAGGATGGTAACAGCCTCCCAAAGCGCATCAGGGGCTCCTCGTTGAGCTCGGAGGACTTATCCACCAGTTTGAAGAAGACGTCGTTGGGCTCGCTGGCGAAGCTGTACAGCTCCTTGACGTTCACCTTCCGGCCAATGCCCAGGATCACGAAGAAGTAACCCTTGCACTTGGCCTGCAGGATGGCTCTCTGGGCCTCCTCCAGCTGCTCCTTCGGCACCTCGCCCGTCAGCATCAGGACCACGATCTTCAGGTCCCGGGGGTTCGGTGCGCTCTCAAAGACGTTCTCAACGGTGTAGTCGATGGCGCTGCCCAAGGCCCTGGTCCCCTGCAGCTGTGTCATCCGGCTGCTGAGGAAGGCCAGCAGCTTCTCCTTGGAGCCGTAGTCAGTCAGGGAGAAGTCCACCTTCACGGGCGGCACGCTGGCGTTGCCCACGGACTCCCAGGGCGCGTGCTGCACAACCGCCACTCTGGCAAAGTGTTGGGAGGCCTTGGGGTCTGGGCTGAGGTCCAGCTGTCGGACCAGGTACCCAATGTACTTCCTCATCTCGTTGAACTGGAACGGAGTGGTGGTCTCGGAGCTGTCCACGATGAAAGCCATGTCGATGTCCACGTCACTGCCCGCGGCTCTCCGGTCCCTGAAGGAAGGCCTCCAGCTGCCCAAGCTGCAGGACGGGTCGATGTTGCAGATGTCTGCAAAGAAGCAGGGGAACCCGTTTCTTCTGTGACTCCCCCAGCAAGATACGGCACGTCCGTCTGTTGGGTGTCTGGTGTCATCAGAATTGTCACAGAATATAGAAACCTAGGTCTACCTGGATGACAATAGCATACCCCGATCTCAGCTTCCATCACCCAGTGCATGAAACAAGTCAGTCAGCTGAAATCCTTGCTAGTATATTACGGCGCCGGCATCATTAGACGGTGATGCCACTGATAAGTTTTAAGTTGTCAGAAATCAATTCTAAGCATCAGTTTGGCACTTAGTTTCGGGCAAAGGTAACCATCTTAAGATAAATGGCTCCTTTGGGTGCAATGTTTGATGTTGAAAAAAAAAATGTGACAACAATAATCAAACATAAACTGAAAAGGAAAGGGAGGGAGTGGACAGGGGAGGGGAGGAGAGAGAAGAGAGAAAGAAAGGAAAAGAAAAAGAGCCTTACTTCTTGGCCACTCCTTGAAGAAATGTGTAGAAAGTCACAAAGCCAGATCCTTAAATTCTGGACTCCAAGGTCAAAAATGTAAGCAGAGCCCGCTTTCTTGGTATTACCTATACAACTAATTATTCCTCTCTCAAAGAGAAGCTCTGCTTGGAAGAATCCACCCTAAGCGTGGGAACTACTCATGCAGCATTTGCGGTGGTAAATACAAGGCTTTCCGAACCTTCATTTAACTCGAGCTCATTATTATATAGGTGATTATCCATGCAAATGTGCCTGTCTGGATGGTATGCTTTGAGACTGCAGCTGGACAGACTGTCCCCTCACGGAAGCACCTTACCCAAGCACACGTGACAAGTCAGGACGTTCTTCAGGAAGTCTGGGAGGTCTCCCCTAGCAGGTAGGACCAGGGCGTGACCCACCGCTGTGTTATTGATCTGGTTTAAACAAAAGGCAACGCTTAGCAGGCGTGTACAATAAGTTATGATTTGAAAACACAGCTGCGGAAGAGAGTCACAGAAGCTAAATAACCCCCTAGAGATCAACACCTTGTCTTTGTTGGGAAGGGAGGTTAGGAAGGAAGGCACTGATCATGATGGGAAAATACAGGTTTTCTTCCAATGCGATGAGCTGGAGTTCAAGTTCCACCCCGCTTCCGCCAGAAGCAAATTATTTTGCCGGACCTGAAGCAAAAGTATTTAACTTCTCTGGAATTCAGTGTCCTCAGTTGCAAGATAGAGATAATGGTAAATTCCCAGTCAAGCTATTTGGAGGATTGAATTAGGCAGTGTAGGCAGCGTGCCTGGTAGAGCCTATAACAGGGCACCTAACAGGGACCTCAATGTTATCATTATTTCTAGTAGTAATAGCAACTAGCAAACGTTAGCTCTGCTCTCTCTCCCCCGCCTAAGTCTAGGAAGGGATTTCAAGACAAAGCATGTCATGAAATCACTTCCAGAAGATTCAAAATGTCCTGCCCATCACAGCCCCTGGCACATGATCATTAATCATTCATTTAGTGAAGAATTAAATTGAATGAATGAATGAATGAATAACTGACATTCTGAACTTGCTGAAACTATGCCATTACATGGGTTGAGGGTCACTCGGCCCTCACAAGGGATGACATATGTAAATGAGTCCCTTACAGGAGCCTACGGCCAGCAGCCCAAACCAGAGGCCAAGGCCTAGTACTCTGTGCTCCAGCCGACCTGCAGTTTGGTAGAAGAAACCCTGACAGATGGTGCAGTGACCCAACTGTCTCCTGCTGACCTGGCAGTGTTAAAACCTGGAATATCTGGCTTGGAAGGGAAGGTGTTAGAGGCCCTCTCACGCACCGCCCCCCCCCCCAACTGCCCACCTGTTACAGGTGAGAAATCTAAGACACAGAGAGGGGAAGTGACATGGCCATGGCACTTTCAGGGACTGAAAGCTAGAAGGCCACTGGACTAGACCTAGAGACACAACCCCTCACTCCTGGTCCTGGTCCTGCTGTTTCCCTCCCTGCCTCTCACCCCCCATCTGGGACAGCATGCCCAGAATTGGCCTTGAGTCAATTAATTGACCCATTAGTTGATCATTCTACACATTATGATAACAAGTGCACACCTCACGTAAGCAAAGAACAAGCTGCTTCACAGCCTGACGCTAAGGCTTCCTCGTCCTTTGCTCAAATGATTTGTTTGCTTGTATAGCAGCCTGGGTGGGAAAGGCCTGAACAGGGATTCGGCTGGGGTGCTGGGGTTGCTGACGTTTGGATAACCCCCTGGGAGACTGTCAGCCCCCAAGGTCAGCCAGGGAGCCTCTCCTCCAAGATGCAAAGTGGGGACCAGGCGGGAATAAGTCAGGGGCGTCTGCATGTCCATCCTGTGCCGGTGCCATCAGGCTGTTCTGGAAATCTCCCAGGTGAGCCCAGCCTCATGGAGAAGTTTGGAGACGCTCCAGGGCATGGACCCACCAGGGGGAGAGGGTTGCAGGGGGTGCCGTCTGAGAGCCCGAGATGCCCAGAACACAGACCTGCAAGGCATTGATCAGCACCCGGTCCTCCTGGCTCGTGAGGAACAAGGGCGTGATGCCGGCATCCGAGAGCTTGAGCACGGCCTCCCGGAGCTGCGGGGACGCCCTCGTGGGTTTGTTGCTGAAGAAGACGGCCACCTTCCTCATCAGGAACCCATTCCGCACGCGCTTAAATGTGTTTCTGGCCACGAAGGACATGGCGGTTTCCAGACTCTGCTGCTTGGACGTCAGAACCACCTGGAGGTTCTTGATCTTGTCCAGGAGGACGGACTTCTTCCTGGAGTCGGCGAAGCGGATCTCCGTGATGACCTCGTTGTTGTAGGTGACCACAGCCACGCGGGCGCCCCGTGGGCAGTTGCTCTCGGCGATGGTCAGCTCATCCGCAATCCTCAGGACCACGTCCCGCATCAGGCTGAAGGTGTCCTGGGTGACCCCCTCGGAGGTGTCCAGGGCAAAGGCCAGCTCCGTCGGGAAGACCGGACACTCCAGGGGCCCTGTGGGGCGGGGCAGGGGTGGGGGGTGGCGCAGACATGCTGCTTACTGGAAAAGGCATCTTCCGCCTTCCTCAGGAGGGGACCCGACCCCCGCGATGACTTACCATAGCAGCAAGCTGGAAAAGAACAAAGAGGAGCGTGAGGGCCAGGTCGGCCAGGAGAGCCTGCCACACCGAAGAGGAAAAACGCAGCACGGATGTCAGGAAACCGTGTACTTACGACATTTGTCTTTGATGCTCTGGACCAGGGCGCATTGCTGCAAAGGAAAGGAGAGGAGGTGACATAGAGCCAACAGGAGGCTTACGGGGCAGGGGCTCATGCGTCACACGGGAAACTTACATCTACGGAGTCGCCTCGGCTGCCTTTGTAACCCTGCAAAACAAGGATAGGACAAGAGGCTGAGACCCTGCAGATGTGGGCATGGAGTTTCCTGCCAAGAAACAGCCCAGGGCCTGGGGACGCACGACGGAAGAAGCCAGCTGGGCCCCAGCTGGCCTTGATCATTCACAGGCTCTCCCTATAAATTTGGCTTAACGGCTCAAAGCAAAAGAGTGAAGACTTTGATGACAGAAGTGTGTCCCCTGCCAGGTAAACAGCTCCACGCCCTGGAAACCTTCACACAGGATGCTCAGCACAAATCCACGTAAATCCCACCTTTGAGCTTGAGGAAAGCCCTTCCCCCGCTGGGCTCCCACAGCCTGCTGCAGGAAGGACACCCAGGAGTCACTGAGCTACCCTGTGGGCTCCAGGTCTATGCATCCTGGCCAGATTCCACTCCAGGGATAGACCCACAGCTGCCCTGGGCATCTCTTCCCAAGGAGTGGCCACCTCAGGGGCAAGCCAGCATCTTTCCATCCACTGCTCCGCCCATCTCCCACTGACACTGGATGAACCCTCCCTGTTAAAGGCTCCCCTCATTTTAACAGCTGGCTCTGCCTTCTGTTCCACCAGCCCAACCCCATAACCTTTCCTTCCGGGGGTGACTTTCCATTTCCTGAGTTATCTTGTCCATTCTTCTTTGAACCCCCTCGAGGTCCATGTAGGGAGATAATACAGGGAGACACGCAAGCGAGGGACAAAGACAGTTGTAACGAAGATCCCGAAGGGCTGGGGAGGGGCACCCCCTGAGCTCCAGACGGCAGGGCCCCTGGTGGGGTTCAAACCACAACGCGGCAGCTCCCTTGGGGACATTACAGAACAAAGGGAGTTTCCCCCAGAGCGAGGTCTATACCATTCTCCTTCCAGAAGATGCAATCAAGAGGCATTAAAATGTGTTTCCTTTCGTTTGTCCTCAAACAAACCTACACCAGGACACTGGAGAGGCAAAGTACAATCCACCCTAGATGACAAAGTTCCATGTGAAACTTGTCTTGCAAGTGTCTTGGCACCCTAAAAACACAAAAGCTCTTTTTCCCTTGCAGTATCAGAGGGAAGTGGTTTAAAAAAAAGAAAACAAGCATAACAACAAAAATGCAGACACTTCTTCAGTGAAGAAAGGAGAGAGTGGGACGTTTTGAGGACCAGACGTAAGGCACCCAGCCCCCTGGGGAGCTTGGCTGGAAGTGGGGAGGTACTTACAGATGGCCCTGGGTAACCGGGGTCGCCCTTCTGGCCAGCTATCCCCGGAGGACCTGAATTTCCCTGCAAGGAAAGAACAAACATGGCCCAATTGTGGCAGAAGATGGAAAATTCTCAACTCCCGCTGCTGGAAGGGGTGGTGGAGGTGAGCGCACTCAACACCCCCTTCAGAGGACAAATCTCTCACTTAAGAGAACATCAGTGTCTCCACCGTCCAGCTACAGGGACAAGTGGCCCTAACAAAACTGATGAACTGACATGCATCCCCCAGACTCTGTTCTCTGGCAGCTTAAACTGAGACACACGCCTGCCTAGAACTTTTAATAAGACTGCTACAGGAGTTCCCATCATGGCGCAGCAGAAATGTGTCCGACTGGTATGCATGAGGATGCGGGTTCGATCCCTGGCCTCGCTCAGTGGGTCGGGGATCCAGCGTTGCCATGAACTGTGGTGTAAGTCACAGACAAGGTCGGATCCCACATTGCTGTGACTGTGGTGTAGGCCAGCAGCTGCAGCTCCAATTGGACCCTAGCCTGGGAACCTCCAAATGCTGTGGGTGCTGCCGTAGAAAGAAAAAAAAAGATATATAAGAAATCAGTAACTGACTAGGAGTTCACTCTTCCATGTCAATAGCCAGCCCAACGTTGAGCATTAAATGATGCAGTTGCATTGTCTCACTGAGCAAATGAACGGGGCAACTACGGTGATTTTCACGGCAGCCTAAGCTAACAGCGACTGTTAACTGCCTTTACCCCACTTCTTTCCCACACGCTGCGCATCCAAGACTCAGTGCAATCTCAAGAGGATGAGTCAATGTCCAATAAGGAGAATACTCCAGAACAAAACGTAGCTTAAGAAAGAGGAATCATTTCGTGGTGGGAGGCAGGGTCTCGGCACAGGGTCTCAGCCCAACCCGCCTCTGAGCCTGGAGCCTTGGCAGGCACTTCATGTATCTCATGAAATCCTATCTCCACACCATCTGGCGGGCTGACCCAACGTGTCTGCACCGACGTCCTGCCGTCATCCCTTCTGTGGCTCGGTCCCCCTGGCGCCACGCTGGGAGTGGACGGGAGTAGACCGTGGGCTCTAACACGTCCTCAGGATGTGTTAGAAGAGGGGCCCTTCCAGCTTCCTTGTAAGGGGAGAACAGCAGAGGAGGGCGGCACAGACACAACTGCAGGGGAGGGGGTCCTGAAGACATAAAGTTGGGGCTCAGGACCCCTGTACTCCCACCTCCACCCCCTCCGTCCAGGCTGCAGGGTAATCATCAAAGAAGCGAAGGAATCTCCAGTGTTCAGTCCCGCTGCCAGGAAGGTTCTGCTCTCCACGTGCAGTCGAGGTACAGGCAAACTTACCCTTCGGCCTCTGACACCTTTGGGCCCCGGGCCTCCGTCTGTCCCCGGCTCACCAGGGTTGCCCTGGGAAAAGAGCCAGGAAGCAGTGCGTTAGGCTCTGGAGTGGCCGGGCTAGCTGAGGGTCCCCTGGCCTCTGGACCACACTTCCCGGGGCAGCCAAATGGCTAACTTGGATTGACTTTTCCACGGAGTGGCCAGCGCCACGGTGGCACTTGCAGATCGGTCTAAGCTTATTGAACCGATGCGGATGGGGTCACACAGGTGGTAGCATCTTAGGGTTTATCAGGTATTTTACAGCACTGCCGTTTCCTGCAAGGCTCACAAGCACCACGGCAAGGACACGCTGCCATCTCCATCTGACCGGTGAGGAGTGTCTTGGAGAGGGTGGGCCTCTGCCAGGGTCACTTGGTTAGTAAGTGTCTGACCCCAGACTAGAACCAAGACACGGTGACCTTCGGTCCATGGTCACATCAGACGCATCCTACAACGAGGACGATGTTTTATCGCTGGGGAAATATTTACCTTTGGACCTGGGTATCCAGGAAATCCTCTTTCTCCCTATAAAAGACAAACCAGAGAGTCAATATTTGGTCCCAACTTAAATCCTCTCACATAAATTATTCTCAAGAAGAAAAAAATATTCCAGTAGTGTCACCCACAGGAAAAAAAAAATCCGCTCTATTACAGTTAAATTTTGAGAGACCGTTCTTTAAAAATACAACACGTCGGAGATTCAAGAATCCTCCACAGACACGTACTTTTTTGCCTCTGCGTCCCTCACTGCCGACTCCATCTCGCCCATCATCGCCCTGTGAGGGGAAAGACAGCATTAACAGGTGCCCATGGCAGGCACACCACAGGCTTCTTTGTCTAAAGCCCTGAGCAGCGGGCCCTTGAGTCCCTGAAATGTTCCCAGATCGAGGTACAGATCAAGGAGCGGTTCCTCCTCCTGCCCCATCCCAGGACCTCGTGTGTAGGTGGGGGAGCTTGTAAAGAACCGCTAAGATCTGTCGGTGAAGATGCTGTCTGGATGCAGAATCCAAGACTCGTGGTACCAGGGAGCCTCAGAGGTGACAGGACTCTTGAAGGTCACCTTGAGCGACGCATCTCTGAGTCTCTGACGCTCCTTCCGAGCAACGCGGGACTCAGTCTCTCGCCCTCAAGTCTCCCGGTTCAGCTCTTGCTTCCTCCCGCTCTGTCCACTCCCTACCTCGCCCCCCTTCCCAAAGCCTGGACATGTACCCCAGAGCTCCCCCCGCGGGCTTTCAGAACCAGGCACTGTTGGTGATTTCAAACGAATCAGAGCCATGTCTGTGAAACACACACGAACGTCTCTAAGGCACAGAACGTGCTCCTTAGTTAATGCACAGTTTTAAACAGCTGAAGAGCTGTATGCCTCAAGCTCATGGAAACAGAAGCAGGAAGAGATGCCCTTCAAGGGTTTGAGTCGATTTCAAAGTCTGATTTCTGTTCCCCTCTGTTTCTGAGACTGAGTAATAGCGGTGGCTTTTTAAACTTCAGGCAGCTGTAGAGGAATTACAAACCCACGGAAAGTACTGTCAAGCTTTGCGATGCCAACCGTCAGAACTACCTGATCCAGGTAGTGTTGGTTACGGCTCGTTTTAGAAAAATTCCCGATGTGCCATGGATTTATTTTTTCTGGATAGAAATGTCTATTACAACATTGCTGTTAGTAAGTGGTTAGGGTATTTAATTAACTCTTTAAAATGAACTCTCGAAGTAAGAATGTCTATCGCTGGGGTGTCGGATTCAGAATCAACTGTTTTGATCTGGATTGAGATCTCATCAAGGCCAATTCTGTTTCAAACCAAGGACTCGTGTCTTTGCCAAAAAGCTCCACCTATTCGTGCCCGCAAAGCGTTTGCAAGACCCAAAATGAAGGTGCTCCAAAGGTCAGCACACCACTGCATTCACTTAAAAAATGTATACACAAGAAAAAAAAGCCTTTACTCACCCCCGCTCCAGTGAACTAAAACTTGCTTTGAAACTTATTTGGTGAAGATAAGCAGCGGTTTTCACTATTTTCCATCATACCCCCACTAATGTAAGAACCGACTATCCAGCTGTCGCGCTGTGGAACCAATCCAAGGGGCCATGACCATGACCGAGGCCAGCCCAGCCCAAGGCCCTTCCCCCTGCCTCCTGAGCATCTCCGAAGGGCCGGCGCAGCCTGGATCTTACCGTCTCCCCACGAGGGCCCCGGCTCCCGAGTCCTCCCTTAGGTCCTGGCTCTCCGGGATCACCCTGGAGGGGAGAGAGAAACAGGACAAAGACACCTGTGGGTCTGGGATGACTTAAACTCTGATTCTACGCCCTGCCCTTGTTCCGGGTCATGCCACTGGTAGGGCTGCCACCAGCTGCTGACTTCCCCTTTCAGATGAATGATTTTTGAAACTGCAGTGGTCATGGGTGCAGTCCTGGAAGAGAATCCAGGAAGGCTTGTGTTTGTTCTCTTCATCATCGTGGCACGCGGAGGTCAGAGAGATGGGAAAGGGGGAGGCGTGCGGTCAGCTGGGAAACCCAGCGGCCCCGCGAGGGGCAGCGGAAGGCTGGAATCACATGGACACGTGACTCTCGATGAGAAAACACTGCCTCTCAGACTGGTTATGATGCACAGTAGTTGCTCTCAAGGCTTATAGAAAGCAGGGTCTCAGGCAGCTCACAGAACAAGCTGCTATCATCCGAAGCAGCCAAGACGCTGGGGCTCTTGAGTGGGCTGCATGCAGCCAGAATCAGCATGCAGCTGCTGTACGCACTGCCAATATCTGGAGAATTTTCAGTGCGATACAGAAGCTACCCCGGGGCCACTGATGTGCTCTAAGAACCCTGAGGATGCTGAACCTTTGTCAGAAGCCCAGGCTTAAAAATATGGGGCGATCCTGCTGCAGTTGGCAGTTCTGAGTATGAGAACGCACACCAACCCACTGCACAGAGCCTGGCTGTTAACAGGGGAGGTGGGGAGGGAAAGGGGAGGAGAAGGGCTGTGCAAACCAGCAGGACAGACTAACAAGCAAGGACACGGTGACGCAGGGTCTGGCGGGGCCCTGGCCTCGGGAGACAAGTGCTACCCTCATCCAGACAAACCTTTCTCCCCAGGGGCCCGGTTCTGCCACGTTCTCCAGGCGCACCTGCGGTCCCGCCGCTTCCCTGGAGCAGGAGACAGGACAGTGTGTGAAATAGTCGCCCTCCAAGCCAGGGGGTCCAAACCCCACCTCCTGCAGCCCCCGCCCTGCCCCGCACCGAGGTCAGAGTCCACAGAGGCCAGGTGCTGGAGACCCCGGAGCAACTGTGCACAGGGACAGCTTGTGCAAACCTTAAACGTGAGTGTGACCAGCTCTCACAGGTGCACACGCATCTCAGGAATTAACACACTCCTCCTACATTAGCAACTAAGGCACGGACAGCAAGATTTATGTGGCTTTGCCGGCTCCTTCTTCCACACCGAGCACCTGCCTTCACAGGCGTGGAAACCTATACACGTACTCACTGAGTGAATAAACCAACAAAGGAACAAAGCTCTTAAAGTGCAGCGTGTGTCCCCAGAGCCCAAAAGTGCCCCTGACGGAGGCAGCCCATGCAGACGGCAGCGGCTCTTTGTGCTGTGAACTATTCAAAGAGCTGCATTTTACCCCTGCACCACTGTAAATTCTTGGCTCATCAGAGTTGAAATACATGTTTAAAGTAACACAAAAGTTTTAAAAATTGGTATTTGTCAGATTTAAAACTTGGGAAGGACTTTTCCAAGCAAATGGTGGCTCTCACCAAGTTCCCGCTTCCACGGTAAACGATTTTTATGCACTTGCGTAGCTTCAGGCCAGTTCCCTGGCTCGCTCAGTGACACGGCAGACACAGGGCACCAGAGCACGGAGCGCCATGGCCCTGGTCCCAGCTCAACGGCACCCCGTGTTTCTGGCCATCATCGCTAACAACCAAGATGGGGGCTGATGGGTGCACAGACAGCAAGTCTAAGGAAGCTCCAGGTCACACTTGAGGATGGGGAACTCCTACTCAAGACACCAAGGCACAGGGGCAATTTCCAGGAACCAGATGTGAAACGGTGCAGCATAATCTGAGAATCTGGGCGGGGTCCTCTGATTTCCTGCAGATCCACCCTAAGACTCGTGAGACGATGCTCGTCCTTCCTTTGCTCACCACCCAGCTGGCCTGTGTCTGGACAGAGCAGCCCTAGGACTCCGTCCCCAGAGCACCAAGAAAACAGGTCTTCAACTTCCTCGGGGGGACGAGCCAGCTACAGTGTGAACTGAGGCTGGACCCAGGCCTGTCCCACCTTCCGCGAAACATGAAACTCTCAGCCCACGGGCACCATGTGCTAGAGAGCGGGGGAGGGGAAAGAAACGCACTCACCCGAGGTCCAGGAATGCCTTGCTCACCAATCAGACCTGGAGGACCAGTGGGACCAGGTGGGCCCTGGAAAAGTAAAACGCCAACATAAGTGCCGTGTTGAGGTGATGCACCACGAGCCCCATGCTATCCACACACGGGGATGCTGCTCCATCATGGAAAGGAATGAAGTGCCAGCACGGATAGCACGTGGGTTAACCTTCAAAACATGATGCCAAGTGAAAGAAGCCAGACAGAAAAGGCCACCTGGTAAAGGATTCCATGTACATCAGAGCTCCAGGGTACACCTGCACAAAGACAGAAGGAAGTGAATGGCTGCCAGGGGACAGGACTGCTCAATCGGCACAGGGGCTCCTTTAGGGACGATGAAAATGTTTTGAAAGTAGATGGAGATGACAGTTGTGCTGCACTGGGAATGCACTAGAAGCCACGTTAAAAGATTCATTTTGTCAAGCGGACCACCACTTCCGTTTTTTAAAAGGCTAGGCCATCTGGGAAAATATCACCAGGCAACCACACCGGGGCTACTGACCTGTGCACCTCTGGTCCCCTGCTCTCCCACGGAGCCCTGCTGGCCGGGACTGCCCTTGTTGCCCTTAGAAACGAGAGAAGATGCACGGAGGGTCAGATACAGGCTCCACAAGCACATCTGGACGAGGGTGCAGGGAAGCAATCCCGGCTGTGCCAGGCTTCAGACGCGACGACCCCCTAAGTGCAGGGTGAGACACTTCACACGGGGAGGTAGCTGTCCCTTGGTACTCTGAGCATCGAGTCGCATCCCTGCCTCCCCTTCCCCTCAAGAGCACGTCATCAAATGAAGCCATTTGGGACCCAACCCAATCTTGCGCAGGTGAGAACACGGAGCCACCAAGACGTGTGACTTGCTGACGACCAGGTAAGCGGGCACATCACAGGTGAGAAGTGCCCAGGATGCTGGCTCCTCCCTCTTTTTCCTTCACGCCCCCACCCCACCCCCATGTCCCCACTATCACTGTCACTTTCATTTTGACAATCATTTTCACTGTCACTATGATTTTCACAGATCTTTGTAGGAGAGGCTAAAATTTAAGGAGATGGTGGGAAAGGCGGTGGCTGCTGTTTGAGCCACAAGCCTTGCTGGCAAAGGGGAGGGTAATTTTTAACTCGTGGGCAGGCTGGAGGACCACCTCCTGGGAGCACGCGGCGAGGGACAGGATGAGGGCAGAGGTAGAAGCTTACCTTCAGTCCTGCTGGTCCCCTTCGGCCAAAGCCGCCCTGAAGAAGAAGTTACACAAACTATGAGAGGAGGCAGGGAGGCCAGGGGAGGCCGGGCTCTGTGGGCCTCAACCCGCACCTTCAGGACACCCACTGGTGCGGACGCTGTGCCTCCTCGGCCCTGAGGAAACGCTCCTGAGGAGGCACCTCCCTCCTGCCCTCACCTCGGGCCAGTTTTGCTTCCACGCTGCCCTTGGGAAACATCCAAATGGAAGGTCTGAGAAGGACTTCCGACCTGCCAACCACAATAAGGGCTCCTGGAGCTCAGCCCCAGCCCTCTCCAAGTAAGGAATGTGAATCAGTCTTGCCGGCTGGCCTCTTTTTCTCCCGTTTTCCCAACCAGAGGGAGAAGTAGTGAATTACGCTAATTATGATGGAAGCACATCCCAAACGCTCCACACCCTTCTGGCCAAATATAACACCCTCTCGGTTAAGCAGAGAGTCCAAAGCGTGCAGGCATGAACCGGAAAGCCCGCTGTACTTGGTTTGGGCTCATGACTTGGCAACATCTTCCCGATGCTCCACGAGTGACCCTTAGTTCAAATAAATGCAGGCTCGCTGCATAAGTAATCCATTGAAGACACTTGTCTTCAGGGAAAGGTTTGGGGTGGGAATCCACGAACATCCTGCATGTATCTTTGCAAGCTTAGGGGCTGGGATTCCGGAGCCTGTAGCAAACCAGCCTGGACAGGCTTGGGCCGCCTGCTGCGTCAGCCCGAGAACCTTCTCGGCTGCCATGGACCAGCCCAGGGGTCCGCTGGGGTGACCCTTCTGCCATGACTGACTGCAGTGGCTGCTCCTTTAGTGGAAGACCTTGGCCTCCTTGCAAGGGTGACAGGTGGACAAGAGGGGAGGGCCATGTCCCACACCTGACTGCACGGAATTCAAACCCTCGTTCCCACCCTGTGCACAGAACTACAACGAATTGTATTTTAAGTCTTTTCATGAAAACAGTTTTTGGATCTGCTCACAAACTGAGTTGTACTGCCCATTATAACTTAATAGTTCCTCATTTTCTGGCCACTGTACACCTCAGCAGCATTAATCAAAAATGGTACTCCAAGAGTTCCCTGGTGGCCCAGCAGGTTAAGGATCCTGCACGGTCACTGCTGTGGTTCAGGTCACTACTGTAGCCGAGGATTCAATCCCTGCCCCGGGAAATTCTGCATACCATGGGTGTAGCCAAAAAAAAATAGTACTCAAAACTTTAAAGGTAGCATTGTTAAAATTTCAGCTTGCTCCTGAATTTTAAAGGCAAGGCTTTTCCCATCGCAGATTCTCCACTTACAGGGAAGCATCAGGCCCTCGTCAGCCCAGGCCCTCTGCTCACCCAGCTGCTGATCTATAACCACGTGGCTGCCACAGGGAAAAAGGCCCAGGGGGCCCCGTTCTCGCCCTGTTTCCAGTCGGATGCTGAGCAGACACCTGTCTCAGGCACCCACCAGCACCCTGAGCTGGCCCTGAGGATTTATAAACTCCAGACCGCCTTCCCCCAGCTAGGAGGTCTGAGCTCTGCACATCCCCGGGGCCCTGGAAGCATTCAAATGGCTTCACAGAGATGGTTCATCTCCTTTGGGTTTTAGCACTTCTTCAACAAGATTCAAAGGGGAGGCATGCAGTCAGTGACCTGCAGCGGGCATTTCTGAGATGTCTTGAAAAAGCAAACTAGAAAACTGCCTCTGGTTTCGCTGCTTGAGTTACAGCCGCACAAGAAAAACAAACAATTATAAAATAAAACAAACCTACAGCTCATCAGCCTCCCGCCCCCTGCTCCCTCACCCCCTCTGTACTTGTGTTTCTGTTCGGATTTTTTAAACAGTCGATGGGATCAAATGTGGCCCAATATTCGAAAGCAGCAAAGATATGACTTTAAAAGTGTCTCTTCAGCCTGTTTTGGGGGCTACAGGGAACCAGAATGGGGGGACCCCAGAGTCAATGATAAGGACGTTTTCTATAAGCAGCAGGCTGTGAGGGATGAGGGTTTCTGAAATCTCCTTAAATCCCCTGAAGGAGAAGTTGCTGAGTGATTCTGCCCCAGGAGTGTCCAGCAGAGTCGGGTCAATGTCACCGCAGCGCCCCCCAAGCCCCAAGAGGCACTCACACTTTTTCCGGACTCTCCAGGACTTCCAGACACCCCATCTCTCCCAGGGAGACCCTGGCACGGGAAAGAAACCTGATGTCAGGTTCTCGTCTGCCAAGAACGTCTGACTCAGATGCGGCACAGAACCCTGGGGAGACGGATGGGTACGTGCAGGGATGGTCACACCCTTTGCCAAGGCCTTAGACGCAGGTGCACGCTGACCCCCACGTGGCTCCGGCTTGACAAGCACTTTCCGGAACCTTCTAAGGGGCTCCAACTGCTGAGAGGAAGCCCCTCTCGGTACAGGTTGTTTCAGATCCCCTCGGAGCCCCCTTCGCGGGCACACACCGTGGCTTCCTAGACCTCCCCGCCCCCACCTCAACCTGGTGCAACCACAGCCTTAAGGGCCATGCCCATGGCCTGCGGGGCTGGCGGTGAACCAGCGTGAGCTGTGTTTCTGGGGCCCCGGGCACAAGGGGTGCGCGGAGGTCCTGTACCATGGGCCCGAGGTCTCCGGATTCTCCTTTGGGTCCTCTCTGCTGGCTGTCCCGTCCTGAGTCACCCTGAAAAGAGAAGAGGTCAGGGCATAAGCCACACGCACGGGAAGCCACTGCCGCCCATGGATGTGGCCAGGAAAATGCCGAGTATGGTCTGAGTGCCAGGCCCTTCAGCCACAGCCCATCCAGGTAACGCCCACCCCACCCTGGCAGAGCCGGCGGGGGTCCGTCGTCACTCTCAGCCCAGCCCCCGGGCCATGGCTCTTTCTCCTCCAGGGAGGACAGCGGCCAGGCTCATTCCTGCCTCGTCCTGGCCTGGACAAGAGGCTGGCCCCCAGAGGATCGAGCCCTGAAACAAGAAAAGGTGTAAACGCTTCTCTTTTCCTAAAGCAAACCTAAAAGTGCCCGGAGGCCACAAGTGGGGGAAACTTTCGAGGGTCCGTTCAACAGCGCTATCTCTGCCGCTAGAGAGCAAAGCCGCCTCCAGCCACCCCCAAACTCGAGAAAAAGGACAAACCACCTATGTTACCAGCACGTACTTTACCAGCGTATTTTAAAGCAATTTCACAAGTAGGGTCCTTCCTTTCACCGCCCCCTTCCCCAGGCTCAGGTCTCATGGGCGACGGAAAGTTCCCCTTACCGGGTCACCTCTGATCCCCACGTCCCCTCTTTCTCCTTTGTCTCCTTTGGGTCCTTTGTCACCCTAAAGAAGAAACACAAGCAGAGACAGAGGATTAGTTAGCATTTCAGATTGTTATCGCACCCCTGAAACTGCATTCCTCAAACCATGACTCCTAAAGACTACAGCGGTTGTCAGGAAGGCAAAATCATCTTCGTGTGTTTCGGGGTAACGCACATGGATTTACTGGGGGCCCACTCTGCGCTGGGCGCTGGGGATTTATTTCAACAAAACACAGCCGTCCCTGCCCAACGAGAGATACGTTCCAAACCAGAAAATATAACGTCAATGTGTCACAGCTGTCTGGGGACATAGAAGAAGCCAAAGGTACCCCCCAGGGGAAGTCAGGGAAGGCTGCCTGGAAGAGGCAATTTTTCCACATGCAAGTAAAAGAATCCTGAAGTGAAATGTTCCTGGTTTTCCATAACACGGACACTGTGGAAACAGCCTCACCCTTCTTCCTGGACTCCCTTTATCTCCAGAAGTTCCCGGCAATCCTTTGTCTCCCTGCCAATGACAATGATAAAGTGTCATTCCCAGCACAATTTCTACCATAGACGGAAGTGTTTAGGCACTGGAATCTTCAGGACAAAAAGCAGTCTGGACTCAGCGTGGGAATCACTTACATCTTCTCCATCAAGGCCATCCAGTCCGATTTCTCCTAATTCACCCTGTGAGGGACAGAGACGCACAGGTGAGTGTTGAAAGCCCTTCTGCCAAATACTGGGAATGTTTTCAACATAAAAAAACAAGCTTAAGTACCTTCTCTCCTGGGAATCCACGAGAGCCCTAGAAGGGAAGGGAAGGGGGAAACATTAGCCCTTTCTTGGAGACTGAATAGAATAGACAAGAATAGGCTAAGGGCTGACCCCTTACCAGCTCCAGCTTGAAAGCCAGCATCTAAAAATTCAGTGTTAGAGATTCATCTGTTTGGCTAGCTCTCTCTCCATCACTCGGGGATCATAAAGCTAACTTGCCTGGACCTGAGCCCTTGGGTTGCTCTTGGCTCCCTGGATAAGTGGCAGGGGCTCCAAGGCCCCTTTATAACATTGCAGTGTGGTGGCCTCCCTTTAATGCCTGCTCTGAAACTTCAGCAAGTGGCAAAGTTCATGAGCCCTTGACTCCAAGCATTTCACACACCTTCCAGCATGCACAGTTTCTCCCTCCCCGCCGCCACCTCCCTCCCTCCTCCTGGGGTCCAGCGGCAGAAGCCGCCAGGTGCCGGCCTTCTCTCCGCCCTGGCCCATGTCCCCTCCATCCTCATCAATGTGCCCTGCCCCCCTCACGTTGCCGTAGGCAACAATCTCTCCAATTTCGGGCTCCCTTCCGAGTGCAGCCTCTGCTCCTGAAGCCACCAGACTCTGGGCTGCTTTCCCAGAAGAGGCTGCTTAGAGCAGAGAGGCCCAAGTGGCATGTCTCACTGGGGCTGGATGCTGTGGTCTCCTCCCCACACGTGGGGTCACCCCACACACTGTACCTTTATGCCCCTCTGCCCGGGGCAGCCCTGGAAACCTTGAGTGCCGTTCATGCCGGGCGGGCCGCGCTCGCCCTGTTGGAAGAAACAAAAGCAATGAGCAAGTTGGGGCTTCTCGTGGGTCTCCAGGGAGTAGACATCTCTGGGAAAGGAGGGCCCTAGAAATCAGTGTGTGGGCTGGCACACTGTTGTACCAGGCAGGGCCTCCAGCATCCCTGACCCCTCAGGCCGACCTCTGCTCAGGACCTTGAACCTGCAGTTCCTCCTGGAGGGAGTGGGGTCTGGGAAGGGGGCTGAGGATGAGCGGAAGGAACTCTGGGTGCTGGGTCTGGGTGAGCTGGGCCCCGTGGAGAAGCCTCAGGCTGGCTGCTCCTCTGCATGGTCCCTGGTTCTGAGCTCTCCAAAGGTCCCTTGTTACTAGTCTCCCATGGTCCCTGCTTCCCAGCTCTCCATGGGTCCCTGCTTCCCAGCTCTCCATGGGTCCCTGGTTTCTAGTCTCCATGGGTCCCTGGTAATTAGGTCTCCCGTGGTCCCTGGTTCCCAGTTCTTCATGGTCCCTGGTTCTGAGCCCTCCATGGGTCCCTGCTTCCTAGTCTCCATGGGTCCCTGGTCGCAGCTCTCCCATGGTTCCCTGGTTCCTAGTTCTCCCATCGGGTCTGGGTCCAGCCCTGACACCCAGCACCTCTGGATGGGACCTGGGTGGTGTCAGTATTCCCCTGGGGGCCCTTCATCCCCATCCCAGGGCTGGACCTTGTTCTCATGCCTCAAACCTCTCAAACCTCTTCTGTGCCAGGTTCCACCTCCCAAAGGCCCTGCTGCAGGCTCCACCGGCCCCCAACCAGACATCTCGGCTACTGGGAACCAGATCAGCAACCCGTCTGGGAGACTGCCCTCAAAGGTGGCAATCCCTGCAATCCTGACCGGGTGCCCCTGGCCCTGCTCCAGCTTGTTCCCATCTCTGCCTGGCCCCCTCAGCTGGACAGACCCTGGGCTTGTTTGCCATACTCAGTGGTCCTCTGCCTCAGAAGCCAATCAGTCCCTCCCCCTGCGATGGAATGAGGCAACACGTGACGTCACACCCCCTCATGCCCGGCTCAGAGGGCCATCCTCGTTTCCGCAGGGTCAAAATCCAAATCGGGTTGTTGAGAAGATGAGAGATGCGTTTTTCCCCCAGTGGAAAAGGCCCTGGAGCCTGAGCGGATTAGGAGCCCCACAGTTCAGTCCCACCGCGTGAGGGGCAAGGAGGGGATATTTAAGGAAACATCTGTCACTCACGGGTCCTCCTTCGTCACCAGGGTAACCTCGGTAGCCGTCTTCTCCAGGAATTCCCTAAAACCAAGCAGTTCCTCGGTTAAGTCCTGTGGATTTCCTGGTTCTATACTTAAGCATCCCGAGCCCCCTTCATTTGGCAGAGAGGTGCTTGGGGCTTTAGGAGTCCCTTGAAGGGAACAGTTGTTTGTTGTTGTTGTTTGTGTTTTCAGGGCCACACCCACGGCATATGGAAATTCCCAGGCTAGGGACTGAATCCGAGCTACAGCTGCCAGCCTACCCCACAGCCACAGCCACACAGAATCCAAGCCCCATCTGCAACCTACCCCACAGCTCACAGCACCGCCAGATCCCCCACCCACTGAGCAAAGCTGGGGATCAAACCCACATCCTCATGGATACTAGTCGGATTCATTTCTGCTGAGCCACGATGGGAACTTCCTCCCACTCATTATTTCCCTTGGGATCTTTAAGGCTCTTGATCCACCAGGAAAGCCTGTATGTTTCCCATAACTTAGAAGCAAATGGGAGGAATCCCTGCCAACCACAGACTGCCGTCAATGAGGCCCGCGGATCTTTTTTTTTTTTCTTTTTATGGTCACACCCTCAGGGTATGGAAGTTCCTGGGCCAGGGACTGAATCCGAGCTGTGCCACAGCCACAGCCACGTCGGATGCTTAATCCATTGTGTCAGGCCAGGAATCCAACCCCCACCTCAGGAGGATACCTAACCCCCTGCACCGCAGTGGGAACTCTGATGCCCGCGGTCTTCACATGATTTTATGAGATGAAGAACAGACTCGCCCACCCAGTGGGAGCGGAGGAGAGGAAGGAGCAGACACTGAGGCAGAATCTGCATCTCAGGGCTGTCCCACAGCACTGGGCCAATTCCTTCCCATCTCCACCGCGTGACGGCAGAGACATTCCCCAGCCAAAGTAACAGCGACTCTGAAACCCCATCTCAGGCATGAGAAGAGGGCTAAACCACCATACCTTCGGTCCGATGCTGCCAATGGGCCCTCGGTCACCCCTCTGCCCGGAGCATTTGCAGGGGACCCCACAGCAGGCTTTCTCGGCAATGTTGTCCTACCAAAGAGGAAAAAAAAAGAGATCAAATCTCAATAAATCCCTGAAAAAACATAAACAGGCCATAAAGGTCAAAATCTGAGGAATGTGGAATTCACGGCAGGAGATGAAGCCACCCCACGACAGCCCTCCCGCCAAGGCATAGCCGTCGGGGGCAGGGGGTGACAGATGGACACAGAAGACAGTCCATCTTGCTCACAGCGTCGCCTCAGTCTGCGCCCTATTTCTAGTGGTTTCTCACATAGACAGTCAAGCTTCAAATGTTACGTGTGACTTACATATTTTTAAGCTCCAAAAAGCAAAACCTAAGAAACCAAGCACAGAAGGCCAAGATGGAAGGGTGTCTCAGAAGGGGGACCTTACTCAGAACCCCAGTCAGAGTCACGCCACAGGGCGCCAGCCTGGAGGCAGCCTCAGGAACAGCCGTGGGGCGGGGGTCCCTGCCTCTCAGCCACAAGTGCCCCCCTGCGGTCATCAGTGCCTCTCACACCCATCAGAAGCCCGAACGTCCACTCCCATCACAAGCCCGGACCTTATCCAGGAAAGCACACACTCAAGGCACATTTCCACCTGCTAAACACATGGTGATCAAGGGCATCTCTTGCAGTGAATTTCCTAGAGTTTCCACTCTCTCCCATGTCCCAGCTTTGCCAGTGACCTCAACCTCCTTCCACTTAATTACAAAACGCCTGGTTCCAGCCCTGAGAAGAAGGGAGGGAAGGAACGGGCAGAGTCCATCCATCACGTAGCCCTCTGCTGCCTCCACCAAAGGATCTCTGAGTTGAACCCTCAGCCCCACGGCTCCGAGAGCCCCAGCCCCACCCCCACACCCGGGTGCCAACCCCACCAGCTGAGAGGCTGAATTCGTGAGGAAGAAGAGAAGGCAGGAGAGGCCCTCTTCTACCCAGAAATGCTCTTCTTTTCCTGCATGTTCTCCTTTTCCTTGCTCCCTGTCTGCGGAAGGGAGGGTCAATGTCAAGGTCATGGCTTCTCAGCAATCTCACAAATGAAAAGAGGTCTCATTACAGGTAGCGGAGGCAACTCTACAGTGACAGCCTCCGGTCCCTAGAGACGCATGTCCCAGATCACGGGCTGTCCAGCTCTCGGCTCCGTTTCTGGGACTCACACTTTTTATGGCAGCAGAGTAGGTCCCAAGTGAGTTAAATTCCCCACCCAGGGGCCCTGCCTCCATTTGCAGGGTGATAACTGACTTCATTATCTTGAGATGCCCGAACCCGTGGGGTCTAAACCGGGTGGTGTATAGTCACACAAGAACTCACAAGTTGCTCTGCTAGTTCGTAATCCAGGTCCAGCAAGTTCAGCCTCAGGGGCCGGTTGTACGTGAACCCTCGCCCAAACTCCAGCTGCATCAGCTGCTCCAAGTTGGGTACACGTTCCAGGCCCACGAGGATCAGAGCTTGGACACCTGGAGGGACAGGCACACTTAAGACAGCTCCCCGAGGCAATCAAGAGCACACCTTTTTTCCTCCTGACTCCTGTTTATTTTTTAAAGAAAACTTAAGCATAAAAGTTGGCCTTTAAATCTAAAATATGACACAAGTGAAAAAAAACCATTTAAATGACATAAATGAACTCGTCTATGAAACAGGCTCACAGACATAGAGAATAAACTCATGATGGCCACAGGGGATGCAATGGGAAATGGGATGGACTGGGGGTTTGAGATGAGCGGAGGCAAATTATTCTATATAGAATGGATAAGCAACAGAGTCCTGCTGTAGCGCACAGGGAACTATATTCAATATCCTGCGATAAACCACAGTGGAAAAGGATAGGAAAAAGAATATATATATACACATATATATGAATCATCTTTCTGTACAGCAGGTATTTACACAACATGGTAAATAAGCTATACTTCAATAAAATTAAATTAAAAATTTGGCCTTTAACTGAAACACGTTTCATCACTGTAGTTAGCCAATACTTGAACGTTGAGCCACTGTTTCAGATATGTCAATAAGTGACACATGTAACTATTGGAAGTGATAGTATGAATTTTATTTATACATAAATTCTCAAACTCTTGTCCTATGTAACACGGGGATGCTGTGGGTGGAATTGAAATCTCACATCTCCAAATTCAAATAGGAGCAGTCCCACCTCTATGGCTCTGGAAAAGCAAGCTAATACATAGAATATTCTTGTGATAAATTATGCTTCCCTAAATTCTTCTTAAACCTCTGGTGTCGGCAGTCACTTTTTTGATAGAGCTACCAAGTTCCAAAGCAAATGAACAGTAAAATAGTACATCTTGTTTGTTTGTTTGTTTTTAATGGCCACACCACAGCATACAGACGTTTCCCAGCCAGATATTGAATCTGAGCCACAGCTGTGACCTACGCAATAGTTGCAAGCCACACCAGACCCTTCAACCCACCACATCTGGCCAAGGATCGAACCCTCACCTACGCAGTGACCAGAGCCACTGCAGTTGGATTCTTTTTTTTTTTTTTTGTCTTTTTGCTATTTCTTGGGCTGCTCCCACGGCACATGGAGGCCCCCAGGCTAGGGGTCCAATCGGAGCTGCAGCCACCAGCCCACACCAGAGCCACAGCAACGCAGGATCCGAGCCACATCTGCAACCCACACCACAGCTCATGGCAACCCACTGAGCAAGGCCAGGTATCAAACCTGCAAACCCACGGCTCCCAGTTGGATTCGCCAACCACTGAGCCATAACAGGAACTCCTGCAGTTGGATTCTTAACCCATGGCACCACATCAGGAGCCCCCAAGTGTATCTTTTCTTAATGCTGCAGTATTTTTGAGCTGTGATACAAAAATACAGTGAGATTTTTTTGCTAGAAACTTAATTCTGAGTTTATACACTGCAGCCAAATAAATCAAAACTTCATGTTCTTCTGCAAAAGACTCATGCTTTCCGGATGTTCTACCGCATGAGTGAGCCTGAGACCTCAAGTGATCTGTGCCAGGACGTGGTCATAGAGCCGTCTGTGTAAGTAAGGTTTCCTAACTGGCCCATCCTCAGGCAGGCAACCATGTCAAGATGCCATCCTACCAGAGGACAGAAGCCAGCCCCCAGAGGGTCACTTGGCAGAGTCGTTTCTCCCCAACCCAGCACTGTGCCTGCCTCACCCAGGTCTGCTTCGCCCGCTTAGAAAGCCCCCGAGAACCCACCTTCCTGTCGGAGGGCCTCAGACGCTCTTTGTAAGTCTGCCAGGTCTCCGTCCGCCCCGTCAGTAAAATGAATGACCACCTGAAGAAGAAGAGGCGTCAGCCCCCGGCCAGAATGAAGGAGACACATCACACACCTTTGCGAGGAAGACCAGCCCGTTCAATCCCTTCACCTTCCAGCGGAGGAGACTGAGGGTCAAGGCTGAGAAACAGTCACTCTGTGTTCACAGTCCTTGACACTGTGCAACGAACGAGGAATAAAATAAACGGGTTACTGCAGTGCGTGATGTGTTAAAAACACAAGCAACTATGGAAATAAAAAGTTCATCCCATTCTTATTTATGGGATGTAGTTAGAAATCGTGTGTGCGCGTGCATGCGTGTGTGTGCGTGCATGTGTGTGTGTGTGTGTGTGTGTGTTACCGTCTGACTTGCATTCCTCCAAAATTCCTCTGTTGAAGTCCTGACCCTGAGCACCTCACAGTGTGACTGTGTTTGGCTTTTAAAGAGGTACTTCAGTTAGAGGTCATCAGCGGGGCCCCATCCAATAAGACGCGTGGTCCTCTAAGAGGAGGTGATCGGGACACAGACAGGGCAGAGGGAAAAGCACATGCAGACGGAAGGAGAAGACGCCATCTCTGAGCTGGGCCGAGAGGCCTCAACAAAACCGCCCTGAGCTGCCCACGCTCTGATCTCACACTCTCCAGGACTCAGAACACACGTCTGTGGTTTAAACCACCCAGCCTGCGGTCCTTGGTTATGGCAGCCGTGGTGAACAGATTTTGTGTGTGTGTGTGTGTGTGTGTGTGTGTGTGTGTGTACAAATACAGAGGAAGAGAGAGGGGGAAAAATATAAAGAGAGAGAGAACAGAATGTATTTAATGGGCAGGACTATAATTAAATGTGAATTCACCACAAATGCAACTCATTCGAGCTTACTTACCGATTTCCGAGATTTTTTTTTTTTTTTTAGAGCTTTGGGGAAGGTGAAGGAGATACTCCGTTCCACGCCCTCATGATCCGTTGGTAATAAAGGGCTCTTACGTACAGGCACTACCAACCCCATCACTCGTGAAGCGTGACTACAGAAGGGCACTTGGGGCAGGGAGTTCCCAGGCTTCACGACCAGCCTCCCGAGCCCAGGAAGCCGAGGCGAGGGCAGCGGCGCTCACCTTCACGCTGCCGGGCGAGCCCTGCCGGAACTTGTTCTGGTAGAGCTTCAGCGTGTCGGCGGTGAGGACGTAGGGGTGCTGGGTGCGCATGCCCAGGATCTTCTCGAACATCTCCGGCTGGTATTCAGCAAAGTCAAAGGCCTCCACGGGGCCCGCGGGCGTGGTGGCCACCACGGACACCCGCACCGTGGGCATCTGGGTGCCGCTGCAGCTGATTCTTTGCATCTGGCTGATTCTGTTCAGGACGGTGTCCACTTTGGACTCGAAGCCCTTCTGAGCCACGAATATGTTCTGATCCCTGGATCCGTCAAAGCCCAGAATCACATCCAGGTTACAGGCTGCAAAAGGAAGGGCGGGTGATGAGCTCGGAGCTCAGCTGCCAAGGTGCATTCACCCTACAGGCGCGGCCTGGGCGGTGGACCAGGACTCGCGCTCAAGGGCGAAATGAGATCTCCCCATGTGTGAGCTCGCGGCAGCAAGTAGATGAGCCTTTCTCAACGGGAAAATTCATGATGACTCTTAGGAGTCCAAGGTGATGGCCATTTTAATGTGTTTGCCTTGATGGTGTTAATTGACTCTGGGGTGGTATACAGTCAGTGTTTAAATGCATCTTAAGTCTGCTTTAGATGAAACATACTTGAGGACTCAAATACTATGATATCAAATAATTGATCTAATAAATCTACAAACAGAAACAGGGGTTAATAACTCCGAATGTTTTAGGGGATTAAAGCATGGGGGTGGGGGATAAATGTGCTGAGAGCAAGAAAATACAGATGTTCACTCTCATCCTGGAATTGCATCTGGAAGCAGTAGTGGGTGAAAACCAGGACCCAACCACATGGACGTAAGTAAATGCCTGAACCACGAGGTGACAGGAGCCCGGAGGCCCGCACTGGGGAGCCCAGGGACCAGGCAACTTGCCCACGTCTACTGGGCAGGATGGGAAATATGCATCTAGAGGGCATTACCTTTGGAAATATCAGTCACGCCTGGACACAAGGTTTCGTGCATCGCATCGTGCAGAGTTTCCAAAACCTGCTCGCTCAGTTCCGACAGCTCCTGGACGTTCCCCACCCGGAAGGCCGTGGCGCTGTTGGAAGCTATCTTCCCCACCTCCTCGGAGTCAATGTTTCTCACGCCCACCGCAAACACTTTGACGCCCCTCTGGGTGAGCGCCAGGCTCGCCTCCTGCGCGTCCTCCACCGACTTCCCCCCCGTGATCACGAAGGCAATCTGCGGGACCCTCTGCTCCAGGCGGCTGCCCGCGTCCGGCACGAACTGGTTCAGCCGCAAGTGCTCCAAGCCCACCTTGGTGTTGGCGTGCCTGCCCCCCTTGTAGACCACCTTGTTGATGGCGTCGATAATCTGCTGCTTGGTGGAAAAGTCCTTCAGGAAGAATTCGTCCGTGGGGTCAGAGTTGTACTGGACCAGCCCCACCTGGATGGAGTCGCCCCCTTCGTAAACCGTGTCCACGATTTCAGACACGAACCGGAGCACTTCCTGGAAACTGTCTCTCCGGAAATTGATGGACCCGTCCAACAGGAACACAATGTCGGCTTTTTTTTTCTCTAAAAAGGATTGCGGTGAAAAAAAAAAAGAAGAAGAAGAAGAAGAAGAAGAAGTTTGGTTTCCACATCCAGAACAAAAACATGAGAAATAAAATGCTTGAAAGGAGGCATTCTTGTTAACTCATTCAAAAGGAAGACCTTGGCTCTCTTCCAGGCCTCTACAGTTCCCAAATTCACAATCCTCAGAACATCATGCCAAAAACAGGAATATAAATGATAAATCCTCTAAACAAACAGGAAAGGAAATGTAAGAACTCAGCAGAACCGAGTCCAAGTTATCCCATGCAAAATGGTACTATGCCCTGGATTCAGCAGTCCACGACAGCAGGTGTTTGAGGACATGCCACCGACCGCTGTCCTCTGGTTCAACCAAAAAATGATGGTGTCCACTGGAGTCGGGGGTGGGGGGGCACGTGCTGGGAGCAGGCCAAGGGAAGCTGAGAGAAAAAGACTGGAACATGGGAAGCAGACTCCATGCACCTCGGGAGGGCTGAAGGCCAGCCTGCAGAGAGCTTTGTTGGAACCGGTGAAAATCAATGGCATTTGGAGCGAATTTCCTAATTCTAACCAAGGGATCAAGACTAGCAGAGAGAAGGGGAATCGGAGCAGTGAGATATTCCACAACCTGTACAGCAGGATGTGAAAGAGCTCAGTGGATGCGGATGCCCCCTGGAAAACCAGCCCTAACCCTTTGCTCCAGGTGTCTGAGTGGCCGTCACCCGGGGGAGGAGCTGAGAAAGACATGGGTTGGAGGAATACTGAGTTTGCTCTTGGCAGCCCCAAAGGTCAGAGCTGGGTGGTCAAAGCTCTATGTGGATAGATCTAATTCCCCCATGGAGGTGCTTCCTGACTACACCAGTCTGAGGGAGGGAGAGTTAGCTGAACCCTGGGGGCACCCCACCTCTGGACGCAGGCTGACTTCCAATCGTGTTTCGGGGAGCACAGATCAAACAACCTCCATGCTGCCATTTTGTCCTGAGAGCCAATGAGTCTGTGGTTGACCATCCATGCACTTTTATAGAACCGTTGAATGGGGCTACAATTTGCCTCATGGAAGTCATGGAGGAATCAACGAGAGTGTGATTTCTAAGTTGTGTTTCCCAATTTCAACCAAATTACTTTTCCCATATGTCATTATTGCTAGTGGTATCTGCAGTCACAACCCCGAGAAAAGAAAATTATCAAGCTGAACGCTAACTGCTTTTTTTTTTCAATTAAAAAAAATGGTGTCATGCTCTGTGGTGCCAGAGCTCATACCTGGCCGTGAGGGAGGGAGTATGTCCACTCCTGGGGGTGCAGGGGTGACCCCGGAAGGTCCAAAGGAGCTCATGACCCTCTCTTCTATGTTGGGGAGCTCTCTGAACTCCCGCACGGTGAACACCAGCCTGGGGTCATTGGTGATGGTCTGCAGCTCGGTTCTGTCGATGTTTCGGTCTCCGACCCCCAATCTCACAATCCCCGAGGACCCCATCACCTGGGAATACCTGGACACATCGTCCTGGGATTTTCCACCCAGAAACAGAACCAGGTGTTGGGGGACCCCGTCCTCGATGCGGCTCCCAGCAGACTTGACGAAGAAATTCCTTGCCACGAATTCCAGGGCTTTGCCGGTGTTCAGCGGGGACCCCCCTTTGAACCTCAGGCGACGTATGGCGTCAAGCACGCTGGCCTGGGACCTGTAGGTCTTCAGGTAGAACTCGGGGAAGACGTCATTGCTGAACTGCACGACTCCAACTCTCACTTTATTGGGGCCGATGTTGAGTCTACGCACGATCCGGATCACAAAGTCCCGGATGTGCGCGATGCCGTCGGGCTTCACGCCGTCAGAGCTGTCGATCAGGAAGACGATGTCCGCGGCGTCACTCTCCACAGCTGTGGGCGAAAGGGGCAAAAGAGCAACTCAGTGCAAGACTGGCGCACACCTGGTTGCTTTCTTTCCTTCTTCTTTCTTTCTTTCGTCTATTTAGGGCCTCACCCAAGGCATATGGAGGTTCCCCAGATAGGGGCTGAATTGGAGCTGCAGCTGCTGGCCTACACCACAACCAATCCGAGCCTCATCTGCGAACTACACCACAGCTCAGGGCAACCCTGGATCCTTAGCCCACTGAGTGAGGCCAGGGACGGAACATGCATCCTCATGGAAGCTAGTCAGATCCGTTTCCGCTGAGCCACAATGGGGACTCCCCCAGTTTCTTTCTGATGGTTGTGTTATGTTGTGCCATGATATTAATTAATGTGGACGGTATACACCAACGGGCATGTCTTTAACACTTGGGCTTTTTCAATCAGTCATTACCAGTTAGGCCTTTTTGTACCAAGACAATTTCTGCCTCTTGAAATAGTTCCCCAAGACTTTCTCTTTCTGAGTTTAGTTTTGGCTTTGTGGTCTGGGTTACGACTAATTTCAAAAGTGTAAGCAGTACTTAGAAATGAACCCTGGATTAGCATGATCAGTGAAGCACGGGCTGTTACTACCAGGAGGGACTGAGATCACCCAGCCCGGCATCTTCGTTGTGCAAGAAAAGAAAGACAGCTTGGGACAAAGGTCCTCTCCTCGTCCAAGGCCACGACCGAGCTGGTGGCAGCCGGGAAACCCCCAGCCTCCTCCCAAGATGCCAGAACATCGCCCTGGGTGTCCGACTCACAGTCCTTTCCCCCACGTTTCCCTAGCATTTATACAGAGTTTTATTTTCACTATTATTCCCCTCTTTTCTTTGCAGGAATCCATTTCTAACTACGAAATTCATCAAGAGTCCTGGGGACGATAACCGTGGCTTCCTGTTAATTAGAATTCTAGGGACTTCTTGGGTGCTCCTTATTGAAACAGCTCATGTGCGGCTGCTCAACAGATGCACCCCTTTGCCTCATAAATCCCTGGCTACAAAAGCTGAGCAAGTCATGGGACTAAAGCACTTACACTGAGAAAGAGACAAGCTGGCCCAGCCGACGCAGCCAGGCCTTGGGCTCTCCAGCAGAACACAAAAGATGGACCAGAACACCCACATCAGAGAGAACCACACTGTCATCATACCTGAACGCCGACGAAAAGAAGGCAAACACAACCAACACCCTCTACCCTGGACCATGGGAGCGACCACTGCTTCCTTACCAGTCACAGCTTTAGGGGTGCGATGCCCTAAGACACTCAGTCACAGAACCACGCCCACTTCCTGACAACCTCCCCCCCGGGGAAAGTCCATTTCCTCAAGGCTGCCACAGGGTCACCTGTGATCAGTTCAAATCCTACCACCAGCCATTCCTGACCCTCTCACTCAGATGCCCTGCAGACCAACAGGTTCCTTCACAGGCATCCCTTTCTTTTCTTTCTTTTTTTCCAACTTAATGTCATTTTTATTCGGTAGTAGGGTGTGGTTGATTTACAGTGCTGTCTCAGGTGTCCAGCAGTGTCACTCAGCTACACATGTACATACATAGCTCTTCTTTGTCAGATTCTGTCCCATATCCGTTACTACAGAATACTGAGTACAGTTCCCTGTGCCACACAGCGGGGCCTTGTTGATACTCTGTTTTAGAGTACACACACCCTTAGCGTGTACGTTAATCCCAAACTCCGCATTTATCCCTCCACCCTCACCTTTCCCCTTTGGTAACCATAGTTTGTTTTCAATGTCAGTGAGTCTGTTTCTGCTTCGTAATTAAGTTCTTTTGTATCATTTTCTTAGATTCCACATATTAGTGATCTCATATGATATTTGTCTTTCTCTGACTTACTTCACTTAGTGTAATAATCTCTAGGTCTATCCATGTAGTTGCAAATGGTACTATTTCTTTTTCTTTCTTTCTTTTTCTTTTTGCTTTTTAGGGCGATCCACAGCATATGGAAGTCCCCAGGCTAGGAGTGGGAATAGAGCTGCAGCTGCTGGCCTACTCCACAGCCACAGCAATGTAGGATCCAAGCCACATCTGTGACCTACACCACAGCTCATGGCAATGCCAGATCCTTAACCCACTGAGCAAGGCCAGGGATCGAACCCGCAACCTCATGGTTCCTAGTGGGATTCGTTTCTGCTGCGCCACAGCGGGAACTCTGGTATTATTTCTTTTTGTTGTTGTTATTCTTTTTACGTCTACCTCTGCGGCATCTAGAAGTTCCTGGACTAGGGGTCGAATTGGAACTGTAGCTGCCAGGCTACACCACAGCTACAGCAACGCCAGATCCAAGCTGCACCTTTGGCCAACACCACAACTTGCAGCAATGCCAGATCCTTGACCCACCGAGTGCGGCCAGCGATTGAACCCACATCCTCATGGACACTATGTCAGGTTCTTAACCCACTGAGCTGCAATGGGAACTCTGCAAGTGGTATAATTTCATTCTTTTCTATGACCGAGTTAATACACTATTCCATTGTATATGTATGGACCACATCGTCTATGGAGGTTCCCTAAAATACTAAAAATGGAATATCATGTGACCCAGCAACCCCTCTCCTGAGCATATATCCAGAGAAGACCATAATTTAGGAAAATACGTGCACCCTATATTCATGCACAGCACTATTTTACAACAGCCAAGACATGGGAGCAGCCTACATGTCCATGGGCAGAGGACTGGATAAAGCAGATGGGCTACATTTAGTTTCGTTTTGCTGGTGAGTACCAGAGCCTTCGGATCTATTGTTTTTTGTATTTTTGAGAACGACAGCCAACATCCCATCTCACCTGGAGGCGGATAGCTGGTGCTGGCCAGCAGCTGCTGTATCTGCTCTGCGGTCAGGCTGGTGATGGGTGTCAGCAGTTTCTGCTCCAGGCTGGGCAGCTCCCGGAAGGTGCTCACCGAGAACACGTACTCGGGGCTCAGGGAGATTTTAACCAGCTCCTCCGGGTCCGCGTTCCTGGCGATCGTCAGCGGCGCCACCCCGAACTGCTTGAGCTCTGCCGCCGAGTCGTCTACCTCGTCGTCCGACTTCCCCGAAGAAATGAGGACCAGGAACTGGGGGACGCCCTCCTCAATCCGGCTCCCCAGCGGCCTCTTGAAGATGTTCTTGGACACGTACTCCAGGGCGCCCCCGATGTTGATCCGCCTCCCGCCCTTGGGCCGCAGCCGCCTCACCGCGTTCTGCACCTCGTCCTTGCTGGAGTGGGCGTTCAGCAGGAACTCCACCCGGGGGTCCTCGCTGAACTGGATGACCGCCACCCGGCTCGTGTCGAAGCCCACGTCCAGGGAGTCCACCAGCCTCTCGATGAGGGTGCGGATGTACTGGAACTCAGGGCCAGCCGTCTGGGACCCATCGATGAGAAAGACCACATCCCGCTTGCCGCTGACACCTGTGAATCAGACGTGCTCATGAGCCTCACTGTCACTGGCCCCCAGTTCTTCATATTGAAGAACCGCCTCCCGATCTGTCACAGAATCAGCACCTGACGTGTGACTGGGACGAGTGGAGTTAAAACATCAGTCCCAGGAGAGGGTCCTGGGGGGTCAGGGATTCCAGGTCAGAGAGAAGAGGAGCCAGCAAAGAGTAAGGAGGAGTAACTGTGGGAACAAGAAACTGGACACTTCCAGTGGAGCCAGGAGAGTGAACAGCAGGTTAGGGTGGGTTCCGGGAGGGATGTAGACCACGCTTTTAAAAGAGATGGAGATGCCCCGGGAGGGGGGAGCGAGGCTTCACAGGGGCGCTTTCAAGAGAGAAGAAAAGGTACTGTGTTTGTTCCAGCAGAGGAATCATCTGGTACACTGGGTGATGTGGGAGAGAGGAGTTTCAGCCGACACCCTTGAGTAGGGAGGAGGAGAGAAAAGCGGTCAGTTCATCCCAGTTCCAGGAGGGAAATGAGAGATGGGCCCTGATCCTGGGACAGACGGGGCCAGGCTTCCAGAAGTTCTTTTCCAATTTACTTATATTTTCTCAGGGAAACAGGAACCAAGGTCATCAGCTAAAGGGGGAGGTGGGGTGGCGGAGGGAAAGACTGGGAGTCAGGGATTAGCAGGTGCAAACTTGTATAAATAGAATGGACAAACACAAGGTCCTACTGTACTGCACAGGGAACTCTCCTCAGTATCCCGTGATAAACCGTCATGGAAAAGAATATGAAAAATAGTATATCTATGTGTGTATCACTGAGTCCCTTTGCTGCACAGCAGAAGTTAAACACACTGCAAATACACTTCAGTAAAATGTAAAATCACAAGATCACTGGCTCAGGGTACGCGGAGGGAGGAGAGAGATGTGGAAGAAGCAGGCTAAAGAGAAGGCAGAAAACAGCCCTTCTGAGGAGCAGGACAGTCGACGGACAGGGAGTCACACTGTTGTAGAAACATGGGCTTGTGTATAAAATAAAGACGCTGCAGGCACACGAGGACAGCGTTTCCAAATACTGGGAGGGCCAGGCCCTCGGCACGCATCATAAAAAGGACGCCTGCAGCCAAGCAAGTTTTGGAACTGCTGTGTCCCCTGATTGTAGTGGGAATACAGAAACACGTCAATTAGCCCACAACAAAACCAAAATGAAAAAACAAAACAAACAAAAAAAAGCCCTGCCCTTCCTTTGCCCCACTGTGTTCTCAATTTATTGATCGTGAGCCCTTTGGAACATTCCAGGGAAGGCTCACGGGGGTGCCACATGCACTCTGCCTGGACACCAGGGAGGGGAAGCTGACCCCACCCCGATGCACCATGCCAGTGCCCTTCCTTCCCCGACTCATGTCAAGGGCCTGTGTCTGCATCTGACTTTCCTCTCACCTACTTTTACGCTTCCCTCCCCAGCCCCTGCCTCCTCCATCTTCCCTGTTTTCTCCTCCCCATGCCTTGATGCAGAGGCAGGTGTTCTGCAGAAGGTGGATCACCTGGGAAAGAAGATGCCTGTGCCTATGCCTGTTCTCCACTGTCGCCCTTCCCACCCAAGTACCCAGGGAGGGCAGGCCCTCGGTGGGCATTTTCGGAGGAGTGGAAATATCTGGGCTCCCTTCCTTCTGAGCAACAAAAGTTCTCCTGTTTCTTAGACCATCATATCAGGCCTAGGAAAGGAGAACAGGAAGAAGGAAATAGAATAAATCAAGGTCGTGAGAGGCAGACAGCCATCCTGCCAGCTAAGAAGCTTCTCTGCATCTAGCAAATTCAAAAGCAGTCTTCGCACGTTGGCTCTGGAAATACCGATAGTTCAAAGGCTATCAAATTCCCTCTCTGATCACAGGAGGCTGCCTGCTGGACCAGCCAGGGGTGGCCTGGAACTGGCATTGAACTGGAGATGGCCCCTCTCTTCCATTATCTACGCAGAAGCCTTTATGCAGAGCAATGGGTCCAAACCCCAAGCCAAGCATATACCCCTCTCTGAGACTTTAATTTGGCCCAAAACATGAATCTTAGCATCTCTCCAAGCCATTTCTGGCCCCCACCAAAGCCACGTGGTTCCTAATTCTTCATGTAACTCCGGTTTTCACCCCATATGGCTAAGGAAACAAAACTGGGAACGCTTTGTAACCCACATTCCAAACAAGGAGCCCCAGATCGCTCAAGGAACAAAGAGCCAGAGAATCCGCTCCTTACCTGGGCTCGTCGGAGGGACCACAGATGCCTGCAGCCGGCGCAGCTCCTCGCGGTCGAGCCGGGTCACTCTCTCAGAGATGACCTGCTGGACAGTCCCTAGCTGCCGGAAGGTGGGAATGGCCACGGCGAAGTCTGGGATGAAGGAGATGGTCTGCATCTCGGTGATGTCGGCATTGCCAATGCCAATGCCGATGGGCACGGCCCCTCCCCTCTTCAGGACCACCGAGGGGCCCCTCACGTCATCCCCAGACCTGTCGGCCGTGAGGACGATCAGGAGCTGGGGGATGCCCTCTGCTATCCGGCTTCCGGCAGACTCAGTTAGGATGTCCCTCAGGACAAAGTCCAGGGCGGCCCCGGTGTTGGGGATCGGCCCCCCCAGCAGGGTCAGCTGGCGTACGGCATTGACAACGCTCTGCTGGTCCATGTACGAATTCAGGTAGAACTCAGGCCTGGTCCTGTCGCTGTACTGCACCACGGCCACCCGCACCCGGTCCGGGCCCACATCCAGGCTCTCCACCACTCTCTGAACAAACTCTTTCAACAGAGGGAAGCCACTCCTGACGCCCTCGGAGCCGTCGATCAGAAACACCACGTCCTTTTCACCTGAAACTAGAAGGAAGACAGCACCTGTGACTCACACGGGGCCGAAGAGGGACAATTCCACACCACTTGTGGTGGCTCAGTAACAGCCCCAAAGACACCCAACTCATCATCTCTGGAATTTATGTGGCAGAGGATTTGCAGGTGTGATTAAAGGAAGGACTAGGGGCTGGGAAGATCATCCTGAATTTCCTGGTGCATCTGGTTATGTCAATCACGGCTCCTTATAAAAGGGAAACAAGAGGACTGGAATCAGAGGGAGAAGCTGTAAGGATGGAACAGAGGCCAGAGAGCAGGACAGATGCTGGAAGATGGGGCCACAAGCCAAGGACTGCAGGGGCCCCTAGAAGCTGGGAAAGACCAGGAGTTGGGTTATCTGCTAGGACGTCCAGAAGGAAGGCAAGCCTTTCGATGCCTTGATTTTAGCCCAGAAAAACCGATTTGGGGTCTGACTTCTGACCTCTAAAACATGATATCCATTTCTTCTCTCTCTCTCTCTCTCTCTCTCTTTCTCTCTCTCTCTCTCTCTCTCTTTATTTATTTATTTATTTATTTTTGTCTTTTTAGGGCCACATCCAAGGCATATGGAGGTTCCCAGGCTAGGGGTGGAATCAGAGCTGTAGCCGCCAGCCTACACCACAGCCGAAGCAACACAGGATCTGAGTCGTGTCTGGGACCTACACCAGAGCTCACGGCAATGCCAGATCCTTAACCCACTGAGCGAGGCAGGAGATCAAACCTATGTCCTCATGGATGCTAATCAGATTCGTTTTCTGCCAAGCCACAATGGGAACTCCTCCATTTCATTTTAAACCATTTCATTTGTCATCATTTGTTGAGGCGGCAATAGGAAATTTATGCCCCGATACATAGAGGTAGTCCTTTTATTTTAGGACATCTCAGCATTTGAAGTATTGCTAACTTTCGAAGTTCTACTCAAAAAGACACATTGGCAGCGGGGGAAAAATATAGGCTAGTGGAGTCTGCGTGACCATCCTTATTCTATTTTATTTTTTATTTTTGTCTTTTTGTCTTTTTAGGGCCTCACCCGTGGCATATGGAGGTTCACAGGCTAGGGGCTGAATCAGAGCTACAGCTGCCGGCCTACACCACAGCTCACAGCAATGCCGGATCCTTAACCCACTGAGCAAGGCCAGGGATGGAACCCACAACCTCATGGTTCTTAGTCGGACTGGTTTCCACTGCGCCACAACAGGCACTCCCACCATCCTTGTTTTAAACACAGAAGGTTTTAAAAGGTTTTTCTGCAGGCCACAGGGCATCAGTGGGAGGGATGTAACGCAGACATCCAGTTCACAACCCCAAACCAACAGCCAGTGAGCCCGACAGTCAATGGAGGAAGCTCCATTTTTTAATCAAAGGGATTATATGTGAAATTAATTACTCTTTTATACTGCATTTTTATCACCAAATGGAAAGTGGTTAGACCTGAAGTCATGGGAATGAAGATTAGCACCTGAAAAATTTCATGCATTGTTTATAATGGCGGTGTGCCTGCCTCAATTTATGCTTTGTGTTTTTAATGAATGTAGCAAATGAAATATAACACATCGAGACCCATTTAAAATAAGATATTGCGAAAATATGAAGAGGAAGAGCATTGCATCTCTCAGGTAACCATGTTATATGGTTTTGATTAGGTGTATAGTAAAAATAGTTGTTTTTCTTTAAAAAAGGATTTTTCACCACTGATATGTCTAAATCTTTATAATGTACCTTTTTTCTTTTTAAACAAATGGCATTAGAGTTGATTTACAATGTTCTGTCTATTTCTGCTGTACAGCAAAGTGGCCCAGTCATACATATGTATACACTCTTTTTCCCATATCGTCTTCTGTAATAAGTGATGAGATATAGCTCCCTGTGCTGTGCAGCAGGACCCCATTGCTTATCCATTCTAAATGCAATAGTTTGCATCTACTAACCCCAAATCCCCGTCCATCCCACTCCCTCCCCTTGGCAACCACAAGTCTGTTCTCCATGTCTGTGAGTCTTTTTCTGTTCTGAAGATAGATTCATCTGTGCTGTATTTTAGATTCCACATATACATTGTATCATATGGTACTTGTCTTTCTCTTTCTGACTTACTTCCCTTAGTAGGAGACTCTCCAGTGGCATATAATGTATCTTACTATGAAACATTCTAATGTCCTTAAAAATAATCACCAAGATTCTCCTGTTTCACCCTAGAGAAAAGATAAGAGAGTCAACCTGGGGAAAGAAAAGTCATATTCCATTGTTCCTAAAGAAACCACTTGTCTTTCTTGGAAACCAAGGAGGGATTCTTTCTCAGGACCTGGACCCAGCGGCCTATCCTTGACGCATGCATTCGAGAACTGGGCTACAGAAGCAACCAGAAGTTCTGTGCCTTACCTGGTGTAGGTGCCCCATTTTGCACTGATTTTAAGAGGTTCACGATGTGTGGCTGAAGGTCGCCGATCTTGGGAAGTGACTCTGCAGCCAGAATAAATGCGGGGGATGGCACGATCAGCTCCAACTCCCCAGGGTCGGCGTTCTTGGCCTGGAGGATGAAAGGCACCACCCCGCTCTGTTTCAGGTTGAGGGCTGGCCGGTCCACACCGTCTGACGACCTTCCCGCCACCAGCAGCACCAGGATCTGAAGCACGCCGTCCTCGATGCGGCTTCCATTGGACTTCACAAAGATGTACCTCTGTGCAAAGTCCAGGGCGTAGCCCAGGTTGAGGGCTTTGCCTGTCTTGAGCTTCATCCTCTTCACAAGATTCAGGATCTCGGGCTTAGTCTGATGCTCAGCAAAACTGGACTCAATCCTGACATTGTCGCTGTACTGAGCCACTGCAATCCGGGTACCATCGGGCTTCACGTCCAGCTCATCAATGACCTTGTAGAGAAAGTCTCGGACAGCAGAGAACTGGCCCAGGAGATTGCCTGAGCCATCAAAGAGGAACAGAATGTCCCGCTTGCTCTCTACAACGAAAGTGGGTTAGGACACAGTGAGGGGAGGGAACGCAGCAGGCACCAGACTGCCCTCAGCCCAGCGCCACCAGCTTTTGGTAGCAGGCGTTCATAAAATTCATCTGATGATCACAATACCAGCGTGGGAGGAGGAAACCCGCACTGCTGTCACTCAAATGCCCCCTTTCAAAGCAGCGCGTCTTTGCACGGGACTAGAGCAACCAGATTGGCCTGCCCAACCAAGCATCAAGCATCTGCAACAAAGCCAGCCAAAAAAAGCCCAGAGGGCTCTGTTCCTGCATCTGGTCGCAATCGTGCTAGGCAAACAGTGTTTTCAATTTGTTAAAAAACAGAACTGTTGCAAATATGGACCTATTGTCCTTTTGCTTAAAAACTGATCTCTCTAGTGACAAAGGCTGACATGGATTATCCACCCAAGTCTAACTAAGCTGACATGTGGGTATGTGTCACAGATGCTTTAATTGGATTCTCTGTACATTAAATTTGAAGTTATAGGTTAGAACCAAAAATAGCATCCATTATCACTCTGGGGGCCAGGTTTTCCGTCCGTGATTTCCAACTTGCTATGATCAGACGACAGAAAACTGGAGAAGAGCCCACAGGGGGCTACGACAGGTTACTTGAACACTATTTTCAGTTCAAACAGTTCTTAGAACTGTTTTGATTAGCTTTCGATTGGGTGAGTCTTGCTACCCATCTGTGTGAGGTCAGCAAGCTGGCAGATCTAATGGGTCCACAGCTCACAGCCTTGCTCATTTATAATCACCGTCATCCTCACCCAGGTTTCCTTGGGAAACCATTTTACCGTGACATAAAGATACAGCCTTTGTTGGGTTTGAGACAAACAGCTTTCTGGATACAGCAGATTTGGAACATAAAAAAGTCTTATCAAGAAAATCACCTCCAGGAGTTCCCACTGTGGCTTAGTGGGTTAAGAACTTGACATAGTCTCTGTGAGGATGCAGATTCAATCCCTGGCCTCACTCAGTGGGTTGAGGATTTGGCATTGCTGCAAGCTGCGGCATAGGTCACAGATTCAGCTTGGATCTGGGGTGGCTACAGCTGTGGTATAGGCCGGCAGCTGCAGCTCCGATTCAAGCCCTAGCCTGGGAATTTCCATATGTTGAAGGTGTGGCTGTAGAAAGACAAAAGAAAGAAAGCCATTTGCATTTTTAGTGATCCCAGGGCAGACTCTTGTCTGAAAGGGAATCCATCTTGCTCCCTCTCTCTTTCTCCCATTTCCATCTGGATTGGCACTCCAGAATCTTCACAAGCAGGAAGGCAAAAATGTAAACAAGTAAAACTCCTGAAGCGAGGGTGGAGTACCATGAGAAGAACAGAAGATGGATTTTCTAGACTTTCTTTCACTCACGAAGACCCTTTAGACAGAGAGTCTAAGCTTGCGGCACTGCGTCCCAAGCCCCCATTCAAAATACTTCAACCAAAGGGAGGCCATCGTCTTTCTCCCACTCGTCATCCCGCTCTGGAGTTGAGATGGGGCCACCTGCTCACCAGAGAGGTGTGGGGGAGAGGGGGCCCCAAGCAGGGGGAGAGCTTTACCTGGCTGGGCAAGTGGCACTTCCTCCACTCCGCCACTAACATATGTGGTTAGGGGCTGAATCAGCTGCTGAGGCAGAGCGGGCAGGGAGCTGAAATCGTCCATGAGATACACCAGGCTCGGGTTAAAAGCAATCTGCTCAAGCTCTGCCTTATTGGCCTGGCTAGCTCCCACACAAAAAGTCAGGATGCCCGAGCGTGCCAGGGCGTTGGCCGCTTGCAAATAGGAGTCCTCGGATGGCCCGGCCGTGAGCAGGAGCAGAAGCTGCGGCACTTGTTCCTGGATCCTGCTGCCGCCAGCTTCGGTGAAGTGGTTGGCGTGGACATAGCTTAGGGCCGCACCCGTGTTCAGGCCCGAGCCCCCCTTCAGCTGCAGCTGCCTCACGTGAGCCAGCAGGTCTGACTTGGTCTGGTATGTGTTTAGGGAGAACTCCGTGACCGGAGTATCACTAAATTGCACTAAACCGACACGGATATTGTCACCTCCAACATCAAGGCTGTTAACTAAGTTCATTACAAAGTCCCGCACGTAAGGGAAACGGGTCCTTCCAACGTTGACAGATCCATCCAAAAGAAAGATGATATCCCTCTTGTTTGCGTGAACTGCAGTGGAGCACAGGAGACAAAGTGAGACGTACACAGCCCCGGAGGGTCTTATCATGTGTGCCTACAGCCCGGGCACACATGCCAACATGGAGAACACAGAGAAAATCAGGGGGCAAAGCACATCCATCTCGCAAAATATGGCCAAAGGCTGCATATTTTTCTCCCGTGGGGGCCGGTGTGTGTGAGGCATATTCGTAGCCGAGTGTATGAAACCTAGGTGGCTCACAGAGAAGTACAGTGCCAAAGCTAGAAGGCTTGCAACCGACACAAATGATCAGAATCCTCGACACAGAGCATCTCTCCCTGGAAATGCATTTTACAAGGGCGCTGTGCCCTTCTGCATTGTGACCAGGGTCACAGCCAGGTCTATCTGGGCCAGACTGGGTCCGGAGATGCCCTCTACGCATTGACAGAGAGATTCCACTTACAGATAGATCAGAAATTAACTGAGAACATGAGTTTCCTGAGGCTAAGAAATAGCACCCAAGTCAGGCTGTTCTCATCCTGAAACATTTCTAGGGCAGCCCATTTGTCATTCCCTATGAAGACTCTTCTACCAGGGGGCATGGCATTGCCAGGCAGTGACCCACACAGTGCCCATGGGGACGCATCCTGAGTGAGCTCACATGATCCTGGAAACACCTTAAAATGCAAAGAGACCCTTTGGTCTGCTTGGTTGAGGTCAGACTCAGGAAGGAGCAAAAGCATCATTCTCAGATCAGAGGGTTTTCTCCAACACATGCCTCTAAACAAACCCACGTTCTTTCCCGGCTCTGATGTTTCACTGAAATTTAAACCCAACAGCTAATTTTATCAGCCTGAAGTTGGTTATGCAAGTGTGGATCGGAAGTTTTAGGGAAATCAGTGAGAGAGAGAGGCTTTGAGGAGAACAGAGAACCTGAGGAGAAGGCATGCATCCATGCACCACAGGTCATGCATCAAACATTCTGCCAGTGGTCAAGTGCGTGAGGCAGAAAAGCTTGTGTCTGTGATATTCATCTTCGTTAAGGACGGTGAATGGCCCTCATTCAGTCTGTAAGCTCAGAGCCATCATGTTTTTTAAAATAACTGTTCACCGAGAACCATAACCAATGAAGGGCTTGGACAACCACGGGGTCTTTTTATCTGCACACACTCCTCCCATAACTACACTTTCCCATGGAAGGAAACCCCTTAGAGAGAGAGGAAAGGGTTAATGTCCTATGCTGGTCGGGTCTGGGCCATTTAGAAGCGGACTGTCTGCTCAGGAAAGGAAGGCTTTCCAGAGGCCAGGAAGGATGCTAGGCTACGTCCCGGGGATGGGAAGGGGAGGCTGAATAGGAGTCCCCCGTAGAGACAGAACACTGGGAGCCCATGAGGGATCGGAACTGCCAAGGAGCCTTCTCGGTCACAAGCTTCAAAGACAGGCAGCCCCAGGTCCTGAAGGCAGTCACACAGTCCTTAGCTGACGGCATTTTAAGACATCTGGCTGTATCACGTGACATCTCAAGTCATACATTTCCCACCTCGGGGTAAAAAGAAACCCAGATAAACCTTGTTTGTTGCTACCGTTTCCAGCATTTAAGAGATCTCTTAGCAGAACACAAAACTGCAATTTTAGCCTCAAAGGCTCTGCCTGGAGGCCACCCTGTTAGGAGTCAGTCCCCTCCCCGCCTTACCTTCAGTGGTTCCGGAGAGGGTCCTAAGAGGCGCCAGCAGGCTGGACAGCACGCCCTGCAGAGGACTGGCGCGGAACTCAGTGGGAATGAACACGAGGGAGGGGTCGAAGGCGATCTCTTCCAGCTCAGCCTGGTCGGCCGCCTTGCTCCCGACGGCAAAGGCCATGATGCTGCTTCTCTTCAGCTCCTGGGCCGGCTGGCTCACGTCATCTAGGGACTTACCGCCTGTGATCAGCACCAGCAGCCTAGGGACCCCCTCGGCCGCCCGGTAGCCGGCCTCGCTGGTGAACATGTTGTTCCGAACGAAGTCCAGGGCGGAGCCCGTGTACAGGGCGGCGCCGTCCAGGGGCTTCATTCTCCGCACGGCAGCCATGACCTCCCTCTTGTTGGGGTGAGTGTTGAAATAAAACTCTGGCCTCACTGTGTCTGCATACTGAGCCACGGCCACCTGGATGAGGTCCTGTCCGATATCCAGCCTCTGGATGACCTTGGCAATGAAGTCACGGATTGCTTGGAAGTTGGCCGGCCCCAGGGCAGACGAGCCATCCACCAGGAAAACTATGTCTCTCTTGTTGACTTCGATGACTGTAGGTAGCAACGTGAGAAGGTCAGGAGGGTGGCCTCACCGACGGCGTGATGCTCACTACGCCTTGCCTCACAGCTAACGCCACCCGACGGGCGCTCCCACTCGCCTGGCCAGTGTCAAGTCTATGGGAGCCCCGGGGAAACGCGTCACAACACACACCTGTGCGGGGCCCCCCCGACCCCCCGTCCACTCTTAGCACTTTTTACGAAAGAGGGGCACCAAGGCAATGTCGTTTGCTTAACCTATAGCTCGACACCGGTGTAGTACACTGTCACTGGAAACGTCAGAAAGCTCTTTTCTGCCCTCCATCTCGAGCTTGGGTTTTTGAGGCCAGAATGAAGCCATAGCTCAAGCAATTAAACAAGGAACCCGCGTCTGCTCAGAGGGGCTTGTGTTTCACCATCTCTATTGCATCAACACCTGTCACTGAGCAAAACCAAAAAGAAGATAAATACTCCAATTCCCTTGAGGTCTACTGTCCACACCTTGATTTGTTTCAGGCAAGGCTGAAAGAAGACCAATTCACTGGCCTCGTAAACTTATAAAGAGGAAATCACTGTCACAACAGCAAGTGGCACAGAAGCATTTTTCTTCAAGAGACCTGTGTGGCGAAGGCCCCAAGTTACCGCTAAGGTTACGCTAATCCCGGGGACAAATCACAAGGCATAAACGCTCGCTAAGAGCTCTGTCTCCAAGGGACCATGAGCTCGTGTCCACCTGCTGGATCAACAAGCAGGCGGCCCACCTGAGTCGGGACCCACGGCTCGTGTCAGACCACAGCACCGACCCAGATGCCTGGGAAGGCTTCCAAGACCCTCAGGGCATAAATGGTTCCGGGGAGGTAGGACAGCTTCTAGAGCGAGTATCTGCGCGGGAGGAGGTGTCAGCACCGCGTGTGTCTGAGGACGGTAGGTAGCCCTGTCTCACTTGACGTCTAACTGTACTGGCAGCAAGGGTCCGAACTCTCCTCTCCAGGGGAAGACGTAGTAACGCACCGTAGATACAAACCGTCCACGGACCGTTGCTTTGGCCTCAAGTTGTGGTGTAAAGAGTGAATTCCACAGAGGCCTGCGGACACACGGGTTCTCCCTACTCCCGGGGGCCCAGAGGCCCTGGGAGCAAGACCCTGCCTTCACCCTCCCCTCCCCTCCACGCGTACGTGAAAGACACGCACCCAGACCACACGTGTGACTTGTGGACACACACAGGGACAGTGAGCACGCCCGGATACCCTCACACACCCACGCCCCTTCTGTACCAGAGACGATGGTGTTGAGACCATACGTGCAGAGGCTCCCGCGTTCATCGTGGTGCAAAGAGCACAGGGATACAGGAGGAGAAAGGCAGGTCCGCTTTCGTGCCTGGTCCCCAGGCTCGCCCTCCCCTCCCCCTCCCGTAAGAGACTGCCTCTTCCTGCTGAGATGCCACCGCCCCCCCCCCAGCCTCTCCCCTCTCTCCTGGGCTCTGCCGGGCCTGGATGGGAAGCCCCCTGCTGGGGTGAGCCCGAGGCTTCCGCCCTCATCTCCCTGTCGACCATCATCCGCGGACCCCACGTCCCCTGCAGCCCTCTCCAGCCAGGGCCGGGTGACGGGGACTTCCTCGCCCTCCGACGGTCCCCAGCTAGCCCTCCTCCATCGTCCAGCCCCATGGCCTTTCCTCCGCGCTGTCCTCCTCTGCAGCCCACTCTCGGGTGACTCCCCTCAGTAACTCAGGGACTCTGACCACCTGTCCCCCCAGCATCTGCCTCTAGGGCTGCACCTGGCCTTCCTGTCTCCAGGGGCTGCCCCACACCCCCTCAGCCTGGCCTCCTCCCTCCAGCTCACGTGCACCCCACCCCGTCAGCCACATGGAGACCTGGTCTCTGTAGCCTCGCTCTGGCTGCCCCTTCCCACCCTCACTCCCCTGGCCTGCAGCCCAGCTCCCCGGCCTCACCCTCAGCCCCCTGGGCCCGCCCTAATCCACGTCAGGAGCCCCGGAGGAGGCTCCATCCTGCCCCTTTCTGCTCCTCACATGGCCCAGGCCGCTGCCATTCCTGAGAAGGTCATCCCGCCAGGTGCCCCGCAACCTGCCTGGGGGCTTCGCCTTCCCGTCACCCTCTGCTCTCTGCTCTAACCTCTCACCACCACGCCTCGTGTGAGCGTCCCTGAGAAAACAGAAGCCACCAGAGGACCTCAGCCCCTCCGTGTACACCACACACCCCCAGGGAGGCGGACCCTCAGGGCCACTGATGGGCCCTGGAGACACAGCCGGGGTGGGGGGTGGTCTTCAACCTACCCAGCTTCTCCGAAGCTGGGGCCCAGGCGACCCCCCCCCCCTCCAGACACTGCCCTCCCCCCGGCTCCTGACACTTCCCGCTCCTGTGTCCTCATGTCCTGTTCTCCTCAGGCTCCTTTCTGGGCCACTCCTTTCCCACCCAGCGGTGCCAGCACACCCCTGCACAGTCCCCAGGGCCTGTCTCTCTGCCCACACTACCACCCACCCCCTCACCCCTGCCCATCCCCCCAAACCTAGCGAGCTCACACAAAACCAGTGATGCTCGCCCCCAAACCGGTGGCACCTCCAAGCTTCCAGGCACCAGGGCGCTCCAGCCCCACCTCTTCCTGCCAGTTCTGGGCGGCACCAGGCTCTCCGGTCTTGGAACCTGGAGGCTTGTGCCCTCGGCTCCACACCAGCTGCTGTCCCGCGGCTTCTCAGACCCGCCTCCCCGGCCACTGTACCTTCAGCTCCCATCCCCCCAACTTCTTTCCATGACAGGCCCCTCTGGTGTCCTCAACGGTCACGCTCTGGGAGTAGTTTTTCAGTGGTTGGTTGTTTTATGCTCTCTCTCCCTATTATGCTGTCACGAGCCAGCGGCCACATCAGTCTAGCCGACAAGCCCAGGGTCTCAGGTGCCTGGCGTGCTGTCTAGCCCATAGCAGAGAGCCAGGAATAGTTGGGGACTCTATTTACAAAGGATCACAAAGATTACAGATGGTGTGTAAGTGGGGAGTGAGCGCTCTCGTGCACTAGGAAACGCTGAAATGAGGCCTGTGCTGCCAGAGATAAAAAGGCGCTTGACACTTTTCCTGGGACAGAAATATCTTTTCACCCCTTGTCATAAATTCAACACCCTGGAGCCCAGAGAGGGTGCGCGGCCTGGCCAGGATCACATAGCTGGTTAACATAAGACCCAGGACCTAAGGCCCATGTGCTCCTGACTGCAGCCGTGGTGCTTTCTCAGTGTTTACAAAACCTTGGGAAGTTGTCCATGTGTTTCCAAATGCACGCAAGCCCAGGGAAAGCGTCATAGATCACATTTCAATCAGAGGGGTGTCTGGGACTATCCAGAGAATTTGCCAGATGTAAATTTTGCACGAGTTCTTAATCTACCCCACCCAGCACTGGGCCTGATACCTTCAGTCATAATATCTCTACAGAAAATTTACGACATTACCCGTGATGAACGTAGCAAACTGGATGTGCCAGGTGTTCACCTGCCACAGCATCGAGCACCACTGGGATCTTAGGTATATTTTGAACAATTCTTCTCACCTCCCACATTTGTTCACTGTATTTTGTTATGTGACTTGGTTCATTTTTTTTTTTAAGTGACTCCAACCCTTTGGCCAAAAGGCCTCCATCTGGACTCTAGAACTTCTCCATCAATCGAACTCCTCCTGGAGTTCCCATCGTAGCACAGTGGAAATGAAACCAACTAGGAACCATGAGGCGGTGGGTTTGATCCCTGGCCTTGCTTAGTGGGTCAAGGATCCAGCGTTGCCATGAGCTGTGGTGTAGGTCACAGGCGCGGCTTGGATCTGGTGCTGCTGTGGCTGTGGTGTAGACCAGTGACTACCCTCCAATTGGACCCCTAGCCTGGGAACCTCCATATGCTGTGAGTACAGCCCTAAAAAAAAAAAAGACAAAAAGACAAAAGACCAAAAAAAAAAAAAACTACCCCTCAATTCAATAAGCACAGGGGGCGAAAAAGGTTTTTATAACTAGTCCACAAGTGAGAGCCTGGTTACGTCTTACCTCCAGCAGCGCCACTCCTGAGACCAGTACAACAATGACTTTGGGAGACAGCTCCCCCTGACCCTGAGCCTCCACCCACATGCCGACCTTCCGAGGCCCATGCCGTTTCCCTAATTTTCTCAGAACGGTAGTGAGCCCCTGAGATCCATTTTTAGGATGACTGCCGCCTAAGTCGGTCATTTGATGATGTTGGTGACCTCAGAGTAGCAGGCTAGTCGAGTCCGCCTTAGAAGCACACTTCCGTGGCAGCTGACGCTCTAACGAGAATGCTCCACACACTCACAGCTCTCAGCTCTCCTGGAACGCTGCAGCATCACAGACGCCATGCCCGCGAGCTAGCTCACCTCGGAAGGACTGGACTGTGGGTACTTACAGGTTCTCCTGAGGCGAGTCACGCTGCAAGGTGCCCACCTGCCTCCTACAGAACCACCCCCAGAACACCCCACTACCACCCAGAGGGTGAGAAAAGCATACGTACCTTGAGTGACAATGGTTGGCGGTTGCAAGACAATGTGCCTGTGGGCTATGCCCACAATGTAGGGCAGTAATTGATCCTGGAGGTCCCCAAAGCTACGGAATTCCGGGACAGTGAACACAAAGTTGTCATTGGTGGCTATGTGCTGCAGCTCTGCCTTGGAGGCGGCCTGGGCTCCCAGGCCAAACGAGAACACGCTCGCCTGCTTCAGGGCTAAGACCGCGTCTCGGATCTTATCGCTAGAAGGCGCGGCGCTGATGAGGACCAGCACCTGGGGAACCCCTTCCTCCACTCGGCTGCCCCCTGCCCTGGTGAAGTGGTGGTCCACCACGAAGTCAAGGGCAAGGCCGACATTGGCCAGCTCCCCACCAAGGAACCCCAGGGCTTTCACGGCATCCAGAACCTGAGCCTTGGTGGCGAAGCTGTTCAGGGAGAACATGGTTCTGGGCTCATCGCTATACTGGACCACCCCCACTCGGATCTGCTGAGCTCCGACTGAGAGTCTCTCAAGGAGATTTACAAGGAAGTCGAGAATGACTGCGAAATGGACACTTCCGGTCTCGTTTGATCCATCAATAAGGAAAATTATGTCAGCAGATTCTTGTGCTTTAAAAGAAAGAAATGCAAAAAATGTGAAAGCGTTAGAACAGGTGACCACATGCATCCTTCAGTGTTCTGACATGTTTCTTTAGAAACTAATAAGAAACACGAACTATGGACAAACAAAACACGTGGTGATGAAGGAACGTGAAATTCTCTTTCAGTTCTGCATTCTGCATGGATAAGAGGCAACTTCTTAACAGAAAGTATGGGGTCCCAGAGGGACATTTAATATCCGGTTTTCTTCCGGACCATCTTTGGAGTTAAATTTTAATACAACATGTTCACTTTTCTGGGAGAAATCTTGCGCATATTCTGGAAACTTCTACCAAATTTGGAGGGAACGGTAGTGGCAAGGAAGTGTGCCTCGCCCTACCTACAGGAGAAAATAAAGGAATATATTATCAAAGGTCCAAAGATGATTTCTAACTTGGGGACATTTCTCTTGTAATCCTCAAGGGATTATGAGAATTTGCTTTGTCCAAATCCACAGCATGAAGCAGAACCTCAGATTTCGGGTTTGGTGACTCGGCCTCTTGGTACGGAAAACACACGATTCCTTGAGCAATGGTTGTTTCTGCATTTTTCTTTAAAACCCCAAATGGCTGAGCCCTGACACCTGTGGGGGTAAGTAAAGGAGAACTGAAGCGACACTGAGAGCCTTGATCTAAAAGCACCCTGATATGTTTGGAGTTGATTTTCTGGTCTCCGTTGACATTGGGTTGTGGGACTCTCGCGTGTAGGTCTGGGACTGGGCTGTATGTTTTGCTTGTCGATTTGTGCCATTGCCTCTGTATCCAATCCCACAATGCAGAACAATGTTAAGCAGAGTGATATGAAACCAGCCATGACATAATTATCCAACCTTATTCTTATGACAGCCTGGACCGCGTGCCTGGCAGGACCATGAGGAGCCCGTAGGCCCTGAATCAGAATGAGCTCTGAGGGTTGTACAGATGGAATAAAAACGGCTGACCAAAGACCTCTTGTCTCCCGAAAATGGCAAACATGAAACTTCCATTCCGTCAGAGAATGGGAGTTTCACAGAAGCTCTGAGCGAGGAATAGCGACCCATAAACTACCAACCTGGGCGGAATATTTCAAAGGCTCAGCTGAATCGTTTAAATCGGGCTGATTTAAACGATAGGAAAAGCAAAATTTTTCTAGAAAAAAAATTTTTAAATAACCTAAGTCTGTGTTAGGAACAGGAAGAGAGATTTTATGAGAGCCTATGTGGTATTCATAGTCTGGATTTTAAGAAGCTGTATCTGGAGTCTAGTTATAATATTATATGGCAGGTTGTTCATTCTGATATTTGGAATGACAGCGAATGTCTAAAATGGAAAATTAAAGTATCCTTGGACCCACAAATTTGCTTTTATTTCCATGATGGAAATGGGATACAAATCTTGTCTCATGAAATTGAAGAAGTTTGCTAGAGTGAAATGATCTTTTACCTAAGCCCTCTCCTTGGGTAAGCCAAGCCAGGGATGGCTGGAATTGGAATTGCTAGAATCAGGACTGCTCACGCTCTGTCCCCTTACACACAAGAAATCCCTGACAACAATTTTTTTTTTCTTTTTTCATTTTAGGGAGGGTATATGGAAGTTCCCAGGCTGAGTCAAATCGGAGCTGCAGCTGAGACCTACGCCACAGCCACAGCAACACCAGATCCTTAACCCACTGTGAGAGGCCAGGGATTGAACCCAGATCCTCATGGACACCATGTCAGGTTCTTAACCTGCTGAGCCACAACGGGAACTCCCCTGACAACACTTCTGCAGGGGAATTCCTTGCATAGGAAAGCTACTCATGTGGAAATATCTTATAAGCTCTTATAAGAGAGTAACAGCCTGTGCTAAGAATTCTAAGCATTTGCTACTCTTCAGCCAAAATGCAAGATTCCTGAAGGATCTCTGGGAGGGTGTGGTGCCAGCAGTGTGAATTACACAGCAGGCCATAGACATGGCTCACATCAACACAGGAGCTCCAGGCTCTGAAAACCACACCACGAAATCCTTCAACATTCCCCAGGCCTAAACCAAGGACCCTGAGGGACCAGGGAGTATCTGCCACTTACTCAGCAGACCAAGATGTTGCAAAGAAAAACTAACTCTGAGCCTGGGGTCAATAAAAGGAAAATGACCCCTAAGTCACAGGATGGTGCCTTCCTCATGAATTTTATGACCTACTTTTTGGATTGCAATTCATGATAGACTAAATAAGATACACAAATACGGAAGAAACAAACACCCTGGATCACTTCCCTTTGAAGACGCTGGACAGCCGCGGGTCATAGAAAAGTGTTGGATAATTTGTCATCACTGCAAAAACAACGTGGTCCTTTTAGACACACAGCGATGGGGACACACAAGCACATGCTGTGTTATCCAGGGGAGCCGCAGCCTCAGGCAGACACAAGAGCCACGGTGGTTCTTGTGTGCAGCAAGGCACGCCAGTGACCAACGTTAACTCTGAGAGGAGTCAGCTCCAGCTAACACTAAAAACGTGCAGTTGTCCGGTTTCCTGCTCTGATGGCTCACGGATCACACCCTCTGTGGCATTTTTCTGGGAGCAGTGTCGCCACGACCATGGAGAAAAAATCTGAGCGTCCTTCCACGTCATGGGCGGCACTACTTTCCTGAGCAGAGTGGTGTGGGCACGACGCCTTCCTCAGCCCACGGGAGGCTTCCTTTTTTTTTCAAGAAAAAGTTCAAAACGAGTGAATTCGCATTGCCTATGCCCACATAAAATTGCAGGTGGATTTCCCGAGTTTAGGAAATATTTGTATTTTGAGAAGAAAAGGAAGACCATCCTCACAGAGTATGGGTCACGTTTAGCTTTCGCTTTAGTAAAGCTGTGGCATCTTCTATCCATTTGTAAAAAGGGACTTTAAGAAACACAACTTTCAGGTATTACTTGACTTGAATTCACTTGGAACAGTGGCAACTGTTAACATACATATATTTATTTATATATGGAACATTTATATACAATGTATATATGTATGTATATAAAATGTTCCCTACCCAGTGAACAGGAAAGAGAAAGAAATAGTCCTGACTTATTAGCAACATCTGTAGTGCCTTTCTGACGATCTGTTTCCAAAACTAATAATACAAGCAGAGAATTATTATGATTTTATGTCTTTTGCCGTGGCGCATGCAATGGAATATTGAAGAGTGAAGTTAATTAGGAAAAGACCACAGAAATGGATTAATAGTCCACCCTGGTGCTGCTAGTGGCTTGGACACTAGAAGACAGAGATGCTTTCTTGGTGTAAAAACAAAGGTTTTATCATCTGCGTGGAAACATACTGTGTTGAGAGGTTCATTTAGCGTCTCATGATAATCTAATGGTTTATCCACTCATGTCGTGGTTAGACATAAAGGCTCATTCGTCCACTTTTTTTCGGAACGTCCAAATGTCAACAAAGACGTTCTATTGCTCTCCCCATCCCCGTCATGGTTTTTGACGTGGATCCATTATTGTCCCTATACTCAGAAATGCAGCGATTCGTGGTTTATTGATGCTGAGAATAGTGTGGCAAACAGAGAAGATCACGCGGAGGCCATCTCGTAATCTCCTTGGAACCCACGGTGCTTGATTGGGGTGCTTTCGAAGGTCCCCCTCCTTTTCCTGAAATCACTAGTAGAGGAGAGGTGTGTCACTTGACGTAGGGATCACTCTTCAGGTTTAATAAATAATCCAGACTGTCCTGCACGTCTCTCTCATACAGATTTTGGCTCTCCCACCCCTACCAAAGCTGAAATCACAGGGAACCATTCATTGTGAAGCCCTTCTCTTAACCACACTCGGCCCGCCCAGGACAGCTGGCGCCTTTCTCCTGACACCGAGGTGCATCGCTCCACACCCCTTATTTTCTGAACCTCTCTTATGAAAAACTAACTGACATCTAATACGATGTACCTACTATTCCGCCCATTATTCTGATCACAATCCAGAAAGTTCTGCCTTTCTCTGGACTCCTCCTGCCCTTCTGTCCTTCTCTCCATCCCTCCCAGGAGGCTTCTGAGATGGGCTGACTTCTCCCTCTAACCCTAACCCTCAAATCTTTCTTCTTCCTTCTCCATCCACTATCGTGAATTCACAAGAGACTGACTTTCCACCCGTCCCCTCCTCTCCTGCCCCTGTCTCTGAAACCCTCTTGGCAATAACCACCTGCGAAAGCTTAGGAGAAACGCGGGGCATTGACCTTGCTGCCTGTAATGGCTCCTCTGCGTGAGCCAACCTAAGCCAGGCTGCCCGTTCACGCTCTCTCCACTCAGAGAACTAGCCACCTCCTTGCTGCCACTAAGGGTGCTGAAGGGATCCTCCAGCCTTCCTGAGGACTTCAGGTACACCATGTGTAGCCTGAGTCCACACCACACACCACGTGGTCACCTCCAGAGACTTTAACGTCTACCTGATCACTGTCCTGAGCATCAGCCTCTCAGGCTCCAGCTGCCTCGTGCCTGTGGTCCTGTCTATTACCCCCTAATCACAGGAAGGTCACACTGTGAGCATCACTTGAGATTCCTCCATCCCCACCACCTGTCTCCAAAGCCTCCCTCTGCACACAGTGTCCCTCATTTACACACTCAGCTGCCTCTGCGTCTCTCCCGCCTCGTCCTGGCCACTCCTCTGGCTTTCCAGAAGTCTTCCAGCCCCTTCCAGCCCTCTTCAGCTTCCCCGCCCAGCCAGGACCCCAGGGCGGGTTACCGCAGGAATTTGCTGGCTGCCATCTTAGCAGTGGCACATTTCCGTCCCACGAAGTCCTTCTTGCCTCTCGATCATTCTCTCTTTGCAAGCTCCGACCCTGGTAACTTTTTTCAAGAGTGATCGCTGCAGAGCGCCAGGGAGGCATACCAAGTGGGAAGACCCCAGACTCGTGGTCTCTACCCACAGCCAAACGTTACTGCAAAGTCAGTGCCTTCCTGACTCTTTTGGGACTCCTTCATCGCAGCCCTGCAGCAGCTATTCAAAAATAACTCCAGTTCCTTGCAGCTCCCAAATTCTCTGTTCTCAATTATCAAAATAGATTCATTTTGTGACGAAAGGAGGTCCCTCCACCCTGCCTGTCACTAAGGAGGAAGCCTATCCCTGGGCATTGGTCAGAACTACTGTGGTACAATACATTTGAAATTTCATCTTTCGAATCCCTTGCCTCTCGGTCTTTGGGAACTTGGTACTAGAAAGGGAGCAAATGGGTTTGACTGGTTCCATAACCGGTCCATCAACTAGTTCCGCACATGTCAGTGTGCAATGGAACAGCCATGTACAGTCCTCAAGCATAGATACGTCCAGAGTGGCACTGATCAGGGCCACTGGAATCAGAAGCATCCCTGGGCACAGCCCTGGTGACAGCACGGAGGGAAAGAAAGCGGGTGCAAAGCCAACATGTCAGGACTTTGCGACCCCCCCAGGACTCACTGTCTTCAAAATAGATTTGGGATGGATCATCCCTAAGGATTCTTCCAATTGTAATCCCATCAGTCCTCTGAAATCAATTCTGGGAGTCACAGAGAGGAGCTCTGGGTGTGGTTCCACTGGACCCTCCTTCCCCCTCAGTTCAAGCTCTTTCAGACATGGGGCTTTCTTGAAAGGACACACCCTCCATCCCTGTAACAAACAGAGGGATTTTTGTCCGATGCCCCCCATCCCCCCGCAGCCACACTGAGGCTTTCTTGTCCAAGGAAGGTAGAAGCAGCTCTTATGGGATCGTAGTACCAGGATGTGTTTTTAGAGTTAGAATATTAATGGTCTCAAAAGCAAAGAACCCCTCCTGAAGGCAGGTGAATGCTCTACTTTCGAAGCAGACAGCAGAGAATGTTCAAACCTTTGTTTTTAAACCTGGGAATAGCCATCTCTTCCCTACGCCACCCACCATCTCTCAGCCATCATGTTGCTTTCAGGCCAGCGTTTGCCAAGCTTATCTCCAAAGAACAGCAAGGCAGGCAGCAGCTGGGCGATGTTGCCATTACCTGTGATGTCTTTAAGGGTCTCTGTGCCTCCAGCCCCTTCTGGAGTCATGGATGAATGCACACAGGACACTAAGTTTCCTACTAGGTCATGGAGGGAGGTAAAATTCTCTAGGTTGAAAACATGCATATTGAGCGGTTCACTTGCTATTTCTTTTAAGGCTCCTTCATCTGCATCCTCAACGCCAACCGCAAACACGTTAACATCAGCAGACTTAAGTTCCGCTGAGGGCAAAACAAGGCCATCCTTCGAGGCTCTGTCAGTTAACACTACGATAACCTGAGGGACTCCGTCCCGGGCCCGGCTTCCGGCAGCCTCAGTGAGGTGGTTTTGCATTACGTATTCTAATCCTTTTCCAGTCTGATTGCTTCCCCCAAAATAAGACAAGTTGGACACATGGGAGAGGACGTCTTGTTTAGAACGGTACGTGTTTAACAGGAACTCGGTATGTGGGTTGCCGTTGAACTGGACCAGAGCAAAACGGAAATCGTTTTCTCCCACAGCTAAAGATTTTATCACATCATAAAGAAACTCCCGAACAAGTTGGAAATGCTCCTTTCCAATGCTCCAAGAGGAATCCACTAGAAATATTATATCGGCAGCGGCACCTTTTTTGACATCTTTAAAAAAAGACATTGGTTTAGATGTTTCTCCTGTTCCAGAAATGACTTCCCATCAGTGCAAAGCCTTCCTCAATTCATTCCGTTTCCACTCTGCTGTCACTAAATAATGCACAGCCCACGTGTGAAACAGGCAGGAGGGCTGACTTACCTGGACCCCAGGACGCACCAGCTGCTGGTGCCCAGTCATTGGCCCAACTTCCGTACCTAATGACCACCATACACGGACCAGGAGCAGGCTCCAGAAAGGGGAGGAAGTGTTCCCTGGGCTGTCCTTTAACTCAAACTCTGGCAGTTTGGACCCTGAGACCCACCTGATCAGTCCAGAAGGCTACCCCACCCCAGATAACCAAGCCTCATCTTATAAACTCATTCTTCAGCTTTGGTTTGAAACTGAGCCTTGACGAGAAGGAATTCTCAAGGCGACTACTGTTTCGTCTAAACTAACCTCCAATGCTCTGGGTAATTTTCAAGGAAAATAAATATAATAAATACATCTTCTCTAAATGAAGAAGATTTGTATAAATATAGAGGTGGGTCAAGTCTCATATTTTCAGACTTGTTAGCACGAAGAAAGGTGCCCTCACCTTGTCACTACAGGTTTTTCAGAGCCAGACAAGCCTCCTTAGATGTTGAACAAGACTTATCCCTTTCCAATATAAATCTTCTCCTTCCAAAGTAGGAGCAGGAGGCTCAGGGTACCAGGCTGCTGGTGGCTGGGGCGTGCCCTTCCATGGGAGGCCTGACTGGCTGAGCCCAGCAGACCCTCAGACTCTACTTACCTGGGGTTAATCTGATGCCCCAGCCAACGCTCCCCTTGCATTGAGGTGGCAGTCACCTCCCGCCATCTAAGAACTGCCAGGTCTGGGAGAATCCCCATAAGAAGCCCAGCTCTCCAAGCAAAGGAGAGGGAGGCAAGCCAACCCATCCAAGCTCATAACACATGAAGCAGTTCTCATTTTTCTAAAACTCTGCAAGTAAATTCTTAATAGGGTTAACTAGGATCTATTTTTAAGCAGTTTGGGGGAACTGATTTTTTTTTAAGACTTTATGATTCTAGATGAAAAAATATCTTTCTTTGTCCCGAGTTGGAGAGAAAGGGTATTATTGGGGGTGGGGGTGTTTTTTTTTTCAGGAAAAATAATTTTTGCTCCCAAGCATTGTCTTCTCCTAGTCTTATGTGCTCAGATACGAACCAGTACCCGAAACGGTGAAAAGCTCTTCAGACAGTAAAATATTTTCAAGACAAACTTTCTGCTCACACCCGAATGAAAGAACAAATCACTTGCAAACCACTGCTAAGATAGCAAACCCAAGTTTTAGCAAAAAAAAAAAAAAAAAAAAGAAGAAGCTGTCTCTCCCTGGATCAAGAGTAGCTAGAAAGATGTGTAAAATAAACAAACATCCTACCATCAATAGCTAGGCTATCTCTTCAAAGCCCCTCTAAGCTCTACCGCAAGTTCGTGATATCTAAGATCTAAAACCAGAAAACACTGTTTCTTTAATTAAATAAAGAGAAGTTTCTGGCTCTTACCTGCTTGTTGCTGGGCACGAGTAAAGGAAAAGCCTGAGAAAAAGAGGCAAAAGATGGCCACTAATGGCAAATGCCGATGTTTCCTCATTTTGATTTTGTCTAAGCACCAAGTAAGAACCTGCAATAGAAAACAGGGCAGAGGCGAATGATCAGTTTTGACTCTCAGATTCCTGACAAGTGAATCAAGGATTTACCCCTTTTATGAAAGCTAATCTTGACTAAACATATATGTGAGAGTCTTTGAATCTGGTGCTGGTACAACTTTGGCCATAGCTAAAAACTGCAATTCCACCTTCTTCCCTCTCAAATGGAGGCAAGCAACAATAGCACACCACTAAACACATGGCAGAATGAAAAAGTGTCAGGAGGAAAGGCGCTCGGAGCCACAAAGGCGGTGCCCAGCTTAACTCTGATGATCGCATCTGAAGGAATCTCACAGGAAAGCTTCAGTTCGTGGAGAGAACGGGCTTGGTCCAGATCACAGCGTGCGCAAACACAACCACAGCAGCTGGGACCGCTTCGTGTCTTGCTTTATTCTCTATTAATATTTAGCGCTTTTCCTCCAAGAATAACTTGCCGAGGGCCCAACTCCAATCTCAGAATGGAGCACGCCCAGGGATATTGAATTAGCAAGGCAGAACCCAGTCCTGTGGGCTGGCTGCCTTGCAGTGAGGTCTCCCGTGCAAGTAGAGGTGCAAATGTGACTTCCAGCCAGCCCAGCTCACTAGATGGGCTCAGTAGTCTGTGTCAGATCCCTTGGCCCTACAAACACTCCTTCTCCCCACCCCGAACCTGAAAGCATCTACACCTGCACCAAACTTTCCGCATCAGTCTCTTTACCCTCCAATCCCTTATCCAATGAGACCAGCTAGGGCATCTAGGCTCTTCCTATGACCCTCCAAAGAACCAGCCTGAGACATCTCCATCCAGGCTTGGGTCCTTTTGCAGGACATCAGTCTTGGATCAGTCTCTTCTCTTCCCCCTGATCCAAGGTTCTGGTTTCCCTTGACTCTTTTCCAGGTTATGAATGTATGACCAGTGCAGTCTCCCAGGAACCCAGGCTTGGTTTAATGATTGGTCCTTGCTGTCTTGAAATTCTGCATAACTTTTGGATAAGGACCCTTCATTTTCATTTTGCACAGAGTCCGCAGATACCGGGGCCGGTCCTGGCTGCAGCTGTGCCTGTGTATCAATGATTCTGCTACCATAACCCAGACCTGTCAGGGGTTTTCTGGTCAGAAGCTTGGGTAACAGCATTAGAGAGATGGGATGTTGGCAACACAAGCAGGCTTGACTTTTATCACACCACTATTTTTGATGTCATGTAATCAAAAGTTACTCAGCACCTACTATGCTCCAAGCACTGCTTTTTTAGAATATATCTTTTATCTTCACATTATCCTTCTAGATAGATTCTCATACCCATGTTTATGAAGAAGAAATTGGGGCTCAGAGAATAATTGGTCCATGTGATACAGCTGTTGAGGGACACCTTGATGCTGAAATGACACACATCCCTCCAAAGGTTAGTAAGAAGAGAGGATAAGAAGGACAGTATTTTCTTACAATCCATGACAACTTGTCAATTAAGTTCAATAGCCTGGATCTGGAGTTTTTAGAATCAAATAAGGAGTCAGTGATACTGAAGAAAACCAAGGCGCTTGGAGTCAGATAAACCTGGGTCCTGCATCTCCCACATCATGCCTTGGGCAGGTCCTTTTATCACTCCAAAACCCCTGTTTCCTCATCTATAATGTATGAACAATAATACCTCTCTTGCCAGGTTTTGTGAGGATTGTGTAGCAGGCTGTTTTCTAAGTGCCCAAACCAGAATGGAGAGTAAGCGAATTCTAACTACCCTTTTCTTCCAAGGTTGGTTTTGCCAGCATTTCCTAAAGTGAATTCCAGGGAATGCTCATTCCATGAAACCTTCCAGGAGGAAGAGGAGTTTGGGAAGCACTGAATAGCAAGCCCCCTCTGGAACACTTACAAAATACCTTAACAGCTCTGAGGAGTAAAGAAACCTGATGTGCTTTATTCAACCCAGAATTCCCCAAACATGTTTAGGGGAACGTGTTTAGACATCTTTCTTCAAAAGTAGTTACTTACAACAAATAAATCAAGTTGCATATTTTAGAAACAGGGGCTGTGTATTCCTATGTCTGATTTTGCTAAGTCCTTGATGCTCTAAAGTAGTTGCTAAAGGGCACTCCACCTGCCAGGTCTCTACTCAACTCAGTTCAGGGGTGTGTGGATACCCATAACCTTGGACCCCATTAAATGCAAGTGGGGATCCAGTTCCCTTGACGAAGGAGGTCCCCACCTCCCAGTGACCACGTGAAGGGATGGAATGTGGAGATGACCCAAGTCTCTCCAAAGAGGCTCTGGCAGGACCCAGAATCAACCCCATCAACGACATGAACTTTTAGGTGCTAATCAAAATGACTGGTTATTTTTTTATTGCACTTAATTTCAAGAAGTCCTATTTGATATTGAAAATTATGTAGTATAGACTACAGTCAAGTGTGAAATCTCCTTTGGTTTAAGAAACCAAAACATATTTAATCTGGAGAGATTGGGTTATCATCATACCTCCTATTTCATTGCTAGGATTTGAAGATGGAGAAGGAGGCTTTGTGAAGAGGCAATGAGAAGATAGTCATCATCTGCATGATAAAAACCAAAATGCTCTCTCTCTCTCTGGTTTTCAGGTATAGGTCAAATTGCCACAAGAGATTTTTTTTTCATGTTATAATCCTAAAAGTCCAATGCTTCTAAATTGCTTTTCAACCCCTTGCCTTGGGAATGATTTGACCCTTCCCTGAGAGAGGGAAGGGAACCGAGAGCAGAGCAGGCATGGGAAGTGGTTTGTAAAACAGCATCACTGTCATGAAGTTGAGAAAATGGACAGAACCTCATGAAACCTGGAAGAAGTGAGGACAGGAATATACCAACAAACTGGATAACCAAGAAGACATGGATAAATTTTTAGAAACATATGACCTACCAAGATTGAATCATGAAAAAGTAATGATCAACCTATATAACTAGTTAGGAGTCAAAAGCTTCCCAACAAAGCAAACTTCAGGACCAGATGGCTTCATTGGAGAATCTTAACAAAGATTTAAGGAAAAATGAACAGCAATTTTTCTCAAACGCTTCCAAAAACTGAAGCAAAGGGAACACTTTCAAACTTGTTTTATATGGCTAGCTTTACCCTAATATCAAAATCCAACAAAAATACTGCAAGGGAACTTCAGACCAATATTCCTGATGAATACTGGTGCAAAATTCTTAATAAAATGCTAACCAACTGGATTCATTACACATTAAAAGGCTTATACATGACCAAGTGGGATTTTATTCCTAGAATGCAAGGATGGTTCAACAAATGAAAATCAATCAGTGTAATATGCCACATTAACAGAATGTAGGACTGAAAAAACCCCATCTCAGTGGTCATATCAATTGATGCAGAAAAGCATTTTATAGAACATAACTTTCTCTGATGGAAAAAAAAAAGGTAACAAACTAGGAATAAAAGGACACTCGTTTAACATATGAAAAGCTCACAGCTAACATCATACTGAATGGTGAAAAAGGGAAGGTTTCCCTTCTAAGATCAGGAACAGGGCAAGGATGCCTCTCTCTTCATGTCTATTTAACACAGCATTGGAATTCCTAACCAGAGAAATTAGGCAATGACAATAAATGGCATCCAAATTAGAAAGGAAAAAGTTAAATTGTCTCTATTTGGAGATGACATAATCTTATACTTAGAAAACACTAAAGATTTCAAGCAAAAAAAAACTCTTAGAACTTATAAACATATTCTGCCAAGTTGCAGGTTACAAAAATCAACACACAAAAAATCAGTTGCATTTCTATACACTAACAGTGAACAATCCAAAAAGGAAATTAAGAAAGCAATCTCATTTCACATAGCATTGAAAACAAAATATTTAGGAATAAATTTAACCAAGGAAGTGAAAAACCTGTGTACTAAAAATTATGAAACATTGCTGAAAGAATGACGCAGAAAAATGGAAGGACATCCTGTGTCCATGGATCAAAAAATTTAATATTGGTTAAATGGCAGTGTAATCCAGAGTAATCCACAGATTCAATGCAATCTTTATGAAAGTTCCAGTAGCATTTTTTTGGAAGAAACAGAAAAAAAATCCTAAAATTCATATGGAATTTCAAAGGACCTGGTAGAGCTGTAGCAACCTTGAGAAAGGAAAAATAAAGCTGGAGACCTCACATTTCCTGATTTCAAGTCATGTTGCAAGGCTACAGTAATCCAAATACTAAGCATACTGGGATAAAGACAGACATATCAAGATCCCAGAAATAAACCCTCAAGTATATGGTCAAATCATCTTCTTTAAGGGTGCCAAGGTCATATATGGGGGACAGAATAATATTTTTGTCAACAAAATGGTGTTTGATAAACTGTATATCTTCATGCAAAATAAATAAATAAATAAAGCTGGATCCTTAACTTACACCATTTACAAAAAACTAACTCAAAATGGATGAAAAATATCAATGTAAGACCTGAAACAATAAAACTTTTAGAAGAAAATATAGGAGGAAATCAGCATATCACTGGATTTGTTAATGATTTCTTCAATCTGACACCAAAAGCACAGACAATAAAAGTAAATGGTATCATATAAAACCTAACTTTTACACAACAAAGGAAAGAATAAACAGTGAAGAGGCAACCTACAGAATGAAAAAATATTTACAAACCATATACCTGATAAGAGGTTTATATCAGCATACAGGAAGAACTCCTACCGCTTATCAAGAGCAACAACAAAATCTGATTTAAAAATAGGTAAAGGACTTAAATAGACATTTCTCCAAAGATATACAAAAGGCCAATGAGCATACGAAAAAACACAGCATAGGAGAAATATATATCAAAACTACAATAAGATATTAACTCACACCCAGTAAGATGGCCACTATATAAAAAAAGTAGATGATAAGTATTAATGAGGATGTAGAAATATTGGAGTCCCTATGCACTGTTGGTGTGAATTTAAAATGCTGCAGCCACTATAGAAAACTCTATGGAGATTCCTCAAAAAAAAAAAATTAAAAGCAGAATTACCATATAACCTAGCAGTCCTACTTCTGGGTATGGATCTAAAATAATTGAAAATAATATTTTGAAGAGATGTACACACACCCAAGTTTAATGTAGCATTATTCATAATAGCCAAGATAAATGCCTATTAATGGATGAGTAGATAAAGAAAATATAGCATATACGTACAGTGGAATACTACTCAGCCTTAAACAAAAGAAGAATGTCCTGTAATATGGTACAACATGGATAAAACTTGAAGACATCATAGTAAGTCACAAAAAGAGACACACTTCAAGATTCCACTTACATCAGGTATCTGAAAGTCAAACTATTAGAAATAAAAAATAAAATGGTGGTTGCCAGAGGTAGGGGGTTTGGGCGGGGGGTGGGGTGCAACAAGGAGTTGCTCGATGAGCACAGAGTTTAAGTTTTGCAAGACGAAAATGTTTCAGAGATTGGTTACCCAACAAGGCATATAGAGCTAACACTCCTGCACTATTCACTTAAAAATGATTAAGATTGTAAATTTTATGTCAGGTGTGTTTTACTACAATAAAAAAGAAACGACAACAGATGTCACCAGTGGATTTTAAAAGTATGGGTAACTCTTCCCGTCGTGGCTCAGTAGTTAACGAATCCGACTAGGAACCGTGAGGTTGCGGGTTCGGTCCCTGGCCTTGCTCAGTGGGTTTAAGGATCTGGCGTTACCGTGAGCTGTGGTGTAGGTTGCAGACGCGGCTCGAATCCTGTGTTGCTGTGGCTCTGGCTTAGGCTGGTGGCTGCAGCTCCGATTCGACCCCTAGGCTGGGAACCTCCATATGCCACGGGAGCGGCCCAAGAAATGGCAAAAAAGACCAAAAAAAAAAAAAAAGCGTGGGTAACTCTGAACACCTGACATGTAACCATCGATTTACAGGAATGGTATAAAAGTGGCAGCTCTTTTCTGAGATGGGATAGTCTTTAAGAGATAAAACAGGAAAAATAAAATAAAACTAAATATGTGTGAGTGTCCCTATAATTAAATAGCACAACATTTGTCCTTGCCTCTAAATAATATTTGGGAAGAAAGAAGAAAAGAAGTATTTGGCAGCAAAACGTTAAGGTTTGGAGAAGAAGACTTGAGCCTCATAAAAGTGAAAAAGAATCTGATATAAACATTGAGACCTGGTACAAAAGTTATTTTTGCCCCAACTAGTGTCATCTCAGCTATGAAATCATCTTCCCCCAAGTCCTAGGCTTTTGCACCTGTTCGACCTTCCTAGTTTGACCTTCCTCTTTCCAGAGGCGCCCCCTGGGCCTGGTGATTGTGTTCACTGTTGTTCATTGTATGATGCAGGAATTCTGTTGACACCCACATTGCTAATAGAGCCAGGATGGTCTAAGGCTCTCAGTGTTGCCATCCAGAGCAACACAAGTCACGACAGCGGAGGAAAGCCTGTCTGGCTAATTGGAAACGTGGACTTGGCAGGGGACCTGTGTCTAGATGGGCCACTTGGCAAGATGGCACAGAGGGCCAAGGAGAGCAGAGAGGAAGCCCCTTATCAAGGCTGCCACTGGAGGACATGGGTGAGCCAGACGCAATAGAAAGCCTGAAGCTCCATCTATTGGTTTTTCCTGCCAGAGGTCAGGCCCAGAGGGAGGAGCTGGGTTCCAGACCTTGTGGCCCAGCTGTGAGGAGCAGCAAGACGTAGAATGTGGGCCCAGGCCAGCCTGCCAAAAATTGGTAGGATAGAAAAAGATAAAACTGCAAACAAGAGAATGTATCACAAGACCCACTGTTGCTTTGGATTTCCCAGCAAAGTCAACCAGAAGTATCACCTGTGATGAGAGTTCCTCACCATTTACTCTGTGAGTCAGATCCTAAGAGTTTGGAGATACAAGCCCAGCAGCTAAAAGAGAACCACCTATCGACACAACGTCCTCTTGGAAATGCGTCAACCGTGAGAAGGAAATGTTCTGATGATGACCAGAAGGCCAGTCATCAAGAGAACAGACTTCTTTCTAGTGGAGTGACAGTGAGTGGTGATAATGATGGCATCTAAAAACACGGCCCAATCTTCTTGGCTTGAACAGCAACGGAAACCACAAAAAAAAAAAAAAACCACCAAAAAGACAACCTTTTGGGAGAAAACAGTTTCAAATGATGCAAGTGACAAGGGCTTAATCTCTAAAATATGCAAACAACTTATACAACTCAATGGCAAAAAAAACCAACAACCCAACTGAAAAATGGGCAAATAACTTGAATGGACATTTCTCCAAAGAAGATATATGGATGGCCAACAGGCACACGAAAAAAATGCTCAACATCACTAACTGTTAGAGAAATGCAAATCAAAACTACTGTGAGGTACCACCTCACACCTGTCAGAATAACCATCATTAACAAGTCAACAAATAACAAGTGCTGGAGAGGGTGTGGAGAAAAGGGAGCCCTCTTACACTGCTGGTAGAAATATAAATTGGTACAAACACTATGGAAAACAGTATGGCAGTACCTCAGAAAAGTAAATCCAGAACTACCACATGATCCAGCAATCCCACTCCTGGACATATATCCAGACAAACTTTCATTTAAAAAAGATACATGCACCCCTATGTTCACTGCAGCACTATTCACAAAAGCCAAGACATAGGGAAACAACCTAAATGTCCATCAACAGATGAATGGATTAATAAGATGTGGTATATATACACAATGGAATACTACTCAGCCATAAAGAACAAAATAATGCCACTTGCAGCAACATGGATGGAACCAGAGATTCTCATACTAAGTGAAGTAAGTCAGAAAGAGAAAGCCAAATTCCATGTGATATCACATATCTAAATCTAATAGGCAGCACAAATGAACCTATCTACAGAAAAGGAAAAAACTCATGGACTTGGAGAACAGACTTGTGGTTGCCGAGGGGGAGGGGGACAGAGTGGAATGGCCTTGGAGTTTGGGGTTAGTAGATAGAAACTATTGCATTTGGAATGGATGAGCAAGGAGATCCTGCTCTACCTTACTGGGAACTATATCTAATCACTTGTGGTGGAGCAGGATGGAGGATAATGTGAGAGAAAGAATGCACATATATATGTATGACTGGGTCACTTTGCTGCACAACAGAAATTGACAGAACATTGTAAATCAACTCTAATAGAAAAAATAAATATCTTAAAAAAAAGAATAGTCAACGTGGGCTAGACATGAATCTATACCACATAGAAGGGGAGTCGCCAGTCCTCAGGACTTGGGTTCCATAGCATCCCCAAGTCCTAGGCAGGTCATGGTCAGAACTCAGGACCATGGCCAACTGCAATGGAGAAACTCATGCTTGGCGGGTTGGTCTGTTTTCTTCACTGCAGATGACCTCCTTAGCCATTGCCCCAGCACTGCCCTCACTGCTCTCTAGAATTTCCTCAAGCCCATGCTCTGCCCTGGGGGTCTTCCAAACCTTTCCATTCAGCCATACTTTTCTTCCCCACACTGTGCCAGACCTATTCCTGAGTCTGCCTTTTGGAAAAAAATAAAAAAGCAAATGCAAAAATTCAATGTCAGTGACTTTCTAGTATACTCTCCATTAATTGAGGAGGATAGGCACTTAATTTTTTTTTCAGCTGCACCCATAGCATATGGAAGTTCCTGGGCCAGGTATCAAACCCATGCCACAGCAGTGACCCAAGCTGCTGCAGTGGACAATGCCATATCTTTAACCTGCTGTGCCAACACAGGAACTCCAAGGATAGACACTTTAGAACAATGTGTAGTTTATAGAACGTAGTACAAATGCTATTCTTGATCCTTTCCATTAAAAATTGAACATTGAGTTTTTTAAATCAGTGACAAGTATCCTATTAGAAAAGTATTCTATGGGGAAATTGTCCAGATTTTAAATTTTTACTGGATTCTATCCAGAAGGATCATCTGTCCTTTCCATGACCATTTATAATGCTCTAGTTGGTCAAGAACATTTTAAAATGCGGGATCAAAGATTTCAAAGGAACTGTCAACCTCCCACAAACGTGTGCAACATTGTATCTGTGTATGTGGGGGTCTCTGGGGTAGAATCCACATTTGCATGTGATTCTAACTGCACCTGTTCTAATCCCCCACTACAGTTCAAGCACGGCTGCTCAAGGAGAAGATTTGATGCAACTCCTTCAGGAGGTCCAGTCCAATTGTTTGATCCATGCACAAGATGCAGGATTTAAGCAGTATTTTTGTTTAGGAATGAGGGCAAAAGAATAGTATAGGGTCTCACTGCCAAGCATCAGACCATGTAATCCATGTGAGAAAAAAAAAAAAACAATACATGAGATGAGAGCAGTTCTACCACCACTGAGTGTGGTTTGGGAAGAGCTTCAAGACCTCTCAATAGACAACCTTGACAAGTGAAGTATCCATTGAATTATCCATTGAGTAGTTTTTGCTGTTTGTTTGCTTGTTGTTTGCTTGGTTTGTTTTTTCTTTTTTTTTCTTTAACCATCCCTATATCTTATACAGGATCCACTTCTTGGAATCCACGAATTCTCTCATATCTTAAACTTCGGGTAGAGACTCTATTGACAAATTCCAAAATAACTGTCTAGGCTTTGATAGAATCTCCATAAAATCTAAATTATGACAGAACGAAGTCGTAAAGTCCTTCTGAGCCATTACTTACTTCAACTATTCTCTAAGGAAAATGAATTTGAAGTTGGTTGAAAACTGTATGTAAAGATTTTTATTTCCAAGACCTTAATCCTTGAAAGAGTAGACCCCTAAATGAAGCACTTCCCCTTGGAACACAAAGTCAAGGAAAAAAATATACAGTGCACTGGAATTGTCTTTTCTCAAATCTATCCAGATATTGAGGAGAGGGAATGAGGGGGGAGGGGAGAGGGGGAGGGGAGGGGAGGGCAGAGGAGGGCAGAGGGGAAAAGCTTATCAGCTTATCCAAATCTGAAAGCAAAGGACAGAAGAGGATATTCATGGGATGATGAGTGATCCAGGCTTTGCTGATGACTAATGAACTCGCATGTTCAGTTGAGCTGAATTCCCAGGTGGGAAAAATGATTTCAGCCCCACACACTTTTCCTGCCATGGTGCTCAGGAGCCAGTCATGTGGCTCAAGCATTCCTAGCCCAGCTGTTGGATATCTGTTCATGTTTTTGTTTGCAATTAAATCTATTCCATTGTTTAGCATGTCATGGCATTCCAGATTTTTAAACTGAAGTTCCTGGCAGCAAATCCTGAAGAATTTTTTTTTCATTTAGATTATTAAAAGATGTCATATTATCATCTCCCCAGAGGATCAGCCAGCTTGTGCATTTTCATACGGGGCAAGAAGGCAGCCACCCCTACCTCACCGCCCCTCCTTAGCTCTCCCTCCCACCCCCAAGAAAGAGAGACAAGAGAGCACGAGAAATATTAGTGGGGCCCCTGTCTCACTGGTGAGATTTCATGCCCTCCTTCCAACAGCCCAGTGGCTGCGTCTTGCCCCATTTTATAGCTGGGAAACTGAAGCCAGGTGAGCCAAGGTTTTTTGCCCACCACCACACAAACAGAACCCAGACTCCTATGTTTACAAAGCCCAGAGGAAGAACCCCAGGAAACCCTAAGAGGCTGTGCTGGATTTGGCCTTCATGTCGAGGAAACTCTGCATGTCTTTTAGAGAAAAAATAGACTTCTTTGGTGGTGACCAACCACAGATTCTGCATCAACAGAATCTATCTGTCTTCTGCTCTTCTTTTGGATAGGGAGAAAAGAAAATCAGAATTGGCTGTTTGAGACCCTTGGGTGGGTAGAGTGCTGTGTTGCTTTGTGTCATACCATCTCCTGAAGGCAACAGACTCCATCACAGAATGTCATTAAATTCTCATCTTTCTACGTAGCATTAGAAATTCTTTTTTTTTCTAGGCTTCATTCTAAAAAGATTTGAGGTACCTTTTTCCTTTTCGTAACTATCCAAGAGGTGAAACTTAAAAAGACACCTCTTATTATGAAGATTGCTCTGCAGGGCACTTCAGCTTGCTAGCAGTTTCCATCAGAGTCCAAAGACGTTCCCAAGTTATTTTGCAATTCCGTGAAATTCGTTTTCATTAAGTCTACTCAAAGGGTTTTTTCATTTTCCATGTCTGGAAATCTTTTTTAAGAAAGAGACACACACATGCACACAAGGAAATCATTTTCAAACAAAGGCTTAAATACATCCAGAGCTCCCATTTTGAAGGCATTTATTTGGTCTTCTCCAAGCACAGCTTTTTAGAATCAGGCTGGTCCTCTTATCAAGTTCTAGAACTTCTGTTAACTTCTTACGGTCCCATTTTAAATGGGAGCTGCAGAAATAGTGGAAAATCTCAGTGAGACAGCCATGCTGGGAAATGGGAATCACATTTCAGAAAACCCAAGGGGGTCTTCCAGCTGCCCTAACTCCATTTTTTCTTGCCCTTCTTCCCTTTCTTGCCTGAGTCCTGGGAAAATGTCCCCATTCTTGTCCCCAGAGAGGAAGCTAAGAGAGGACTCATTAGGTCCTCGTTAGGAAAGGAAGAGAGTGGACTTTAACATTTTGAAAGAGTTTGGGGGGAATCCTCAAAAGCAAACAATTGGGAACAACTCTAAGAAAGCCCCTCCAAAGAAATGCTTCTGAAGCTGGTTATTTTACAGCTTGAGTCTCCCCTTTCCATCCTGTGAAATGGTGCTAGAGGAGAAGCTATCAGCCAGCATGCATATCCATGAACAATCTCTACTTGACCCCAGCCTCTCAAAGTGTGTCCTGTGATAGCAAGACTATAACCCTTGTGATCCTGTGCTGACTCGGCCTCACTGCCACCTGCTGGTGTCCATGTTAGACACTGAGTGGTAGACTCAAGGTCTGTGGCTCTTCCTGGTACTGTCCAGTAAAACAACATCTGGTCAAGTCTTGGCTATTGTGAATACTGCTGCTACGAACACTGGGAAGCAAGTACCTCTTCAAATTAGAGTTTTCATCTTTTCCAGATATGTGCCCAGAACTGGGATTGCTGGGTCATATGGTGACTCTATCTTTAGTGGGGTTTTTTTTATACATTCTTTTTTCTCACTTTATCCTCTATCATGTTCCATCACAAGTGATTAGCTATATAGTTCCCTGGCCTATATCTTTAGCTTTTTAAGGAAACTCCATACTGTTCTCCATAGTGGCTGCACCAATTTACATTCCCACAAAGAGTTCAGGGGGGTTCCCTTTTCTCTGCACCCTCTCCAGCACTTGTTATTTGTAGACTTTGAGTGTCCATCGATAGATGAATGAATAAAGAAGTTGTGGTACATATACACAATGGAGTATTACTCAGTCATAAAAAAGAATGATATAACACCATTTGCAGCATTAGGGATGAGCCTAGATATGGTCACACTAAGTCAGACAAAGACAAATATTATATGACATCACTTATACATGGAATATAAAAAGTGATACAAATGAACTATTTACAGTAAAAACACAGAAAAAAAATGCATGGTAACCAAAGGGGAAAGGAGGGGAAATCAGAAGTTTGGGATTAGCATATACACACTACCATACATAAAATAGACAACCAACTAGGACCGGAAACTATGCACAGGAAACAGCACAGGAAACTATGCTCAACATCTTATAATAACCTATAATGGAAAAGAATATGAGAAAGGATATGTATAACTGAATCACTTTGCTCTACAGCTGAAACTAACACTACATTATAAATCAACAATACTTCCATTTTTTTCAGTGTATATTTTGTAAAAAAAAAAAAAAAAAAAAAAAAAAAGCCTTTTCAGTGTCCCATGCATAGGATAGAATATTACAGAAAGGCAGGGTTCAGACCTCCCCTGGCAAGCAGACCCCTCCCCATATAAGGTCATGTGAGGATGTGACTGGGGTTATAGTCTTCTCCCCACAAGGGCAACTTGAAAAACCTCCAGACTATGTGCCTAGATTTTGGAAATTTATTTAAGGACATATTCCTAGAGTCCTAGATAATAAACATGAAGAAGAAAGTTCCATATCGGCTGTGGAGAAGCTAGACGCCACAGGCAAATGTAAAAAGCATTTTACCCTCTTCAATAGAAGGGAGCCAGGCAAAGCATTTCCCCCATTTTTCCTGCTAATTATAAACATTAGGCAGAGATTACTTCAGATTTAACATTAAGGAAGAGAGTGCCTTAGAAAATGCTTCAGAAGGAATCACAGAAATGCCCATTCCATTCCTGTCCATCGACAGAGCGCTGTGGGCTCCTGGGCAGGCGTTATCCTCCCCTCCTGCTGGCCATGGACTTGGAGCTCCCGGCCTCCCCAAAATCATGGTGTTCCATTGTAGAACTATTCAAACAAAGTGGCTAAAATGCCTTCCCATCATAAGGAACAATTCAACATCTTTGTTTTCTCATCTGATTCACAATCAAGTCTTGTACAGAAAATTATTTAAAATAGAAAGTTTTTTTTAAAAATTAAGTTGAAGCACCTGCTAAAGATCACCCACACTGGATTGCGTGGGATAGCCTAGAAAAACTCAGTCCGTTCCTATCTCTGTCAGGGATGCTCAGCTCATCCCTCCCAGCATCACATATCTTACGCCTGACATTAAGCTGACTGTCGGGTGCACTCCCCAGCAGCGGGTCTCTAATTGCTTTCTTCCATCTGCTGCCCTAGGCTCAGACCACTGATGGGCTTCCTGTTGCCCCTGCGAGAAACAGCGAGCCCCCCGGGGCACAGGGTAGGCTGTGGGCTCAGCCAAGCTGGCTCTCGTGCTGGGTGCTGGCACAGAGCTGCTGAATCAACTGATGAAGATTCCAGAAGAGAAAAACCAGTTTCCTGGAATGGCTTCTCCTGAGACCTGAGTCATCTCCAGCTGCTGTTCAGCTTTTAATGTCGAAATTCAACGGACCCAGGAGTGCTCCCTTCAACTGGCCAATTCTCAGGGCTCTGGGTCCATGAAAACCAAATCTGGTACCAACCAGAAGGATGTGACAGAAACAGTTCCCACTGCACCTTCCTCTAGCCAGTTCTCCCTTGCAAAAAACTCACAGTCTGTCTTTGGGAGAGGGTTTGGCAGAACTTCTCTTATTTGTCCTATTTTTCTGCTTTCCTTTTTCTTTCCAGATTTTTTTCAAATCAATTAACTCTCTGCTAAATAAAATATACTATGCTGTAAAAGACAGGTCTGTGAAAAAGTGCCTTTCTTTACCTGAAACTCCAAATTCACGATAAAAGACATGAACCCCCTTGATCTTCCTGGCCCCAAACATCCACCTGTAAGGACACGGTACATGCACGAGCACCCAGGAAATGCTGGGTTGGCTTTACTTCCAGTGCTGGGACCGCCGCCCAGAAATTCACCTCTCTGCTTGCATTTCCTCATCTCAAGCGTTAGGGGTGTGCGGTGCACAGCCACCAAGGTAGTAATTTGCGGATATTTCAAGTAGCTAAACAGAAATCATATATTTGCCAGCCAGAGGGCAGGGCCTAACTCTTCGTCACTTTTGTCCCCTCTCTCCACCCCAAAGTTCCATGCCATGGAGCACAACAGGGCTTCTTGAGCCTCAAGGACTATGAGACACACAGACCAAGCAGAGGGTTGGTTTCTTCGCTCTGAGCTGGAATTCTGTAACTCGGGGTCCTAATAGCGGATATCTGAGGTCAATAATCATAAGTCTGGGTCAGCAATATATTTCTTAGTAGCATATACTTAAAAATGGGACATTCAAAATTATACCTGGTGGGAACTTTTTTTTTAATATGCTCAAACAAGTTGCCCCTTGGGAGAAAATAGCAAAGGGCAGGTAATGAAAAGTTTGGGAGTCCCTGGATCAGTTCATCTTCACATCCCTCCGGTTATAAAATTCAAAAATCCTGCATAGATTCAGCACAGCCGGAATAGGTAGGCTTGCTCTGGGTCTGACACACTTTCGTGTCAATTTTTTTTCTCTCTCTCAGTAGATATCAGCCAAATGTTTCCTTTCAAAGTTCTCATTTGCTTAACACCCTTGTCAGAAAGGTATTTTAGAGTGAAGAGTGATTCGTATTAAGTTCACCTCAATACCTTCATATGGAGGTATTGAGGTGAACCCAGGAAAAAAATAAAATTCTAAACTTACATCTGCTTCAGGTATCACAGTCAGACGTTTTTGAAATATGTACTGCAACAGTCTCTAGGTGGGTCCCCAAAGTGACCCACGAGCTCTGCTGACACGTTTATCAACAGATCCTTGAGGCCCCAGAAATCCCACCCCCCCACTTCCACCCCCAGCCGGAGCACCACCGCCACCCACGCCCCAACCTGGCAGAGATTTGTCTGGCGCTCAGAGAGAGGCATCGCCCTCTAGAGGAGAGAGCGCCAAACTGCACTTTCAAGAAAGGACCAAGATGCTGACTCAAATTTCATCTCCTTCCCAAAGCACAGGGACGGAGCAGAAGGCACTAAAATTATGTTTTTAAAAATTAATCTAATGAACTTCTAAAAGAACCGCTCTTTGTAAATCAGGAGTCTGGGGTGTAGAGGGGGACAAGCGGCGTCTTTTCTTGAAAGGGTGGTTTTGCTGCCCAGAGTTTTACTTTGGAGAGAGAACCCACATCAGGAAATACGGCTTGAAGAGAACTTTTCCTTATCCGGCTCAAGGCGCTCAGAAGAAGCAGGAACTTTTGAAAGCTTCCGTGTTTGAAAACCTGAACCTTTTTAAGCTTTCGTTTCCTTAGCAAGAGCTACTCATAGAATTTTTTTTTTTTTTAATGCCAGGTCACTCCTCAAATCGTCAGCTATTTATGCAGCAGTGGTGTGGTTTTTACAGCCTGCTCTCCACAGCTGAAACACCATGAGGAGTTTGCCCCTGTTGGTGGCCGTGGAAAGACTGCCCTGGATACAAAGTCCCCTTTTAGGTGGGACCGCACCCTGGATTCTCCTCCAAGAGATAACACAGCCTCAGGTTCTTCCAAAATGAACAGTCACGAAAGCTAATTTTCAAATAAAACTCTTGGCTAATGTTATTAGCGTGCCTGTAAGACAGTCGCAGGCAGCAGAATTCATGACCTGCCAGTGGATTTTAAATCCCATATGCGGAATTTCACATAAAAGTGAGTGATGACCAAGGCTACCAGTAAAGACGGCGCTTTAACCAGTGGTCTAAATGCTCTGAGCAAGGGCACAGGTAAACCTCCAGGAAAAAATGTTTCTCCGTTTCAAAAGGGAAGGGGCACTGCTCTCAAGCTGTCTTTACACAGCAGCATCCTGGCTTCCTAAGCCAAAACTAAGGTCGGGCGGAGAGCCTCATTTGAGCTGTGACCCCATCAGCAAAAATCAGCTGAATAGAGGGGCGTCTTCCTACTTAATCATCAGGGATGTGTTAGGTTCTAAGCTACAGAATCGCAGAAGGCGCTTAGGATGAGAGGATGACAGGCAGTGAATCCTAAACGCTTTGAAAATAAAGGGAGCCTCCGAAATAAAATCAATTCCTCTTCAGAAGGATGCTCATCTCACATCAAAAACACCCTTGAAGACCCCACGTTTGGACATTCACTCTATATCCTACCACTTAAGGACCACGAGCACGGTGGGGTGGGTCACACACCCTCCCAAAGTGTTGGAAGAGCCCAGGGCCAAGGGCTAGTGTTCTGGAGGCTTCCGCAGCCAGCTTCCAGGAAGGTGGGGTGGCCACACCCTCCGCCCTGCCATGGGATTCTTTCCCAAGTCCTCCCCGCCACCCAGTATCTCCTTAATGGCTTTCTCGCTGCCGTGAGTAGGGAAAGAAAAAAACCAACCTCTCGGTAATGGAAAACCCTTGCCTCAACAAAGGAGATGTCAAGACCTCATAGCCTTTCCTATATCCTGAGTTCCTACAAAAAGCCTCCACTTCCCCACCCCGCTGCTTTCATCCTCAGCCATAAGCCTACACAAGAACAAAGCAAAATGCCAGTGCCGCCTCTCCGAGCCCCCATCCCCAGAGGTGCCCAGAATGAGGGAACCTGCTCAGCTGCTCTGGTCACAGAGCCTTTGTCCATCCCTGGGGACCAGCTCTCTTAGCCGGCACTTCTCTCCCTGCTACTCAGCAGAGCCCCGCGGAGCGCAGCCCAACCTTCCATCACTTTTGATAAAATGTGACAGGAGGACGTTGTCTTCTGGGTGGACAAATCAAATAGCACGTTCCAAGTCTAGATGCAGATTAGTTCAGGATCCTCCGTGGCCGGGCCACCTGCTTTGCAGGACTTTGCTGCTGTCCCAGCCGCCTGCTGATGCTGCGGCCTCGGCAAGGAATTGAGCATCTCAGAGCCCCTGAGCCTTCATCTTTGAGACCAGGGAACCACACCTCAGTGGCTTCCAGCCAAGAGCCTCTTCCTTTCTCTTTAGGGCAGCCAAGAACCCAGAAGGTTCCGGAACGTCCAGCAGCCACCTGGTCTGCAGTATCACTTTGGGGAAGGACACAAACTACCTGGTGTTACAGCCACCTCAGTGCAGTCTTCTGAAGTATTAAGAATGGGTCCCCTGGGGAAGCTGGGGGATCCCAGTTGCAGACTACCTACCCATGTGAGTTCTTGCCGATCTAAGACCCTGCGGTTCTGGCCCCCAAACCGGAAGAGGAAATAGTGTGGGAGCAACTGGATGTTCATGTGCCGAAAAAAAAAAAAAAAGATTTTGATCTAAACCTCATAACTTATGCAAAGATTAACTCCAAATTGGTCATAGGCCTAAATATAAAATAGAAGATGTTTACAGTAAAGCCTAGGAGAGGGAGGTCCCGTTGTGGCTCAGCAGTAACAAACCTGACGAATGTCCACTAACTGTGTGCAGAGCGAGAAGCTGGCTGGCGCAGGCCAAGTCCCCTGTGCCCCTAATGCTTAGAGCAGTTCGTTTGTGGGGTCCTGACCAGCCTTTCCCTCTGCTCCTTGAGCTGGCCGTGAAATGCCCACGTCTGTTTACACCCACAGTCCTCCTCTGAGCCCTCCCAGGAACCCCACCCTTGCGCCAGACCTCATCAGTTTTCTACCACGGTCGCCCCTGAATCAGGTCCCCAAAAGCAGGCTGGCCACGGCCAGGGAACACTTTCCATCCTGGGTGAGAGGACCAGAGAGCCCCACCCTCCCACCAGGGAGCAAGCCCTGGGCTCCGGGCTTGGCACCCGCACCACATCTGGGCAACCCCAGCCGGCCCGTGGCTCCAGGAGCCCTGCCTTATCCTCTGGGCGCGCAGCCCAAAATCGAATTCTTTTCTCCTCCTCTGACCCTTGCAGCTTCTTTAATTAACCCCAGAGGGCAGAGACTCCAGCAGCAACTCCAGATTCCTGAAAAGATGAAGCCCCGGTGGCAATGGCTGAGTAACTCTCGACCTGGCCCTGTGCCTGGACACCCAAGTTACCCCAATCCCCTGGAGGCCGCAGAGGCTGCACCAGCCACGGCGCGTGCGGGGCCCCGCCGGCCACACCGACCTGGGAGAACTCGGAGTCTCCCCAAGCTGCCTCTGGAATCCTCCAGACACTTCTGCGAACAAAGCAGATTCCAGCTGAGCCTCAGAAGAAGGAGACAACGTCAACTAAATCCTGAGCCGAGAAACAGCACAGTCAGGAGAGCAGAGGCTGATGGAGCGTGTGGGCAACTGAGCTATGCCCGCGGGCAGCCTCCTGCTCCACCCAGCTCGGGGCACCAACGGAGAAAGGAAAATCCACTGAATCTTCCAGCGACCAGAAGCTTGTCCCCAAAACCGACTCTACAGGAGTGAACAAGAGAGCCACTAAGAAGTGCTCGCGGGGATGAAGGCATCCCCCTTGGGCCCAGAGACCCAAAACGGGGGACCGGGAGAAGGGGCACTCACCCTGAGCAAACCTGGAGAAGCGAGCGTCCCGGGCTCCGCGCTGCAGTTATGTGCACATCTGACGCATGCTTTCCCCACTCGCTGTGTCTCCTTGTCCTTCTGCAGGAGAGGGGACCCCCGGTGGAGGCGGAAAACTCCCCCGTGGTCCTTGCAGGAGGCTGGCGCGCGGGAGAACTGAGCGGCCTTTGGTGGAGACTGAGCTGCACACTGGACCGGATCCAGTCGGGGATACAGTCAGGGCGCCCTCCAGCTCCTCCCCTCCCTCCTCCGACCACTCCTCTCCCCCTCCCCACGGCGGGCCTGCCCCACACTGTAAATGAAAACCAGACTCTTGTTCTGTTGCTTCTGGCCCCACTGCTGGCTGATGTCACCTCGGCAGGCTGTCTTTGCCCTCGGAGCCCAGAGCTGGACGCCTGCAAACTTGAAAAAAAAAAAAAAAAGAACCACCCCTTCTACTCATCACCTTTTGGGCTGGGCTCTGGGCCGCACAGAGAATGAATTTTGAAATTCTGTTCCTGGGTCTCCATGGTTTTCCTGCAGTGTTTTCCAACTCCATCTGAAAGGGAAACAGGAAATGCAGTCTCCCCTCCACCCTCACCACACCCTCCCACTTCTTCTTGAAGTTTCTGAATTGAGACTTCTCCTAATAACCTCCCCCTTCGGATATAAAAACCGGCCATTAAAATCGCCTTGGCCTTCTGCTAACCAAAGCGCCGTTTGCCAATGAAAAGGCAAAGGGAAACACTACATCTTTTTTTTTCTTTTTTTTTTTTTTTTGGTAATTCTGTATATAACGATTCTGATTGTGAGGCTAAGGGTCCCAGTCGAGGCCCCATGCGAGGGGAACAAGGATGGTTGTCGTGCTCAGATTCGCAGGAAAGTCCTTGAGGAGGCGCTCGTGTTTCTGCAAAGGCGTTGCACGCGTCACCGCACCGGGGCACACGCTACCTCTTCCCTGAAGGTCCGCATCGCCTTTTTAAGAGCTACGTGTCATTTTTTCTCAGGTGGGGTTATGGTCCCATGTTACAGATGAGAAGAACCTGGTTCGTAGCAGAGCTTAGATCAGAGCCCTGGCCGTGGACACCCCCAAACTGCTCCACTGTTCACCGGTCACAGGGCCCCTCTGAAAAGTTGGTTCCTGTGAAATGTCAGGAGACACCTGAAGGATGCTTTCGACTTGGAGATGCTTCCAAAGCCAGGTCGGGAGGGTAAAGGTGTCATTAGCTCCTTTCCTTCCACGGATGCTTGCCTTCACGTTTAAGGAGGACGGGAGACGGCCCAGGAGAGACGGTGCTCGCTCCCCTCCTGAGCCCCAGGGCCCCCTTGCTCACCCCGAGAGGATGTGCCCCCTCCCTGCTCCCCGGGGGTTCAGCTAGAGGAATGTCAGGATGTCAGGTCGGGGACAGAGATCTGGACTGCGGCGCTTCCTGGCCCGTCGCCTGTTGGGGAGAAACCACATCGCCAGAGTCACGTGTGGGACAACAGCGTTCCCACGAGGGGAGCCCATCCCCCACCAGATCCTCAGCCCCCAGGGCAGGCGCGAGGACTTGGGCTGGCAGAGCAGGGACATGTCCACTACCTCATGGGCTGGCATCTCAAGCTCAGCCCTGGGAAGAACCTTTTCTCCGAGGCACGTCGCCTGCTGCAAACAAGGCAACGTTCGGTTACCACTTTCTGTCCCAAGCAGCTCGGCTCAGAGAAGCTAACGAAGCAAGTGTGACCTATGTGTTCCTATTCAGTGGTTCCTTTTTTTTTTTTTTTTTCAAACAAAAAACAGCTATTTCTTTTCAAAATAGCTAGGAATATACATTCCTTGGTATTAGAAATAACTATTATTTAAATGTCAAAGCTGAAGCATCACTTAGAACAAGACTTAAAGAAAGAAACCCCCCCCATCAGGGACAGTGGTCTGTAATTCTTCACTGTAACTAATCACTGACCACCCAGACCCTCGCCCACAGTGTCTGTGGCCTCAGAAAGTTCTGGAAGCTGGCAGCAGTTGGTGGAAAACCTCCCACATCCTCCCTTGTGCTCGCCCTCAAGAGCATTGTGGCTCCTAGGGTTTTCTCACTTAATTACTGGGGTTTGGGCTTCTCAGTGGAATGAACGGAGGAAGCCATCTCGGAGGTCAGCACTGACCTCAACACGAGGGTCCTGGGTCCAGATATGGCCACCAGGGGACCTCAGAAGTCACAGACTCTCTCAGTCCAGTGTCCCCTTAAATGCTACCCTGAACCAGCCCAAGCACCTCTTCCCCTTTCCTTCCACGCAAGTTAGAAAGTTACAAACCCCATTTTCCAGGCTCCACTGTAGTTGGGGCTCTGGGCAGGTGGAGGATGCGTAGCTGTGATCCAGGGAGAGGAGGGGTTGGGGGAGGACTGAGGGGTGGGAGGGGCTCAGCGATTTTCTGCGACTTTGGTCTTTTTTTTTTTTCTGCTTTTTAGGGCTGCATCTACAGCATATGGAGGTTCCCAGGCTAGGGGTAGAATCAGAGCTGCAGCTGCCAGCCTCCACCACAGCTCACAGCAGCACCAGATCCCCGACTCAGGCATCAAACCTGAAAACTCATGGTTAACTAGTTGGATTCATTTCCATTGCGCCACAACAGGAATTCCCTGTCTGGTCTTTTCCCTGATGGCAAGTACAGCGTGGAGGCGCTAGAGGAGCCCCTCAACCTTTTCCAAAGCTGGGACAGCCACTGCGTCCTTTTTGGAGGTTTGCCCTGGCTGCTGGAAGCTGCCTCTTCTGAAGATGTGTGTGTGGTAGGCTGAATTCTAAGGGGGACCCCAGCTTCTGGGGGCAATGCTGGGGGGGAGGGGGCATGGAAGGGAAGTGGTGAAGGCAGTGTAGGCAGCCAGACCCCACAGTACAGCCTCTGGGGGGGGTCGCTGAGCACTGCCCCTCCCCCATCTCCATCTAACCCATGGATTGTGGCTACTAAACACTGCAGGGCCACCCCTGCTTTCCCACCTTCCAGAATGGGCCGGACGATGCCCTGGCATTATTCCTGGAGGCCCTGCCTCGAGCTCCCTCCTCTGGTCTGCCCTGATAATTCCCGGTATTGAATCCCTTTCTGCTCACAAGCGCCAGAGCGGTTTCTGCTTCTCACCGGGAAGCCTCGACTGGTACAGCCACATTCCATCAGCCCTCAAGTTTCCTGCAGCTGTAACAGCCTGTGCGTATACATTTTTTATGACAGAAAGACACAGAAAGAGCACTGTGCCCAAATGGGCTGCAGATGTCATATGGTATTTAATTCCCTGCTAGCTCAGTGGCACATAGATTTTCTGTACCGGGCTGCCTGTCTGCTTTGAGCCTCTTCCCTTGGCCTCCACGGGGGTCTTCTTGAATGTCTGTCTTGGCGCTTCCTCTGATAAGGTGGGTCTGCCCTTTGCCCTCTTCATCACCCCCGCAAACATTCGCAGCTCCACACAGTACGATGTGGACGCAGACACTTAAATGGAATTTGAGCTCATTTTTAGAAGAAACGTGAAACGATTTCCCCTCAAATGCCATCGCTTCTATTTTTATTTTTTAACTTCGTATTTATTTGTGGCTGCACCCACAGCATGGTGGAAGCTCTGGAGTCAGGGATGGAATCAGAGCCACAGCCGTGACAGCCTCCAGGCCACCAGGGACCTCTTCATCTCCTCTTTTTAATTCAACACGGTAAGTCACGCTGACAGAGACGAGGTGTGCAGAACACAACTCACATGGCCCTGAAACTGTAAGTGGCCTCTCCGTTGAGATGGAGCCCTGGGGAGCTCATGAGCCTCTTAGGACAGGTCCCCGGCAGCAAGGGATGGCCTCATTCACGGCCAGCTCACAGGAGGGAGCCTCTGGAAGAACACATGAGCCACTCCCTTTTCCCCCAGATCAGTTCCCTGCTCCTGCCCTGTCCCCTCATCACTGTAACAACCAGCATCCCATAATACTCAATGGCAGCACCGAGGCCGGAGGGAGGTGGGCCCCTGGGCTGAGAACAGCTGGGACTTGTTTGGCCAAGTACATTGGGCCTTGCTTCTCTCTGACGCGTCAAGGGGAAAGTGAATGGCTGGAGGCAGCTCTGCTGGAGTAAAATGATAAGATGACCACATGGGTCACTCCCGGGGTCAAGGAGCCCTCCCCCGTGACCCACGCGCAGAGAGACCTCTCGGGTTGAAAAGGGCGGGGACCCAGGTCACAGGGAGTCCTGATCCCCTCCCGGCAGCCTTTGCTCTGGAGCCCATCTTTACCGAAAGATGCGCATGCCTATCAGGAAGGGCCCTGGGCCCGGCAGCTGCGAGAAATAAAGCAAGGTGATTGGCTGAAGGGGAACAAAGACCTGGAAGAGCCCTCGATGTGAGTGATTTAAATCACTTCCCTGTTCCTCATTTTGAGTGTGTGTTACTGCTCTGCTTCTGACGTGAATAAATAAACTGCTTCTCTGTGGGCTCTCCCACACGTGGTACTGTGTCTCCAACAATAAACTTTGTACCTGCTTTTACAGCCTGTGCCTCCTTGAAACATCCTTGCTTTCAACAGGGGCAAGCATCAGGGCCCTTCTGCTTCTGGCCTCTAGCTGGTCTGGTGGCCAGGAGTCCTGGTTTTCACCCAGGCTGCCCAGGTTCCATTCCTGAGCAGAGAATTAAGACCTAGCTTCAAGTCATCGCGCACTGCCGCGTCCTCAAGATCACACCAACACAGGCGGCGGGAGCCAGAAGCCTGCCCCTCTGACCTCCGTCTCCAGTTCAGAGCTGTGTGCCTCCGGGTCTGACCCTGGGCTCAGGATCCCTTGAGGACTCAAGAGGTGCCTTGCTGCCCTCCACACGCAAGAGGTCTGTTCTGGATCCCAGCCAGCAGCCCCCAGCTCCCCAGCCCCCTGGGTATGGCTCAAGATCAAAAGGTTCCACCTGAGAGGCCTCCAGAGATTTGGCACCTAACAAGCAGATGTGGCGATGCGAGTACAGCCTTGGGAGCAAAGAAGAATCCCAATTCTGCACAACTATGTCCCAATCTTAAAAGGTCGAAATCATCCTAAAATAAAAGGAAAACACACCGCCCCCCCCCCTTGCACAATAACTTGCACAGAGGCGTTAACCAAAGGGGCGGATTGTCCCAACTTCCTTGGGTGAGAGGCGGGAGGGGTTGGTCCGAAGGTCAGACACACAGCCCATCCATCAGCCTGGAGGGTCCTTTCCCTGAACAAGGACGTGCCGTGGTCCTGGCTCTGTACAGACAATCCTGTGCGTTAAATCCCACGCTTGCTCACGCTTAGGAGACCCTGGGCAGGGAAGAAAAGGGAAGGCAACAGGCACGTCTGCCTTTGGGATAAAAATCAAAGTCCTAGAAGGGCCTGAGCCTGGGGGGGGGACCCTCAAGTGTTCTCTGCCCAATGCTCTGAACGCCTGCCCCCACAGCTGTGTCCAGAGGCATGCTTGTCGTGAGGCGGGAGTGTGGACCCCTTGCAGAGGAGGGAGGGGAGCTTCCAAAGTCCCTCGAAGGAATTCCAAGGAGGCAGTGCTGCTATTTCCAGAGAAGAAGGCTGGTGAGCCCACCAGTGGGCAGGGTGTGAGGTTTCCACTGATCCCGTGGCTGGAGGGCAGCTGGGATCTGCATTCCATGCCCATGCTGGTTTGAAGCCTCCGTGGGGAGCACCGTGGAAAGGGAGCCACCCAGGTGGGACAGAGGCCCGAGTCCTTCTCAGCCACCAAGGAAACGCACGTCTCGGGCAGGGCGGCTCCTCTTCCTCACCCGCACAACGAGTGTAGCTGGTCATCAGGGTGTCCAGGACGGTCTGGCGCTGGTCCCCGGGCCACTGGGGCTGTGTCAGCCACACGTCCCTCCGCCTGACTGCTAGTCTCTACCTCCTCCCCTGCCCCAGGCTGCAAACTCCGACTCTCCACCGCCACGTGCAGCCCCACCTGACCCCAGTCTCAGGGACAGGATAGAAAGTATCGCTGCTCCCTCGCCCAGCTCCCCCCGCACTTGGCACATGATGTTGAGGCAACCCTCTGGGTTACTCTTCAGTAACACTGGTGCAGCAACTTTTGAGTCTGAAGCTAAATGACATCTCACCTCCAATCACTAAAGCACAGAAGGCTGCGAGGGAAAATACATGCCGGTAATGGAGTATGTCACTTGTTGGCTATGTCACTTGTTGGCTGTGTCACTTGTTGGCTATGTCACTTGTCTGCTATGTCATGTGCCTAGACTGACAGTTCCCTTATCTCCCTTCCTACTTTCATCATGTGTGTCACTAGGGAGCCAGCATCTTCCTGCAGAACCTGCCAGCACCACCTCCACTGGTTGATGGAGGGGTGGGCACACATGACACAAGGGGTCCAAGCAGTCCTTCCCTGGGGTTTCCAGCTTGTGCCTAGAGCTGGCCTATCTGGGGATCCCAGGAGCTGCCATATTTGCTGCCATGGGAGGAAGGAAGGCAGAGAGAAGGGAGAGGAGAGGAGAGGGGAGGGGAGGGGAGGGGAGGGGAGGGGACGGGAGGAGGAGAAAAGATTCCATCCCTTTCCTGATTCCAGACGTCCCGAAACCAAGCCTGCCCCAGAGTGTGGTCTCCATCTCAAATCACCCTGTGATTACGGGAGCCGAAACTTACTCATTTTTTTTACACTAATTCAAGTTAGGATCTCAAGACTGCCAACCAGAGGAGTCCAGCCTGATGCGCTGATAAAAAACGGTTCACAGAGCAACTCGCCAACATCAGCCCTAGGCCAGGAGATGTGGCAAGTCATTGCAGTAATTAGGACAGCAATCCATGATTATATCTGCCGTAGTAAAAATGTACCCATTTGATTTTTCCTTCATTTTTTTTTTTAATTGAAGTAGAGTTAATTTGCAATGTTGTGCTACTTTCATGTTTGCAGCTAAGGGATTCAGATACATAATTGAATATATATATATTCTCTTTCAGATTTTTTTCCATTAATTCTTGATTTTTCTTAGAACCATTTTTCTAATCAGACTAGAAGGCGTTGTCACAGAGTGTCACAGGGGCGCTAAAGCCTGCAAAGGAAACTAGACATTCAGCGGATTCATGAAAGCATCAACCCAGCAAAACTTGGGAGAGGCTTTGCCTCCTAAAACCAGTCTTTACCTTGAAGTGCCTGCAAAACACTACTTCGTAATTATACATATTCTTACAAAGAAATGCCTAACAGGAGAGATTTTATATTTACCTTGAATGAGTAACTTTGGGATAACCTGTTAGTCCCTCTGTTTGGAGAAATAGGAAGACTGCATTGAGTAAAATTAATCAGCCAACATTGAGCTGGCTCTAGGAAAATTTGTGTAAAAGTGCCCAGTAAAAATTATAGCATTCTTCCTAGAATTTTGTGAGCTATAAACCATGCTCAGCCGATTCATCTTAAGGATAGCCAACCCAATGGTGAGAGCGGCCAAGAAACTTTTTTGCAGTTGATTGAAATTCAGAAATTCTAGCCAGAAGATGGTTGGTTTTGCCATTATCAGACTACACCAAAGGTCCAACTTTGAGTCATTTTTTTTAAAACTTTGAAATACAAATTTCCATGTGTAAAGAACGGGAGGATAGGGTCTTTCTTTAACAATCTGAGCCGTAGGCATGAAGTCAAACGTCTCCTTGGTGGAGCCTCTTCCTTCCTTCATTTACTCAGCAGACTTGTACTGAGGGGCCGCTGTGTGGAAAAGCTCTGTGCTGGGAGGGGGAGGTGGGCGGGGATGAACCAGCCAGAGGCTTCCCTCCAAGATCTTATGGTCCAGGCGTCCTGGACTAAAGGGAGCACGGAGCAAGTCCTTGGGGAGCCAGAAGAGGGCGCCCTCGCCTCCATCAGGGAGAATGCGGGGATTCCTGAAGCTTTGGACTCCGGCTGTGGGATTTGAGATCTGGACTTTCATGTGCAGAGGTCGGTCTTTCAGGAACAGGAGGTTCCAGTTATTTTTCAAGAATGAACCGAAGCTAAAAGCACAGGGATTAGTTGAGAGACTGAGGAGGACACGGGCTCCAGGTCCCTGCCCCATGGGGACTATGGCTTCCTGGCCCCGATGGGAGGTTCATCCAGGAGCAATGCAGTCCAGGTGCCGGGACTCGGGACACGGAGGGGGCAGGGGTGAGACTGACTCACACGGAAGCGGGGTGGTGAAGTCAAGTCTCCACACTGAAGGGGATGTGTCCCCTCCCAGCCCCCTGGCCCCTCAGCAAGCAGCAGTTGGCACATCCTCTCTGGAATATTTTCCTAGAACAGCTGTAATAAAGTGCCACAAACAGGAGGCTTGAAACGACAGAGATTTCTTCTGTCTCAGTTCTGGAGGCTGGAAGTGCAAAATCCAGGTGACAGCAGGGCCCCCCTACCCCCAAAGCCCCCAGGAGAGGACCCTCCCTTTCTTCTTCCTGCTCCTGGCACCCCTGGTCCAACCTCCGTCTGCCTCTGCCACCCCATGGCTTCTCCCTGCATGCTTCTGTCTTCCTATAAGGACACCAGTCACATTGGACTGGTGTCCCCCTACTCCTGGGTGACCTCGCGTGACTAATTACATCTGCAACAACCCTATTTCCAAATAAGTTCACATTCTGAGGCACCAGGAGTTAGGGTTAGGACCAAGCCTTTTTGGGAAACACAATGCAACCCATAACACTCTCCCAGCAGAGACCTGGAAAGTCCCTCCCTAAACAAACTCGCAGGAGCAAGAGAAAAAGCTGAGAGGATGCTGGTATACAGGGTGTCCTGCAGAGAGACCCCCCCAGCTTCTTCGCCTCCCCCCCGTGGAACCCATTACTCAACAAGCCCTATCCATGAACACAAAGATCCCAACTAGATTTTCATGTTCCGTATTAGAAGATGAACCAGCCGTCAAGTCCTCCAGGAAACCCCATAAGTAAGAAAGTGAAACTTAACCAACAAGCAAAGCAATTGATTGATTAAGGAACTTAGAGGAAACAGGGTTTCCCCTGAGGCAGCACAGAAATCTTTTCTACAGAGTAAAGATGAATATTCATAGAAATCCACAAGAAGATGTTGTAGCCATAAAAAACGGTGAAAGAATGCTTTTTTCAATTTAATTTAATTTTTATTTTATATCAGAATATATTTCATTCATAGTGTTGTGTTAGTTTCCGGTGTATAGCAAATCAATCCATATCATATCATATATATATATATTCTTTTCCAGGTTCTTTTCCTATATAGGTTATTACAGAATATTGAGTGGAGTTCCCTGTGCCATATACAGCAGGTCCTTGTTGATTGTTTTCTATATAGAAGGCCACTTTTTAAATGATAGCATTTATTGAATAAGAAAGTTTTTAGGAGTTCCCTGGTGGCACAGGCAGTAAGGATCTGGCATTGCCACTGCTCTGGTTTAGGTCACTACTGTGGCATGGGAGTCCTAGCCTGGGAATTGCTGCATGAAGCAGGTATGGCAAAAAGAAAAAGAAAGAAACAAAGAAAAAGAAAAATAAGAAAGCTTTTAGTAGTTAAAAATACTATAGCTAATTTCACTTATATGTACATTCTAAAAAAGTAGAACTCACAGAAACAGAGAGTAGAACGGTAGTTTCCAGAGACTGGGTGTTGGGAGAAATGGGAAGATGTTGGTACAAATTCAACGATGAGTTGAAGCCATTCTGAGGAGCTGACGTACAGCGTGGTGATGCAGGTGAAACTGTACTGGACACTTGGAATTTGCTGAGAGAGACTATCTAAGCGTCCTCAGCACACACGCAGGAAAGGGCAGCTGTATGAGGTGATGGATGTGTTCGTCAGCGTGATTCTCATAATATGGAAAAGGTACCAGAGCAAAACTCAAAACCTCAGTATTAGTTTTTAGACAATTAACTAGAGGAAATCCCTCCTCCAGCACAACAAAAGTCAAAGAGAGAGACACTAAAACAAGAAAGACAAGAAAATTACAGGCCCATCCAAGAGGTCCAGAATCTGTGAAAGAACAGAAAACAATAGGGGGAAATTATCAAATAAATAATATGAAAAAATCCCAGAATAGGAGGGTTTTTAGACAATGAATGAAAGAATGAATGAAGACAGAGACTTGCCAGGGTGTGTCCTGCAACAGGTCACAGAACACTGACAAGGAGAAGATCTTAAAAACCAAGAAAAAGCCAAAATGAAAAAAAAAAGATTGAAGGTTCTCACACAGGATTAGGAATCAGAAAACTCATCTGACATCTTCCAAAGTAATACGGGAAACCAGGAGGCAATGGAGCAATGCCTTCAAAAGTCTGGAAAAAATAAACATGTCCATCCCAGAAAGCCACACCCACCCAACTATTAATCAAAAGGAAGGGTAGAGTCAAGACATTAGGCAGGATTTCAGAAGATTATTCTCCAATACCTTTTCTCAGGCATCTACTAAAGGATGTGCTCCAGCAAAATGAGAAAGAAAACCAGGAAGAGGCAAACTATGGCTCTGGGAGACGGGATCTAACAGAAGAGTCAGGAAAAGGGCAGTTTCCAGGTCGGTGATGTCAACAGCAGCTCGTACACCCAGCCTGGAAATCAGGGGCAGGATCAGAACAGAGGGTGGAGGGACGGGTCCAACGGAAGTCTCCCAGGAACTTCTGAAGCAGGTAGATTTGGGTTGTGTCACATGATTATCAAAAGGAGTTTGGGGAGGACGTCTGCACACCTGCAGAGACAGAACACAAAGAAAACATCACCACTCACTCTTAAAGATGGAGTCCCCATCATGGCTCAGTGGTTAACGAACCCGACTAGTATCCACAAGGATGCAGGTTGGATCCCTGGCCTCGCTCAGTGAGCTAAGGATCCGGCGTTGCTGTGGCTGTGGTGTAAGCTGGTGGCTAAACCTCAGATTGGACCCCTAGCCTGGGAACCTCCATATACCATGGATGCAGCCATAAAAAGGCAAAAAATTATAAACACTGAAGAATTTTTGAAGCAAATGACATGAGTCAATTTTCACTAGGGAGGGGGGATGTTGGACACAAGGAAGCTGAGCACTCGTGTCCACGGAAGAAGGTCACGGAATGCTTGTGGCTGAAAAACCTGAGAACAACAGTACATGTGATTCACATGGATGGAGGTAGTTATCAGAGGGAAAAAGTTAAAACAATTTCAAGAAAGGAAAGGACAGAGCACTGCTAGATTTCCTTTATCCAAAAAAAAATCCCTTTTTTAAAAAAGAAAGAAAAACAAAATCAGGGAAAAAAAATCAAACACGTCTGGATTTAATATTTAGTTTCCAAAATTTCGGAAAATGCTTAAAGGGCAGAAAATGCTGAGAGAGTCCCTAACAACGGCATCAAGTTTATACGTCCCAAGGTACGACTGTTTGATTTGAGGAAATAGGTTTTTCAGCTTAAAGCTAAAAATTTCGAGGCGTAAATTTACATACACAGGTTCATCATGAAAAAGAAAGCAAACAAGTGCTGGCACTCTTTCCCAAACTCCGATCTCAAAACCCTTCCAAATGGCCTTAGCAGGGAATCATGGGTAATAACCTGCACATAACTGAAGGGTGTTTCGCTGTGTCCTGATGTCTCAGCTTCAGAGATTTGGCTCATAGGAAGCCGAAGCAAGAATTTTCACTTAAAACGACTTCTTTCTTGTCTATTCTTCTACAATGCTGTCTCTGTCATAATTAAAACAGATTTTGTTTTTGGAGTTCCCGTCTCACAGCAGAAACAAATCCGACTAGGAACCATGAGGTTGCACGTTCGATCCCTGGCCTTGCTCAGTGGGTTAAGGATCCTGAATTGCCGTGGCTGTGGCGTAAGCTGGTGGCTGTAGCTCCGATTCGACCCCTTAGCCTGGGAACTTCCATATGTCACAGGTGTGGCCCTAAAAAGCAAAACAAACAAACAAAAAAAAACCCCACCAGATTGAGTTTGTGAAATTTTGTGAAACAGAGCCCAGCCTCATTACAGTCCTCCTCCTTGGTGATCATGGCGTGGCGTGGGTCACTGCACGTGGAGCAGTGCTGTTGACGAGTCATGTCTGTCGTTTACATGGTCTGAGATGTTTTCGCGGTGCCAGGCCATGTGGCCTTCAAAAGTGTTTTTATCATTCTTCGAAGACAAAGGGCTTGTTTAGGAAAGGGTTCCAAACCCTTCTAAACATTGCTACAAATATCTGGTTTTCATTAATTCTAAATGAACTGCCATTTCTGCGTTCCAAGGAATTTTCCCTGCCTAGAAAAGAAAGTCAAAAGATAATTTTGAGAGCTGCTTCCCAAATGTACCTTGTTTTGTCGATGAAATTCACTGCAGCTTCTGTCTTTCAAAATATTTGAGACAACACACATAAAACAGCTCTCTCACCTAGATCTGTGTTGTGTCATTCTTTAACGCTTCCCACAAACAGGGAGCAGCAGGCACTGCCTTAAATGCAGGGATTCCAGAAGCTCCCATCGTGGCTCTGCGCAATCGAATCCGACTAGTATCCATGAGGATGGGGGTTCCTCGCTCAGTGGGTCGGGGATCCAGCATTGCTGTGGCTGTATGGCATAGGCTGGCAGCTGCAGCTACAATTGGACCCCTAGCCTGGGGACTTCCACATGTCATGGGTGTGGCCCTAAAAAGCAAAAAAAATAAAAAATAAAAAGTAAATAAACGTAGGGTTTCTATCTAATGATCATCCCTGTCCCCAGGAGAAGTTTCTCCGAAATTCCCAGCATTCTCTGCTTTTCCCTTGTCTACCAGAAAGAGAGGAAAACATGCTGAGAGTGGGGTATGATTGTCCCCTAATAATCAGTCTCTTCCCCAGCAGAAGAGTATACCTCCCCCCAAGTGCCGTCGATGTACCTTCGTGCAGACTGTGGTTCTCTCATTCACTGTCACCCTGGCCTGGGCCCACGGACGGTGTGAAGATACAACCTCAAAGAAATGCCTCGCAGACTTCCGCAGCCCTTGAACTCTTTCTCCACCTGCTCCAAAACCAGTGTGTCCAAAACAGGAGCCGCTTCTCCAGGCCGGATGACACAGGGTGTAGAACTGTTAGAGCCAACCCGTAGCCCCTTTTATGCAAAGAGACGCCCTCAAAATAAACATTTAAGAGTGAAGGCCCTGAGATTTGGGGGTCGTTTGTTATCACACCACACAGCCGACACACAGACGAGGAAGCAGTATGACTGCGGCAGTTGTGTACTGCACAGAGGATGCAGGATGGTCCATGCCTTCCCTCTGCCCATATACGGTCAGTTTTGCATCTCTGAGGCATCATCCTGCACCCAGCTCTCTGCGTCTCTGCTGGGGACCCCTCTCTGAAAGACGGGGTCTCTGAAAGACGGGGCCCGAGATCAGGAAGTCTCCTCGGCCGTAGGATCCGAGCACTCTGTGGGGTGTTCACCAGCCTCCAGTGATAAGGACCAGCATCGAGGCAACCCCGCGCCAAGGGCCTCACATGCTTCGCCTCGTCCAACCTCACCACAACCCATAACATGCCACTGTCATGATTTGTATCGGGAGATGAGAAAACTGAGGCTGAGAGCAGTTAAGACATTCACCCAAGTTCACACTTCTTATAAATGGTGAGGCGCACGGTTGAATCCTGCCCATCCTTCCAAGGGGGTTTGAGATGCAGAAAAACCTCAGCTAGACCCAGAGTTTAGTCCAAACGGCGTTTTGGGATTGGACAAGCTCAGAGGGAGGGTCCCCCGGCCCCTCGCTTGGCTTTCTCTCTCCATTCATAACATTCCCTCAAAACACCTTCCTTCTCCCTCCTCTTAAAACAGCCCCATGTCTGCCGAGATTAATTCTGTAATGGATCTGGAAGAAAACCAAGCTTCCTCAATTCCTGGCGGGCAAACAAACGCATTGCCAACCAAAACCACTTCTCCTCACAGTTTAATGGGATGCTGTCAGTCAGAACAGGGGACACGTGCTAACACTTCGCTGGCTCTTCAGGCTAATCTGTTCAAACCACTGGCGCGACAGAAAAAGGAAAACCTCGCTTCACACCGACCCAGAGAATTGGGGGATTTTGAACGTCTCCTGAAAGAGCATCTAATATAAATTCTTTGTTCCACAGGTGAGGGGACCGAGGCAGGAAAAGACTCCACAAGCCGTGGGAAGATCCAGCTGTAGAGCCAGCATGGGGCCTCAGCCTCCTGGCTCCCCAGCCCTGCAAGTCCCAGGACCCCTCCTGACCCCCTTCTCGTTTTCCTGCAGCTTTCCCTGTGGGCTGCTGCATGCTCTCAACCTTAACCACAAGCTTCCTAAAAAGAACACTGAGTTCTTCTCTGTCTTGCCTATGTTCAGCCTCCAAATGTAGACAGACCTTCACTCTTTAAATCTTTGCTGGAGATTTTTCTTTCCCAGAACAACTCAACCTGGGCTTCCTCCTCATATCACCACAGCACCTAAGCGGCTCTGAGTCACACCCTTGCAACCCTCTTGGGGAAAGACTTGAGTTTTTCTTGCCCTTCCTTGCTAACTTTCTAGCCCTGGGTTCATACCCAAGCTTAAGACATTTGAAGGGTTTGGGTTTTTGTTTTTGTTTTTGTTTTTGTTTTTGTTTTTGTTTTGTCTTTTTGCCATTTCTTAGGCCACTCCCACGGCATGTAGAGGTTCCCAGGCTAGGGGTTGAATCAGAGCTGTAGCCGCCAGCCTACACCACAGCCACAGCAACGCGGGATCCAAGCCGCATCTGCAACCCACACCACAGATCACGGCAACTGAGCCGGATCCTCAACCCACTGAGCGAGGCCAGGGATCGAACCCACAACCCCATGGCCCCCAGTCAGATTCATTAACCACTGAGCCATGACAGGAACTCCCAAGACACTTGAAGTTTTGATAGAGTTTTCAAGGAAACTGTTTGGGGGTAATCCAAGTTTGATGCACAAATTAAAGATGGAACAAGGATAGGGTTGGAGTTAATATCCTTTTCTTCCATTAGCCTCCAAACAAGCGTGAGTTAGTCTCAAATTTGGCAAGAACTTTTGGCAGTGGCTGCAGAACAACCCCACTGGACCCACATCCCAGGAAGGAAGGGTCCACCAAGGCCAGGAAGGAAGGGTCCACCAAGGCCAGCCTGGGCCCACGGCCCCACTGGGGTCCTGACCTCAGACTGCTCTGCTCTGTCACCTCTAGCCTTGCTCCCCAATTCCTCTGTCCCCATGGCACCTGCTTTCTTAAGGCCCTTTCAGCGCCGGCCTGAGATTATCCCTTGGGCTTAAGAAGGTCTGGATATCAAAACTTTGTATATTTATGGACAGAAAGAAAGAAAGCAGGAAGGGAGGGAGGGAGGAAGGACATTAGAGAAGAAATAAATGAAAGTGAAAGAAAATCTTTCATTTTTTTTATTCTTAATAGATATAACAGATAACTGCCCAAAGCAATAATAACAACACATGATGTGGTTGCAGCACATGGATGCAAAATAAATGACAGCAGTGTTAGAAGCGACAGGTGGGAGGAACTGGGGATATTCTAGTCTAAGATATCGGCACAGTCTGGGAAACGGTGCTATTTAAAAGTGGACTCAGCTTATTTGTAAATGTTTACTGGGACCTCGAGAACAACCCATAAGTTTTTTAAGATAATTGATATCCTGGCGGAAGACAGTAAATTAAATGATATAAAATTCACAATTAAAACCAGAGAAGGCACAAAGGGGTGGGGGGGAGAAATAGAGGACAAGTGCAATAAACAGAAAATTGTTACAAACATGGTAGCTATTGATCCAGCTAATTATTAATTATTAGTAATTATTATTGATTATTAATCAATAACCACTTCAAGTGGGAACGGTCTTCATGTTCCAAGTAAAGACAGAGATTGTCAGCATGTATTTTTTATAAAAAGATCTACTTTCTCTATGAGAACCCAACTTAAATGTAGAGACTCAGATAAATTGACCTAATAGGACAGAGAAAGATACACCATGCTAAGAAAGTTGGAGTATCCGTATTAATTTCAGGCAAAGTAGACTTTAGAACAAGCGAAATGATCAGGAATAAAAAGGGACATAACATAAAGAGAAAGGAAGAAATGACAGTCCTGAAGATGTAGGTACCCAACAGCAGCGCATCAAACACACGAGGTAAAAACTGACGGGATGGCAGGAAGAAATAGACAAACCCCCTACGAGAGCTGGAAACTTCAATCCTCTTCTTTCAGTCATTAATATATCAATCAAATAGGTAAAGATATAGGCAGCCTGAATATCAATAAGCTGGATTGAATTGACATTTACAACATGCTCCATCAAACAGCAGCAGAATAAACATTTTTTCCCAAACTCACATGGAATATTCACAGAGACAGACCACACTTTGGGCCATACAACATCCTTAGCAAATTTTTTTTGTCTTTTTTTCTAGGGCCGCACCCATGGTGTATGGAGGTCCCCAGGCTAGGGGTCAAATCAGAGCTGTAGCCGCCGGCCTACGCCACAGCTCACAACAACACCAAATCCTTAACCCACTGTGTGAGGTCAGGGATCAAACCCGAAATCTCATGGTTCCTAGTCGGATTCATTAAACACTGAGCCACGAGGGGAACTCTGGCCCTTAGCAAATTTAAAAGACTAGAAATCATACAAAGTACATGATTAAACTATAAATAAGTAGCAGAAAAAGAGCTAGAAAATCTCCAAATATTTAGTGATTATATACCCTTCTAAATAACACATAGGTCAAAGAAGGACCAAGAGGAGCTAAAAACATTGTAAACTCAATGAAAATGAAAGTATAATTTATAAAAAGTTGTGTAATGCAGTGAAAAGCAGTGCTTAAAGGAAGATTTGTGGTTGCAAATGCATACATTAGAAAAGAAGATATAAATCTAATAATTTAGAGAATTCTCTTGTGATGCAGCAAATTAAGAATCTGGCATTGTCACTGCAGCAGCTTGGGTTGCTACTGTGGCACAGGTTTGATCCCTGACCCGGGGACTTCCACTTATTATAGGCACAGCCAAAAAAAAAAAAAAAAAGAATAAATACTTAGAAAAAAATTTTTTAAAGGAATTCAAAACTTATGCTCTGAAGACTACAAAACATTATCAAAAGAAACTAAGGAAGAATTAAATAAATCGAAAGACATCCCATGTTCATGCATTGGAAGGCTCAGTCCTACTGAAGTGCAACCAGTCTCCAAACCAATCTAGTGCCATCCCCATCAGAATCTAAGCTGACCTCTTTGTAGAAATTGACAAGCTGATTCTAAAATGCAAAGAATTTTCAAGGGAATAGCCAAAACAATCTTGAGAAAGCAGTACAAAGCTGGAGAACTTACTCTTTCTGACTTTAAAACTACAAAGTAACAGTCCTCAAGATGGTGTGGGGCTTGCATAAAAACAGATACATAGATCTTTGGGACAGAATAAGGTCCAGAAATAAACTGTTACAGTTATGTTCCGTTCGATTCAATTATCAACAAAGACGCCAAAACAATTCCAAGGGAAAAGATAGTCTTTTCAGTTATTGGTTTTAGGACAACTGGATATCCACATCCAAAAGAATTTTTTTTTTCTTTTTATGGCCGCACCTATGGCATGTGGAAGTTCCCAGTCTAGGGGTCAAATAGGAGCTGCAATTGCCAGCCTACACCACAGCCACAGCAACATCAGATCCAAGCTGCATCTGTGACCTATACCACAGCTCATGGCAATGCCACATCCTTAATCCACTCATAGAGGCCAGGGATCAAAGCCACATCCTCATGGACACTATGCTGGGTTCTTAACCCACTGAGCCACAATGGGAACTCCCACATCCAAAAGAATTAAATCTGATATCTATCTCACATCGTACACAAAAACTAACTCCAAATGAATCTAAGAGCTAAAGTAATAAAAACTAGAAAAAAAACTAGGGGTAAATCTTCCCAACTTTGGATTAAGTAGCTCCTTTATGAGCAAAAGACCAAGCAACAAAAGCAAAATCAGAGAAACTGGGTTTCATCCAATTTTTAAATTACTGTGCTTCAAAAGACATGTTCAGGAAAGTGAAGAGACATCCCATAGAATGGGAGAAAACATTTGCAAATGATGAATCTGATAAGGAGTTTGTGTCTAGAATATATAATGAGGTCTTACAATTCAGTAATAAAAAGACAAGCCAATATTTCAAAATCATAAAGTATCTGAACAGGCATTTCTCTAAAGAAGACATACGAAGATATACAAATGTCCAGTAAGTGTATAAAAAGATCCCTAACTCACAGCCCTCAGGGAAACACAAGTCAAACTACAACGAGATACCATTTCACATCCACTAGGATAGCTTAGATGATAAATACTGGCGACAATATGGAGAAAGCAGAATACTCTGCTGATGAGAATGTAAAAATCACCAATTTGGTGAACACTTGGGAAAACAGCCTGACAATCCCTCAAAAGATGAAACACAGAGCCAACGTATGAGCCAGCAATTCCACTTTTAGGGACTCACCAGAGAAATAAAAACATGTATCCACCCAGAAACTTGCACAAAATGTTCATAGTAGCATCATTCATACTGCCCAAGAGGTGGAAAGAACCCGATTAACTACCAACTGATGAGTGGGTAACATGTGACGTATCAATACAATGGAACATCCCTCAACGTTAAAAAGGAGTGATGCTCTGAGACGTGTGGCAGAAACATGTGTTAGCCTTGAAAACACACTAAATAAAGGAAAACCAATTCCAGAGTTCTCATCATGGCTCAGCGGCAAACGAATTTAACTAGCATCCATGAGGAATGCAGGTTCAATCCCTGGCCTCGCTCAGTGGACTAAGGGTCCAGCAGGGCCATAAGCTGTGGTGTAGGTCACAGACACAGCTCAGATCTGGCTTTGCTGTGGCTGTGGTGTAGGCCAGGAGCCACAGCTCCAATTCACCCCCTAGCCTGGAAACCCCCATATGCCATGGGTGTAGCCCTAAAAAAAAGAAAAAAGAAGAAAGAAAAACAATTTCAAAATACCGCATGCTGTGTGATCCCATGTATGTGCAATGTTCAAAGAGGCAAATCTATAGAAACAAGCATTTTAGTGGTTGCTTAGAGCTGGAGGGAGGTGGGGGAGGAGAATAGAATAGAATAGAATAGAATAGAATAGAATAGAATAGAATAGAATAGAATAGAATAGAATAGAATAGAATAGAATAGAATAGAATAGAATAGAGCAGAGCAGAGCAGAGCAGAGCAGAAGGCAGTATAAACCAAGCAATCAGTAAGTGAAGGGCAGAGCAGAGGGTGATGGCACCACCTCTGGCATGCAGGAGAGGGCTTGGGGTGTAGACCCATCCTCCACAGACTGGCCATGGGACCTCGAGCCAGTTACTCCACCCGAGCTTCAGTTTTCTGTCTGGTACAATGAGAATAAGTCTCCCATCTTTCTGTTTGCACAGGATTGTCGTGGGGGTTGGTTGATAGGAGTCAGTGCAAAGCTCCCAAGGCCACAGGATATTCTCGCAGACATGACAGGTGAAGAGCCTTGCCATGTCGTAGCCCCATGTACTGTCCTCTCTGCCTCTGACAGTCGCTTCCTCTGTGCACCTGAGCGCCCCCTCCGACCCCCAGGGCTGCCAGTGGGTCTGCGCTCAATTCCCCACATTGTCACTTCTGTGCCCCGGACCTCTCCCCTCTCTGCACCCAGCACCCTGCTGATCGACAGCACTAGCAGGAGTGTGGGGCACCCTCTGGGGGTGGGGAGGGCAGCTAGAGATGGGAGCCCACAGGGAAGAAGGTGGATTCCCTGGCCCTGCGGAGGCTGTCACAGGACCAGAGACGATGAGCAGGTGGGTGGGGACAGCGGAAGATGACAGGGCAGTGAGTAAGGGTGGAAGTAAGCACAGGAGAGCCAGCTCACCTCCTGCCCGCCCACCACAGCCACAGACCGGGAGGGGCCGCGCTGGGTCGGGGGCGATGAGGCATCTGGAATGGAGCAGACAGACTGCCAGGCACCGTCCACAGCAACTGGCACAGGCACACCCGTCTCAGCTGCCACCCCAGCCCTCCCTCCGGAGGCAGAATGAATGGGATACTCACTGAGGAAGCCGTTAGCAAGGGCGGCCTCTGATTCATGGTTTATAGGCAACGGTGAAGCCCTTTTTCCACTGGCTGCTGCAGCCTGGATGCTGTAAACAGTAACAGTGACCGTGCCCGTGAGTCCCCACCTCGCCCTCTCCTCATCTCACCCTCCAGCCCTGAGCCGAGACTCACCCCTCACCCACCCAGCAGCGTGCATCCTAAGGAAACACACAAGGAACACTTGCAAAGGCACACAAGACGAACGATGCTGTATCTGCCGGCCGAGTCCTGCCAGAGGGGTGGGTGGGCTGCAGTCCTGCCTAGAGAGACGGAGAAGGGACAGAAACGGAGTCCGTGGTCTCCCCAGCAGCAGCCTGGCCAGACGCCGGTGGCAACCAGGCTAGGAGCATCCTTGCTTCATTCATTCATTCCCTCTTAGCAACTAGCTGTCCCGGGGAGCCTGCCCGCGCCTGGACCTGCCAGGCCCAGAGAGGCAAAACCCGGACAGGGTGGTTCTCAGCACAGAGGAAGGGTCGGCACAGACTCAGGACACCCTTTTGTGGCCTCCTGCCTCCCTTCGGGGAAGGAGCCCCTCCAGGCAGCAGCAGGCAGTCACGTGGCGAGCAGACCCATCTCTGGCTGCCACAGTCTCAATGCTGAGCCCAGGACAAACCCCAAATGCACCCGTTCCCGGGCCAGGCTTGGACCTGCTGGGATGGGTCACCCTTCTGTGGAGAGCTTAGGGACAAGGCTTTCGCAGTCACACTTTGGGGTCTCGGCCCAGCCCCCAAGATCCCTTTGTCAGGTGGGGGAGCCCATCCCCCCACGGCAGCAGATGTGGCTGAGAAGAGCTCTCTCTGAGCTGCAGCCCTCTCTGCAGGACTGTCCTGGACTGATGCCCCCCAGTTCCTGAGGAAAGCCTCAAAGCCAAAGACCCACAGGCAGGGGTGCAAAGGGGTGCAGGGAAGATTTGACACATGCTCCAGAGCCACTGTGAGAGGCAGCGTGGCTGCATGTCACAGAACCCACGTGATGGCTTCCCTTCCCCCACGCCACCCTCCCTCCCTCACCCACGTCCCCTGCCCCCCCACCCCCTTCCATCACTTGCAGGAGAATCCATCTCAGGCTCTGCTAAACCAGGTGTGAGCCAGGCTGCCTGTGCCGAGTCCCAGCTGCACTGAGCCACCTGCGGCTGGTCTTCCCACTTCAGTCTCCCCCTCTGTGAAGGAGCCGTGGGGACCACTTGCCCACACGGGTGTCCTGCAGACCGTGTGTGTGTGTTAACACTCGTGGCGAGGGGGAACACTCCCTGGCCAGTAGAAAGCCCTCGAGGTCACCTAGGCAGCCTGAGCCACGTCGCTGACGCCCCAGGCCCATCCGTTCATCCTCCTCCATCACAGCCTAACCAGCCAGTACTGATTTTTCACGTCTGGCATATTCATTTGAGGATGTCTTATCCAGCAACTGAGGTTGAAAGTTCATTTCCAGGGAGGAAAATTGAAGAACTGATGAAGCTTACCCCCCCAAAAAATAAGTCTATAAATATGCATGGCCTTTACAGGCAGCTTTGAGCAGAGCAGTGATTATAAACCTGCCTGTACATCAGAATCAACTCATTAAAAAGGCTGGCTCCCCTCCACCACCACCACCACCCCCCCTAATGCTGTTGTTTCTGGCACCTGCATCCTTGACAAGCACCCAGGGTGGTGGGGTCATAGCTTTCCTGGAGAAGATGCCTGAACTGGGCCTGGAAGGGTGTGTAGGAGTTTTCCAAATGGGGAGGCAGGAGGGAGAAGATCATTTTAAGCAGAGGAGACAGTGAGTGGGGAGGGGCCCTGGGTTGTGTGGTGGGCGCAAGGGACCACAAAGCATTCCTGTGCGGCGGGAATGTGAGGGAGGTGGCAGGTCTGGGTATGAGCTGGACCGGGAGAAAGGGGCTCCCAATGCCCAGGGCGGGGCACGCAGAGGCTCTCACAACCCCTGGGGATGCTCTTAGCCTGCCGGTTATCTGTCCTCAGGCCTTCTGCCCCACATCCCCCAGGAGATAATGGAAGGAGCCCTCCAGGGGGACCAGCCCTCAAGAGTTGCCTCTGTCAGGCCACTAGAACCTATCAATGACTCCGAAGACCTCGAGTGTCTTCTAGAAGCTTCCCTCCCCACCCTCCCTCATCCCATCAGGACCCCGAAGGGCTGTCTCTGCTGGGTGAGACAGAGCTGGACAAAGGCCGGGGCTGTTTCACTCCCAAGACTCAGGTCCCAAGGCGGGTATGTCTGCTGGCCGACTGCAGGGGGGCCTGCTGCCCTGCCCCCCCACCACATGCAGAACTTCAGGACCTGGATCCTTCTCCAGCCACCAGAGCTGCTGAGGTTACTCACAGGAGGGATGCTTGAGAGGAAGGATGCACGCAGGTGCATCTGAACCGTGCCTCATCAACCCTTAGGTACTTACCGCGCGGTTACTGTCTGCAGCGGAGGCTGGGAGCCAAGGACGCCATGCAGCAAACAGACCCGGCCCCAGCCCTGGCAGAACTTAAAATATAATAAAACCCAGGAATGACCAAAAGGAGATGAGCCTGTAATTTGGATTATTTTAGTCCCACATCTCCTTTTGCTGTTGTTGTTGTTGTTTTTAGGGCCATACCTGCGGCATATGGAAGTCCCCAGGGCAGGGGTCAAATCAGAGCTGCAGCTAGATTTGCAACAACTCCAGATCAGACCCGCGTCTGCGACCTACACCACAGCTCAAGGCAACACCAGATCTTTAATCCACTGAGCGAGGCCAGGGACTGAACCCACATCCTCATGGACACTGGTTGGGTTCGTTACCGCTGAGCCACAGCGGGAACTCCCCGTACATCTCCTTTTTAAATTAACAAAGTCTAAAATGATTGGAATTGATCTGCGGAGCAGAACACCATGGGAAGATAATGGTGTTATTGAAATAAAAATGCCCCAGCAGCCTTAGGGGAGGGGGGCAGGAAAGAGGGAGGAGAAGGAGGACAGAGCTGTCCTCACGCAGGGAGAGCCATTCTGCACCCTCAGACGGGGGCTGCCCCTTGCCCTTGGCCGCAGGGGGGCCGATGCTCCAGCAGAAGGAAGAACTCTCAAACCTCAAAAGCCACCTGCGTCAGCCATTCTGCTGATTTAAGATTTCCGCCTCATCACAGCGCCCGCAGGAGAGAGCTTTCCTCCGGAAAAGCTCACAGCTCTTCCTTAACGGAATTTCCATTCTCCGGACAACCCTATCAGGAAGGGGACATTTTTTCATACGTCGTTCTGCCAAAATGCTCCAGAAAGAGGTATGGAGCCAAAACGGAAGGAGGTTGATGGTGAAACCCTACGGTATCTGTTAGTCCAGGAACTCTGCCATGAGTTAGGGCAGAGTGCGATGGCGTGTGCAGGTGTTTAAAAATCATTTCCACTATCCAAACCCGATCAAGGAGATCCACAGTTTTGAGATAAGCTGGCTCCTCGTGCGATTCTTCAAGCCTTCATTCTGAGACCAGAGGATCTCAGAGGCGCCCTCTGACAGCTGATACGAGCCCACCTTCACCCCAGATCCGAGACGCAGGAAGCCGCCTTCCTGGGCTCCACCAGCCTGGCCCCGCCAAGAGCCCTCTTCACCCCGCTTGCAGCCTCTTCCAGCCTCCGCTACAAAAAGGCATCACTAGGACCATTGCTACAGATCAACACTTCAAGAACTTTGTCTCAGAGCCCATGAGATTAGTTCCTACTGTAACTAGTTTTCCAAAAAAAGGTTTGCCTCGCTCAGTCTTTTTCTTGCAACCTATTTTCCAGCAGATCTTTCCTTTTCTCTATTTTAAAAACCTTTAACAAAAGGGTGTGTGTTGCACAGTGAGGATCTCCATTGCTTTAGGAAAAAAGTCAGGACATAAGTCATTATTATACCATTATATTGGACTATATTATTATTTACTGTGTAATTGATAAATGTATATCTCATAGTATATAATTACATTTGAATATGTTTTACTGTATTAATCAATCTACCAGTTAATTAAGCTTGGTACACAGTCACTCAGACATCAGTTCTCCCATCTTTACTGGGATGGATCCTCTTGGAGGTGCTGGTATCCACAGCTTTCTGCAACCCTGAAGGATCTCAGGCCAAGGCCCAGCTCTGGGGGCTGACCATGTCCTGCCTTCCCCATAGGTTCCATCTGGCATACGAGAGGGGGCGGGTTACAGAGGTCAGCCCGTGCTCTCCTCACCCCTAAGGAGTCCACCCCTGAGCCCAGGCTCCCAGGCCAGCTCCATTATACCTGCAAGATAGATGAATGGATAGATAGATGGATAGATAGATAGATAGATAGATAGATAGATAGATAGATAGATAGACAGACAGACAGACAGACAGACGGACAGATAGATAATAGGTAGACAGGTGAGAGACTGATAGACAATTGATAGAAAGATAATAGCTAGAAGATTGACATAATAGAGAGATGAGAGATAAATGGATAATCGGTAGATACATAGGTGATAGATTGATAGATGATTGACAGATGCTAGAAAGATAATAGATAGATGATAGATAATAGGTGATAGACACACACATACGCAGACATGAACACACGTGCAGGTGCGTGTGTGTATGTGTGTGCGTAGGGATGTGAATATCCTTAAGCCTCCCAGAGACAAGTTTGGGGTTCCCGAGACTGGCCCTCTCTCTCTGGCCCCACCCCGCTACAACGCCCTCCCACACCTATTTCTGCTGTGCCCTGTGGTTAAGATGAGGCGGAACCAGGGCACCAGAGGAGACCACCCCGCTGCCCCGCAGGGGTGCCAGCCCCACGGCCAGAACCGAGGGCTTCGGGAAAGGCTGGAGGTCTCACTCTGTGTGAGGTCTGAACTCTTAAATGTCGGAGCAAATTTTCTTGGAAACGGAAGACGTTCTGCAGGCCTCCAGTCGTGCCCTCTGTCACAGAAGGGGGACAGCTGGGGTCTCAGTTTTGTCTTCAGCCCTGAGGGTAGAGCCCCTGTCTCGGCTCCTCCCCAGTGTGGGGGCAGGGGGGCAATGGTCTTCCAGTGTCCCCAAGCTCGACATTTCTGAGCCCTCCACTTCCCCACCCCCGCAAAAGAGATTCTAACAAATTTTCTAGCCACGTCTCAGTGTAATTTATTTGAGCCTCAACTAAGGTATAAATGCGTCCATTCAAACAGGGCCTGACCCGTGAAATTTCAACCAACGACCAGATTTCCAACTGCTTTCCATTGACCCATATATTAAAATAGTAGAAGCTGTTGGTCTCAGGAGGTTTCTGGACAAGCTTGGATCCAGCGGGAATGACGCTCCAGTTGTGGAATTTCACTAAGCAACAGGCCCCAAACAGAAAATGTCAGCACTTCTGAGGAATAACGCAGTGTTTCTGGTCCACGCTCCCCCCTCCTTTTCTTTATCCTGTTTCTGCTCTTTTATTTCCACCATCCCTTATAAGTGTTCGTGTGTATTTTTGGTGCTATAATTTAAGGAGTACTTACCTCCCTAAAGCAGCAACTTCTGTCTCCCCGTGTTGCCTAAAATTACCGTGGTGGCCCCTTCTCTGGAGTAAAGGCTCTGCTCTGCCAAAATGCTCCCCTTGGAAGGGAGATGAATCCATGCTTCTCACCAGGGTCCAGGTGCTCAAGGAGTAACCCATGGGGACATCAAGGCATGGCTCAAAGGCCAGACAACCGGTCAACCCTAGAGAAGCAAGGCCAAAGTCAAAGTCCAGCCAAGGGTCTACGAGCCTGGAGAAGGCTTCAGACACCAGTGTCACCCAAAGGGAGCCATAGATATACGTTCAGGAGAAGCTGGTTTGCCACTGTATCTGCTCCGTGCCACACAGAAGGCAAGCATCTGCTAAGCGCAGAGAAATTGAGACACTCCTCCTTCACACGGTTTCTTAGGCTGCCACTTGGGTCCCAGAGCAGAGAGGGCCCTGGAGATCCAAAAATTTGCTTTGTCTCTCATCTTCCTCCGTAAGACTCTGCAGAGAATGCCCTCCACAGGGACTTAGGCTGGAAAGGGGGACGTGCTGGAAGTTTAAGGACTGTGATGGTTGAATGGGGCCCCCCTGCCCCCAAAAGCTATGTCCATGCCCTAACCCCCCGGAACCTGAGAATGTGACCATATTTGGAAGAAGTTCTTTGCAGATGTAACTAAGGATTTTGAGATGAGAATGTCCTGGATTCCCTGCGTGGGCCGTAAATGCCATGAGCAATGCCCTTATAAGAGACTGAAGAGAGAAACGCAGAGACAAGGGGGAGAAAATGGAGGTGGAGACTCAGTGATGTGGCCACAAGCAAAGGGACACCTGGAGCCATCAGAAGCTGTAAGAGGCGAGGAGGTGTCCTCTACTGGAGACTCCTGCAGCAGCACAGCCCTGCTGACACCTGGACTTCAGTCTCTAGCCTCCAGAACTGCAAGAAAATTAAGTTTCTGGGGGTTTGGGGGTTTGTTTGTTTGTTTCTCTTTTTTTAGGGCTGGACCCATGGCATATGGAGGTTTCCAGGCTAGGGGTCGAATCAGAGCTGTAGCTGCTGGTCTACACCACAGCCACAGCAACACCAGATCTGAACCACATCTGTGACCTATACCACAGCTCACAGCAATGCCAGATCCTTAACCTACTAAGCAAGGCCAGGGATCAATCCTGCGCCTCATGAATGTTGGTCAGAATAGTTTCTGCTGAGCCATAACAGGAACTCCCAGTGTCTGTTGTTTTAAGCCACCAAGTTTGTGATGATTTTTTACAGCAGCCACAGGAAACCAACAGAGGGAGCTGCCCTTAGAAGGGGTCTCGTAGGCCCCCTTGTCCAGAGAGGATGTGAGCTCATCTGAGGGTTGGGAAGGTCAGCTGCAGAGACTAATGTCAGGTCTCCAACCAACACACCACTGGCCTCCAGGCCACCCATACACAGGGACTTTCCACCAGCCCCCCAGAAGCCCCATGTTTAACTATGTTCTTGACTCAACCAAGACCCAGGGAAATCCACACGTGTGGGAAAAAAGGAAACAATAAATAGAACGGAATATTTGAATCCTTCAAGAAATAAGATGAAATAATGTATCCTTAAAACAACAATATTATTTTTAATTATTTTAAAAAGAATAATAAAGAGCACTTGATAGTTACAAATATGGAGATGAAAACCAAAAAAAAAGGGTGATAGAAAACAAAATTGAGAAATCGCCAAGAAAGCAGAACAAAAATCAAAGGAATTTTTAATGAAGGAACGAAGACAAAACCACTAAAGAACCCATCCCTGGTGGCACACTGGGTTAAGGATCTGCGTTGTCATCGCATCAGCTCAGGTCACTGCTGTGCTGCTGGTTCTATTTCTGGCCCAGGAACTTCCACATGCTGTGGGCACGGCCAAAACAAACAAGCAAACTAACAAAAAAAATCCATCCAAAGTCTCAAAACGGAGAAGGGAAATGGTGAAAGAAATAACACAAGAAAACTTCCCCGACCTGAAGGACTTGAGGCAGCAAATATGTGGGACCACTAACCCTTGGGGTGACTCTTGAACCCCATTTTGTGAGGGATGATGTGCTCATCTCTCTGTACCCCTTTTCTTCACCTCCCAACAACCCCACTCTGTGTGAGAAACCATCACTCTTATCATTTAAAAAATTGGTAACATTTACCTTTGATGATGTTTCTACCTTGCGTAAATTATCCCAAAATTGAATCTAAAAGTTAAACTCTCTCTCGTACACACACACGCAGACAGACAGACCCACACACACGGTGTAACGTTTTTCACTAAACCACTGAGCAATGCACTAGGATATTATTTCTTCTTCTAGAAGGCCAACCATCCTCTTGAAAAGGATCTGTTTCTGGAAGTGAATCCTTTGCACACTCCACAAGTAGCTCTACCATCTCTTTGAGACCCTCCAGAATATCCATCATTCCCTCCCCTACCATCGCCCCTTCCCCAGAGACCTCCTCTAGGGCCGTCCCCTCCAGCCTGGGCTGGGGCAACTCCACCTGATCCTTGAAGAGGTCAGTGTTCCCTGGTGACTGAAAGAACCATTCCCTGGAACCACCTCTGCCTCTACCTTTAGCGTCTCCTTCTTGAGGGTTTGGCCTCCAGTAACTTCCCAGAGAAAGGTGCACAGGACAAGCTTCCTGAGTCCTTGGACATGTGAAAACACCTTCCCTGTTCCTTCATCCTTCAGCCATCATTGAACTGGGTGCAAAATACTGGGATAAACTCATCTCCCTCAGCACTATGAAGATTTCGCCCCACTACCCTCCAGCATCTGAGCCTCTCCCAGCCTGGGATCTATTTCCATGCGTGCCTCCTTTTCTCTCCTTCTTTTCTCTTTGAGAATGTCTTCCCTCCATTTCCCCCTTTCCTATGTGCTGGCTTCTTGAGGTGGGGAGGACAAACTGAGAAGAAACTGAGAAACGAGAGGCAAGATGCCAGGTGGGAGGCCGACAGTACCACCAGTGCTGCTGGTGGAGGCCAACTTGAAAGGCGTGCCTCCCCCCAAAAACCAAATGCGACGACAGCCACAGGGCCACCAGGTCACAGTGACGTGGGACCACAGGGGACCTCCCCATGTTGGGGCAGGGTGAAAATTGTGCCTTCAGGCAGTGCCCCCCAAAGGGAGAAAGATGGGCTAGCTGACCTGTGACCCTCCCAAATGTACCAGTCCTGAGAGTCACTGCAGCGGGAGAGGAGAGGGCAAAGGGAAGCAGGATGCCACAGGGCGGGTCCGTCAGGGGCAGAAGGTGCTGCCCCCATAGCGCCTCTCAAACTACTGGCCAGACCATAGAGTTACAAGGTGGACCCTCTGTGGGTTTTCTCCCATAATCTCTATTTATTTGTCTTTTGCACTATTTTCCAGACTTTTTCTAGTTCTAATGCTTCTATCAAATGTTTTCCTATATATTTAATCTCACAGCACTTCCTTGCTGTGACTGCTCTAGTCTCGTAGCCCTGTGTTCCTGTTTCATGGATGCATAATCTTTGTTAAATTTCATTGAAAATGTTTATGAATCTGGGTTGGAGTTTTTGTCTTCTTTCTTTGTACTTTCTTTTTTGTTCTTACTGTTTTTTTCATTTTTTTTTCTTTTCTTACATCAGTTGGATCATCTGCAAAACAGACATGAAGCCGGAGGTAGAAGGTAATGAGACTCGATGGTAAAGCCGGTGACAGTGACATCAAAAGGAGCAGGGGCATTTCCAGTGGGCCTGCAGATGCCACTTGCCCCTCTGAGAGGCTGGGGCTTCTCCACCTCCTTCAGCGGGTTATGTCAGACCCACCCACACGGCCAGAGATGCCACTGGGGGAGGCACTGGTCCGAATGTGGTGGATGCTCTTGACACCTGCTCACTCGTGCCCTCTGACTCCACTCAGGCTCCATCCAGCCGTACCAGCTCCATGTGCAACTGGACCCCCTGGGTACACCCAGCTTCATGACCTGGTGGGTCATGAACACAGATACGAGCAGACCACCATCCTGCGTTCTTAATCTTCAAGGGCAGCATTGATCCTGCCCACCCACATGCTGCCTTCCACAATGACCCAGGGGTTTTTTGACCCATGGCACGTGAAAGTTCCCAGGCCAGGGATCGAACCCACACCATAGCAGCAACCTGAACCACTGCAGTCACAATGCCGGATCTGTAACCCACTGTGTCACCAGGGAACTCACAATGGGAGAGTTCTTGATTCACCCTCTTGGCTGACATGGGGAAAGGGGTCATTTCCAAGGTTTCTACCTGATCTTCTCACTACAACCGCTCTTCCCTGACACTGCAAGGATTCAGCACCTCGTGTACACCGCTGCCGCGCAGATAGAGCCCAGCGACACGTGGGGGCGTGAGTGCAGGATTGAGAGCAGTGCAGTCACAACCAGACATTGCCTTTGTCCTCATGCACCGTTGACTCCCTCTTTTCAGCAGACTGGGTCGTCACAGGAGTCACAGCATCCCTCTCACAGGGACAGTCTCCAGAGCCACTGCCTTTGTAATCGTTGGCATCCGGGCCACCGCCTTGTGCCAGAACCCATCCCCTGCCCACATACCACTTGGGACAGGGCTCCCCTTGCCATTTAGGTTGTGAAAAATCTAGCCCCAATTCCTGGATCCTCTGCAAAGCAGAAGCAAAGACAGACATGGGAGAGATTGACTAGGCATCACACCTGTGAAAAACCAGAGGGAGATTGGACAGGAAGGGGCAGGAGAGCCTTCCTTGGGTGACACAGGTCTGGCTCCTGGGAAAGGAGAGGAGGGAGGGAGGAGGACTGGGAAGGAGAAGCCCAAGGCCACCACACAGTCCATCAGGGAATGCGGATGCTGAGATCGGCCTTAGAGGGTGTCCCACACAGGCAGACACGGTGAGCTGTGTACCGCTGCTGCTTACCCATCAGCCGGGGTTGCCGGGGAAGCCCAGAGCCTCGGTTTGAAGGCGGGGCAGGGCCTGAAGGCTCCCTGCCAGAGCTGTCAGCGAGCGGCCGTCTTTCCGGGAGGGGAGCAGAGAGGCACACCTCCGAGGCTGCCACGTCCATCCCTGAGCATTTTTGTCTGAGCATTTTCCGTTCGTCTTCCCCCTCACCTTGCCAGCTTTCCTGAAATTACAGGCTGCGTGTCCATCTCTTGGCGATGTCCTCAGCTTGGGGAAGGGGCTGGCAGCTGAGTTCGCAGAGTGGTCAAGCAAGGGCAAACCGTCCCTCAGGACCTTATGAACAGGGTCCAGGAGAGGGGTTGGTGAAGGTCACCTTGCCAGGGTTTGCCAGGGGAGCCCAGCAGAGGCCGTGAAACTTCAGGCCTCCCCAAAGAACTCATTAAATTTCTTTAGAGTAGAACCCGTGGTCGATGGCTTGGTTGGTTGAGTTGCAGGGGTGGTGAGCTGGCCTGGGGGTGGGGGGGGCAATGTTAAATGCCAGGCATTATGAGGAGAGGGAATCAGGGGTGCACTCCCCTTTAACCCCGTTTTAGAGCCACAGTCCCCTCCAGGCAGGCATCTTGAGTCCCCGGCATCTCCAGCCTCGTGGGCTGACACCCGCCCCTCCACTCTGTCTCCCAGCAGCATCCACAGGAGGCTCCTCCACCACACAGCACTTCCCCCCCACCCCCAAAACGTGCTGAAATCACTCGTCCTCTGAAGGCCCCCCTCCCTTTCTATTGATCCTTTTGCGTCTATAATGTTCAGCTGCCACCCCTTTACTGTCATTCAATGGGGATGTGGGCTGGAGGGACACAAGGGCACGTCCCCCCTAAGCTAGCATGGCTATCAAAGGTCATCACAGGTCTTGTGCTGGAAGCAGACAAGCCACACTGTCTATGGTCCTCCCCCTGCAATGGGGAAATTTACAACCCCCTCTCTCCTCTTGCTGCTTCCTACCTCCTCCTTCTTGACCCTGAGCTCTTGTCTTCTGACTCTAGAACAGGACTGGGAGCCTCATGCACCCCATTCCACGCATGGTCCCCTCCAAAGACATGCTCCAGCTGCCATGGCATTCCTGGAATAGGGGCAATGGTCGCCGCTGTGTCACTCGGAGCTGCTCAGGAGAGAAGTCAAAACACCCACGAAAGTCCCTGCAGCAGAGGCTCAGCCTGGCCCCTCTGCAGCTCCATCCTAGGCTCTCCTGGCTACAGTCTCTTCCTGCAGGGGTCCTCGGCACACACACAAACACACACACACACACACACACACACACACACACACACACACACACACCAGGGCTTACCTCCGGCTGCATCAGCGCCCTCCATGGCTCACCAGCCGGCCATCCACTAACAAAGCCTCGACACCAAAGCCAGCATCCTCCCACATGTGAAAGGCAGCTTGGCTGGGGCACCTCGGGGACACCAGACATGGCAGAACCACTCTGACCCCTACAGGTCTCCAGCTAGAGGTTGTCCAGTGAGGTCAACCGTGGAGAAGACAACGTCCAGGGGAGCCCTCGATGCCTGCCAAGCAGAGCTTGGGAGAACCAACCGAAGGGCCAGGGACACCCACACTTGGCACGGTCCCCATCCCACCCGTCCCTCCGGCCCGCGGTCGGTCAGGACAGAGATGAGAACCACACGCGCGGCGTCCACCGCATGGACCTCTTACGCCAGCACTGGAGGTGGTTTCCTTCTGGCACTTTTCTAACGCCCCGAATTAGCATTTACTTACATGCATAATCCTGCAGCAGATCATTCATATTCCATCACAGGAAACGAGACCTAACAGATCCATAATGAAGCCGTTCCTCATGGAAGTGGCTCATAAAGCCCTTCCTGGCTTATTTCTGGACCATGGGTTTCCTCACCCTCCCCGCAGCCTCGTCTCGTTTCACACATCAGCCCCTGCTGTGGGGCTCCCCTTCTTCCCAGAGAAAAGTCTGTGCTGTTGTGTGGGTGTGACCTGGGCCCCAGGGGAGAGGACTTCTCAGCCCTGGGAGGCAGAGCCCCCTGCCTTGGGCCCAGCAGCTCTGGGAGGGATGCTTCCGTTTGGGGTTTGACGTCCTCACCAGCGGCTGCAAAGTGCAACCCCCGGGGTCGAGTCACCGGGCAGCAGTAAGGACAGCTGTGGATGCTCCCGCAGGGATGCCCTCCCAGGACTTGCCACGGCAGCAGGAAGGAAAGAGTAGTGACAAGGACAGGCGTAAAGAACCTGTGACCTGGTGGGCCTGGGAGGCCCCGGATCGACCGTGTGGGGTTCGCCCTGGGTCGCCCGCAGGCTGCTGGCAGCGCCCTGTGCACCCAGCCTCAGGCCGATTCTGAACCAGTCAGCCACCCCCACGTGGCTCTGGACCACGGCCACCCCCGCCCTGGCCCGCAAAGTGGGGAGCGGGGTTGGGGCTCACAGGGCTCAGGCGCAGGGTGACCCACAGCGGGAAAGGGGTCAGGGGCAGGGTGGGCAGATCCCGGCCGGGCCCTCTGGCTCTGGCCCCCGCCGGGGCCTCTGCGCGCAGCGCGCTCGGCTGATGGCCCGACAGCCTTGTGGATCGACTTCCTCGCGGAGGAAACAGGCTGCATTTTTTCCACATGTTGACCAACACCCAGTTGTGATTTTCCAGCTGAGATTTCCACACGTGTTCCTTCGGGCTTGGTTGGGACAGTGTTGCAACGGCAGCTGAAATGGAGCAAAGGTATTCAGGAGATGGGCTGCGAGCCTGGTGACCCCACAGAGAGAGCAAACTGGGCATCGGAGGGAGGCGGGGACCCTGTTCTCTGCTGGGAGAGAGAGGGCAGGAGGGAGAAAGAGAGAGAGGAAGGAGGGATGAGGGGGGGGCGGGAGGGAGGGAGGGAAAGAATTTACGTACTTCTGTTATGGCCACAGTTTTGACAACCAGATGCAACATGCAAGTGGCACTGGATGGCCTTGAAAATAGAGGGGGGTCAGATCCTTTCTCGCCAAGGGTCGTTTTTAATGTTCCTGTCAAAACACACTTTTTAAACATATCTTATTCTCACAGGCTCTGTCGGTTCAGTTCTTTCAAGAAGCTGAGGCCAGGAAGAGATGAGATGTGCAGGAGACACTGGGGGACCCCACGCAGGAAAATGAGGGGAGGGGCCAGTGGGAGGCGGGGCCAGCCTGCAGGCCTGGACCCTAGGCTGGCACTCGTGAAAGAAGGAGAGAAAGAGCCCTCAGCTCCAGCGCAGTTCCAAGAAAGTTTCAACCGGGCCGGCAGGAAGCCCAAGAGCCAGCGTCCCCATTGGAGGGGGTCCCACAGCTGCAGGAATGGGGCTGGGTCAGGGCCCCAGGTGCTCAGCCACTGCCAGGGAACAGCCCACCGCGTAACCTTTGTGAGTGAGACACACACACACAAAACACGCACACACACAGGACCGAACACAAGTCTATGGCACAGTGAGGCCAAACAACACCAGAACAGAAGAGCTGGGAGCAGAGAAGGTGAATGGCAGGGCCGTGCCCAAACTCCTCTAAGGATTTCAGCGCAGCCTTTTTAAAGGTCAGGTGCAAGAGGGGTGAGGTTGGTTGGGGCACCTTCTCGATGTCAGAATCCTTTGTTCTTGCAGCTGCCCATGTGGGGCAGGTCACCCTGAACGCCTCCAACAAGACAAACGTTATTCTCTGTTCTGCAACTTTCTCTCTCTATGTGAATGGAAAAGTGTTACACTCTTAAAGAGCAGAGCCAGTCTATATATTGCAGGCTCTAGACAATATTCTTTTACAAAAGGTGAGAGCCCGTGTGCCTAGCACAGGCGATGGAGCACAAAGGTTAAGTAAGAGAGGCAGCTCTAACCGGGAGAGGGATTTGTTCTTGCCTGTTACAGGAAGGAGGCCCCCACCCTAACGGCCAGCACATCACCTCGGAGCACTTGTCACTATTAGAAAGCAGTTGTTTTGTTTGTTTGTTTGTTTCTTTGTTTTTGTCTTTTGCCTTTTCTGGGGCCGCTCCCACGGCACATGGAGATTCCCAGGCTAGGGGCCTAATCGGAGCCATAGCCACCGGCCTACGCCAGAGCCACAGCAACACGGCTCGTCTGCAATCTACACCACAGCTCACAGCAACGCTGGATCCCCAACCCACTGAGCAAGGCCAGGGATGGAACCCGCAACCTCATGGTTCCTAGTCGGATTCGTTAACCACTGCGCCACAACAGGAACTCCTGTTCGTTTTTGTTTGTTTGTTTGTTTGTTTTGTCTTTTGTCTTTTTAGGGCCACACCCTCGGCATATGGAGGTTCCCAGGCTAGGGGTCCAATGGGAGCTGCAGCTGTCCACCAACACCACAGCCACAGCAACACCAGATCTGAGCAATGTCTGCGACCTACACCACAGCTCATGGCATCCCTGGATCTTTAATCCACTGAGTGAGGCCAGGGATGGAACCCACATCCTCATGGATGCTAGTTAGGTTCCTTAACCACTGAGCCACAACTGCGGGAATTCCTAGTAAGTATCTTCTTGATGCAGTTTGCTTCTTTGTTCATGAGCTTTCTCTTCCTGGGGAACATGGGGAACATCAGCTCCCCCAGATCAGGGACTTCAACCTCTGGCCCCTCACACACGGCCAGACACTCAGTAGGTATGCAGATATTTGTGGGAAAAGAAGGCATGGAGGGAGGGCTTGGCTGGATAAATTCTTGTGCTGAAACGGTGCAGAAACTGTGGAAGATGAACTCACCCAATGAGAACAATAAGGACTCAGATTTTTTTTTTCTTGCTTGATATCACAAAAAAAAATCACTTGTTTGTTCTAAAACTAAAATTGCCTTCTGCACTTGTGCTCAGCCTTCATCTTCCATAATGCTGGGCTCGCTCCCAGCTTTATCCCTCTCAGCAGAGGGTTGCGATATGCAAAAAACTACATGTGGTTTTGTTTTCATGTCCCCATTCGACTTTCCAAATAAAAACATTCCTTAGTCAGAGAGGAGGAAAGAGATTTTATATCAAGCCGCGCAGGTTGGTTTTTGGCTAATGATAAAGAATTCATATGGTTGAAAGCTTCGTTTCAATGCACATGAATTGCCAGAGTAGTCCACCTCAACATAAAACCATTTTACCTTGCAATGGTTTATAAACAGAGCCTCTCACACCCACGTATAGACGTTAGGGAAAAAATAATTAGAAAAACCTGAAATCAGTGGGATCAGAAACAGTCCCCGGGATTGCTCAACTTTCAGACTGTGTTATATTACGGGTTTTGCAAATGGGTCTTATTTTTTCAACTAAGCAAAAAAATCGGAATAGGTTTGTTACTAGCACTGGAGTTCCTGTTGTGGCTCAGCGGGTTACAAAGCAGCCTGGTATCCATGAGGCTGCGTGTTCGATCCCTGACCTCAGTCAGTGGGTTAAGGATCCAGCATTGCTGTGAGCTGTGGTGTAGGTCGCAGATGCAGCCTGGATCTGCTGTGGCTGTGGCTGTGGTGTAGGCCGGCAGTTGCAGCTCCAATTCAACCCCTAGCCTGGGAAGCTCCATATACTGCAGGTGCAGCCCTAAAAAGCAAAAAAAAAAAAAAAAAAAAGCCCTTACCTTATCCAAGTTCTCAGACATGTTCAGGCCCATTGAGTATATCGGTTATTCCAGGGAGGACACAGAGTCCTTGAAATGCAAGCGACCTGGGGGACATCCAGATTCCTGAGCAGAGAGACATGACACGTGGAAGATAATGACCTCGATTCCTTGGCTGCCCAGGAGGCAGGGTGGACCTGGCCTGATTCACCTGGTGACTGGCCTTCTCTAGACATCCCTGCCCGTCCTCTCTTTGCTCTGCTCCCCGGGGGCTCTGTGAACACGGTCCCCCGCTCCCACACCCCCGATATTCTCCGGAGACTAGGCCCCAGGGCCCTCAGCGCTGCGTGTTCCCTGCCTTTTCCACCAGGAAATGTCAGCAGCCCTGGGGGCTGATCAGACAATGACGTGAGACCCAGCCCTGCTACAGCTTCCCGGGCAGAGGACAAGTCACCGCGGTTGCCAAGTGTGGCGGCTGCGTTGGCCAGCGGTCCTCCACCTCCACCTGCCCCCAGTCCCGGGGCCACTGGCTGTTGTTCCCCTGGTTTCCCGACAGGGAAATTGAGGCCCTCATTCAAGGGGGAGGCAGCGCCGAACTCCGGCTGCGCCTGGAGGTCCCGAGGGATTTTCATCCACACCCCTTTCGTCCAGGCTGGACCTGCTTTGGAGCCAGAGGTGCCAGGACATGAGTCGTCCCCACGTCCATCTGATGAGTCTTGAACGCTTCTTGGCCTCAAGGACACAGAAGAGGACCAAGCAGGGCTCCCCTGACCCCTCCCCCCAAGGGCAGTCCAGGCAGGGGTCCTCCCCGGCACCCCAGATTCTCAAGCAGCAGCTCTCCCCCAGTTTGGGGTCCCCTGTGGGCCAGCTTTCCCCTCAGGTCTGAGCCTCACTGTCCCCGGCATCTGCCTGAACAGGTGACAAGGCCGAGTGAGTGGAGAGACCCTGGGCCACCTGGACCCACCAGGATGACAACCAGGCAGGCTGCCCACAGGAGGCGGGTCCCCAGCTGCTCCTGGCCGGTACCTCAGGGGAGGGGAACCCCATGGCTGTGACCTTCAGGGGAGCTGCTTAGGACCCCACCAGCACCCTCCCATGACAGGGGCTGGCCAGGGGGTCTGGTCTTACATTTCTCTGTTCTAGGCCTACCCTTGGGAGGGGCTGCTTGCAGAAATGGTCGGGGGAGGGGGTGGTGCACGGTGCTCAGGGCCCAGACTACCAGCGACACCCGACACCCCAATTACCAGATCTACTGATTACAGACCATTGTAGGACAAAGGCTGGCACAGCGTGGGGTGGCTTGGACTGATGGGTGCATGAGCAGCTGCACTCCTGGCGCCCACCCAGGCCCTGGCCGCCACAGCCACAGGGAGACGGGGCCAGGCCCGAGCCAGAGGGGCAGGAGGGGGAAGAGGCAGCCCGGCCCCACCCCCAGTCTGGAAGTTTCCACCCTCATGTGGTCCTTCTTGTCCCTAATCTGAGCTGACATGTACCAGGCTGGAGAAGAACACCCAGAAAAGAAGGGAAATGAAAGTCCCCTGCAGAAGGCCAGGATGGGGAGAATTATCTTTGTATTTTAAACAACAATTGGAATAACATGATACGTCTGAGGCCCGGTTTCCAGGGGAAGTTGTATTTATTCAACTGTTGCTTGTTATCTTGCTCCCATGACAGAGTGAGGGCCGTCCTGGTCCCTGGGACCCTCAGAGTTCTGGGCTTCGGGACAGAGAGGGGTCTTGGCCTGAGCTGCCTGGCCAGCGGCCTCTGGAAGCCCACTTCTCCCCCCACCCACCCCTCCCTCTCCCCCCTCTCCCCTCTCTCCCCCTCTCTCCCCCTCCCCCTCCCCCTCCCCCACCCCTCCCTCTCTCTCCATTTCTCCCTCTGTCCCCCTCTCCCTCTCCCCCTCTTTCTCCCTCCTCTCTCTCTCTCCCCCCAGGCCCCCAGGAGGGCCTTTGCACCCTGACTCCACCCCACAGCTTGGCTCAGCTGAGGACCAGGTCATACGGGACACACGTGACCCGGGAGAAACACCGAGGCCAGAGGCTCCGGAAAAGCCTCCACCTCCCGCCCCAGCTCCCCAGCGTCCACATCAGGACCCTCCCGATCAGCACGTTTGTCAAGGACTTTAAAAAGCTTCCTCAGGAAACCCGAGTGTTTCCTGTTTGGCCCCGGCCGAGCGACCTGACCCGCTGGCAGCAGGGACTCCGCGGGGGAGGCCGCGCTGCGGGAAGTCCTGGGAGCCTGCCCGGAGGAGGCGCCGCCCCGCTTCTCAGTGATGCCCGAGGGAGGCCGCGCCGGACATGCCGTCAGCTCCCCGGTTCTTCCATAAAGGGATGTCAAACCTGGGGGCCTGGACATCGTTCTCAGGCCCCAGACAGTGGTCCCAGCTCCCGCCAGGGGCACACACACACCTCCTCTCCTTGTAATGGAACCGGCGTGTGGAGTCGGGCACTTGGCCTTGGCCTTCCTCACACAGGGGTTTCCGCCTCTGGGACTGTCTCCGAGTCCGGTGCTGCTCTGTGACACCCAGGGATGGGGGCAGCCGGGACCCGAGTCTCGGGCAGCCTCCACCCCAGGGGGAGCCAGACCCCCATGAAGGCTGTGAGGCATCGGCCTCGGTGGTGGCCTGACTGGAGCCATGATTCGGAAAGTTCTAGAAGGTGGGGGCAGGAAGGCGAGCAGCCCCAGAGGCCTGCGGAGGCCCAGCTGTGACGCAGAGAGGATGCTCCGTGTCCAGTCTGCTGTGGCAGGGAGCCAGCCAGGGCCAGGCCGGAGGCAGGAGGCAGGACCTGTCCAGACCTGGCCCACGAGGAGGGACAGCTCCAATGCCATGACATGAGTCCTGGGCTCCAGGGTACCATGAAGCCCGGGACTTCAGATCCCAGGGTGAAACGAACTCAGGCCACTTTCATGCCACACAAATAACCAATACTTTTAAAACCACCAAGGACATTCCTTAAAGCTGTGGCATGGGTGTTGGGAAAGGCATGAGCTTAACCACTGAACAGGCTCGAGGAGGCGAGGGGTCCACCCTGAGGACAGTCAGGGGCCCACGGGCCCCGAGCCTGGCTGCTCATCTCTGAGGAGGGGCAGTGAGAGACGGGCACTGCAGCAAAGCAGGACCAGGAGCTTCCCCACCTCAGCGCCTGGGAAAAGCCTCCCCTTCATCCGCCAGGCCTCAGGCTCCATCTACACTGCGATGGCGGGAGCAGAACCAACCCGACGGAGGCTGAGGCCGCCCAGCCAGGCAGCCCCCTGCTCCCACGCGCTCCCACGGCTGCACTGAAGGGGCACGGCTGAGCCCGCTTCTCTCCACATGCATCAGGCTCAGGCTTCCTGGCAGACCTGCTGCCTGCGGGCAGGGTGCCCCAGCGTCTAGCTCCTACTGGCCTAGTGTCACTGGGAAACGGGTCTCTCAGCTCCAGGTCAAAGGCCCCTGGTCGGATGGGGCGAGGCTGGTGGCCGGACTCAGGTCTGGGCCAAGAGCCTGGGCCAGGTGTCCAACCTCGGACGCGTCCCGGCAGGGGGGGAGGCCCGTGTGGCCATGGCTCCCACGCGGGACAGAAGAAAGTTCTCCTGGACGGTGCAGGGCCCGACAGGCCTGTCTGCGGGGGCTTGAAAACCCACCCCGTGTCCTGACACTCGTCCCTTGTCAGGTCTGACCCCTGCAGATGCTCTCCCCCTTCTGCAGCTTTCTTTGCATCTTCGCAGGGGCTCCCACAGAGCAGAAGTTTTGACTTTTCTTTTTATGGATCATATGCTTTCTCAGCCAAATCTGATGACCATCGAGGCCGAGGTCCCGAAGATTTTCTCCTCTGCTTTTTCTGGGAGGGTCCTGGTTCTGTTTTACGTTTAAGTTCGTAACCCATTTTGAGCTGGACCTTGTCTAAGGTGTGGGAACGGCAGCTTCATGTTCTGACAAGGACACCCAGTCTGCCCGCTGTTGGACAGACAGTCCTTCCTCCCCCAGGACAGCTTCTGCGCCGTGGTCAGAATCAGCGGGTCGTGTTGGTGTTGGTGTCTGTGATGCATTCACGGGGCTTCTGAGAGTGCGCAGTGTGTGACGGGAGGCTCGCTCCCTGCTGGTGAACAGAATGGGCACAGCTGGGCCAGCCAGGTCCCCAAAGGTCGGGGTTCGCCCTTAGCAGCCCAAAGCCACTTCTTCTCCCGCTGTTCAGCCCTGTGGCTGACGCAGGGACACCCGCAAGCCCCCCATAACCCCAGAGGGGCTCCCAAAACTGCCCAGACAAGCGTGTCCTGGCATCATCATGGCAGAAGCAGGTGGGGAGGTGGGGGAGGGGACATCCTAGGCTTCCTTGGATGGGGAGGTCAGGCGTGGGTTCCCGCATGAGCTCTGAGGTCAACCTGCGGAGGCTCCCGACACCCCCTCCCTGGAGCCCACACCATGAGGTCCCCAAAGAGCCCCTCCTGGCCTCTGTCTCAGGAGTGGCAGCCCCTCCCACACTTTTAGCCTGGACCCCCCTCCTTTGCTCAGCCCCACTTCCTCCTCATCCCTCTCCTTGCAAATGAACGGCAGCTGAGAAAGATCTCCGCAGGGGCTCAGTGTGCCCCCAACCCCTGTTCAGCAGCGTGCTGAGAGGGGGCAGCTCCCATCTTCCCCGGACACCCACGGGGTCCCCTACGGCCCCCTCACTGCACTGCCCAGCCTTTCAAACCACCTCATCTCAGGGTCACAAAGAAAACCCAGCCCTGCAGGGAGATGGGGAGGCAGCCCTACGGGGGCTCGGCCCCCTTGGTGAGCACCTACTGTGTGCGGGACAGGCTCTGTCCTGTGGGGACCGAGGTGGTGGCAGCGTTGTGCATCCTCCCCCCTCCCCCCAAGGAACTTTCGCCGCAAAGGCCACTGGGCCCCTGACAGCGGACAGGGGTGGGGTGGGGGATTGGGTGAGAGTTTGGAGACACCAGACCCCAGTGCTGTGGGGCCTCAGGAAGAGGAGGCCAGACACGCTGGCTGGAGGCCAGGAGGCCCCTGGAGTAACTGGGCCTGAGGCTGCTGGGGATGGGGGGCGGGGGCGTCTCTGAGAGAAGGAAGGGGGCACCTCAGTCTTCCTTCCTTCTCTGAAGGTGCAGGGGCCAGGGTGGGGGAGGCTGGGAGGGAGGCTCATCTCTGAGGTCTGAGAAGTCCAGCCCCCCCCCCGCCCCTTTAACGTGGGCCTTGCTTGTGGTACCAGGGTCCTCCTCCCACAGGGGAACAAGTTGCGGTGAGCATCACAGGCGAGCCCTGCACCAGCGCCTGGAGCGAGCGTCACTCTACTCAGAGACGGGAGAGGCAGAGGTGGGTGTGGGATGCAGACTAAAGTCCTTCTGTTTTGTTTTTTGGGGTTTTTTTAGTTTTTTTTTTTTAATGTTATTTACCTTTTTTTTTTAAGGCTGCACCTGCAGCATACGCAAGTTCCCAGGCTACAGGTCTAGTTGGAGCTGCACCTGCCAGCCACAGCCACAGCCATAGCCACGCAGGATCCGAGCCGCATCCGTGACCTACACCACAGCTCATGGCAACACCAGATCCTTTACCCATGAGCACGGCTAGGGATTGAACCCATATCCTCATGGATCCTAGTCGGGTTCTTAACGCACCAAGCCATAACAGGAACTCCCTGAAAACCTTTTATGGCGATAGATTCCATAATAGCAAACTGTGCATGAGCTCTAAGAGTGCTGACAAGGCTGCAGAGCTCTCGCCGCCCCCATAGCCCAGACCCCTGCTGTCCAGCCGGCTGCTCATCCCTCCTCCCCACCCGGCTACTTGGAAAAAGTGTGAGAATTCCGGGCTTTACCAAGAAGCTATGAATGTGCCCCCTGGGAGAGGCCGCCTATGACATCACGACAGGAATTAGTTCCTCCAGGGCTGACAATGAATCGGAGACCAACAGCCCTGAGACTGTGGGGCAGGAGTTGTGGGAGCGACTTGAGGAGTCCTGGGAGTGGGGATCAAAGACACGGGCCCCATGGGCACTGGGTGAGAGAGGAGGACCCCTGCAGACAGTGGCAAAGTCTCCCCCATTGCACCTGGTGAATCCGAATGCACCTGACTAGGACCCACCCCGCCCATCCTGACACCTGCTAGGTGGGCAGTGGCTGCTCCAAGATCCTCCAGTGGCAGCAAGCAAGAACCAGCACCTGCCTAGCCAGCTCTCTGTCGCTTCCAAACGTCCTGAGCTGGCGGAGTCCCACGCAAACCACAGACGGCTGATGGACTGAAGCAAAGTGACTCACCTGACAGGAAGGCAGGAGTTTTGGGGACAATTGAATCTGGGACCCAAAGGTCATCAGGGCTCTGTCTCATGTCTCCCCTTCTCTCTCTCTGTCCTTCCCTCTCTCCCATCTCTCTTTCTCTCACTCCCTCTCTCCCGTCTCTCTCTCTCTCTCTCTCTCTCCTTCTCTCTCTCTCTCTGCGCCCCCATCTCTCTCTCTCTCTCTCCCTCATGTCTCCCCTCCACCGTCTCTCTCTCTCCTCGCTCTGTCTCTCTCCCTACCATTCACAGTGACCACCAGCACCTCCAGGCTCCTGTGTCCCCTGTAAAGAGCAGAGCTCTGTCCCCCAAGGCCACATGTCAACAGGGAGGCTCAGATTGGCTCTTCTTGGGTCGGGCATTGTGGCCAAGAGGTGGGGATGGTTCACTGGCCCAGCGTGGCTGGGCGGGAAGAACGGGATCAAAACGAGCCATTCCCCTGAGCTGCAGGGCGGGAGGCAGGCAGCGTTCCTCACTGTCTCCCATAGCAACCCCTCCAGGTCACAGGGCAGGAGTGACAGGTGCCCGGGACGCTGGGTGCAACTCATGCTCCCCAGAATCAGGGGCCTGAACCCAGACCCTCTGGAACCAGACCCAGGGCTCTTTCCGTCCAGGACACTGTCAACACTTCTCTTCTGGAGAAGAAGATGCTGTGCCCCCCCCTTCTTCCCTCCACATCCCCCAAGGCCCACCCTCGAGGGCAGGACGAATGTGCTGAGGCATGAGGGACCCACGGGCAGCCCCCTGTCAGTGCAGGCAGGGGAGGCAGAGTGAATGCTCCATCCCTCACCCCTTGAGAGAGAAAATTCTGGAGAGAGTCTACACGGTTCTCAGATGCCCCAGTGGCCCATGGTGGAACCTGAGCATTTGCACACAGTGTCTCACTGTCTCCCTGTCCCCTGCCTCTGGCTCAGGGGCCCACCTCCCACTCAATGACCTGCACTCAGGGCTGGTCTGGGGGTTGGCCTCTGCGGAGTCCCAGGCTAAAGTGCCCTGTACCCTAGAAAACTGTGGTCCCTAGAACAGGTGTAAGTGACTCCATAGACCCGCTAAACTTTGTACCCAGGTCCTCCAAGGCAGAAGGCAAGAGCCGGGCACGACCTCTGTGCTTCCCTCCTTGTCCCCAGCAACAGACATGGCTAATTGACCACAGCCCCCTTCCCGCTGTGTCCAAGCACCGGGAGCAGGAGCATCCTGATTGCTTAGTCATGTCTGTCACAAGTAGCATCGTGGGGGGGCAGCAGGTGCCTTGATCTTTGCTATCCCATTGGCTGGCAGAGCCCATAGAGCCATCCAACAAATGTCACTGTCGTAATGTCGCCAGTTCCCGAAATGGCTAACATTCCTCCCATCCCCTCCACCGCCAGCCTTGCTAAGAGTCACGTGTGCAGAAATACCAGCTGGAAAACGCTCGCTCGTCTAGCTGTTCCACAAAGGACATGAGATGCCCGAGGCTGAGAGCCCTTAGCATGAAACCTGGGCCACCTGGGTGAGCGGCCAGCTAAAAATAGCCAAGACGCCCACGTGGCTGGGAGGGCCAGAGTTCCAGCAAGCCCTCCCCCACCTTCCACGCCACCTTCGGTGTCCACGGGACGGACCCGTGTGCTCTGTGCAGACAGCTCGCCCCAGGCAGATCACGCGGCCACACGTCTACCCAGACCCAGCTCTTGCCAAGAGTCACATGGCCCAGGGAGGGCCTGAGAGCTCATCTGCTCCTATTCCACGGAGCACATCTGGCACCATCTGGCCAGGCCTTGCGCCCACTGGGAGTCCCTGCATAAACACAGCCGTCACTGAGGAAAACAGAATGACCGTTTTCCATAGCAATGAAATGATCTCCAGGGGGTAGTTACAAAAATGCATCCTCTGCTAAGGGACAGTGTGGTTCCTGCGCATTAGCTGGAACACGAAGCCCAGGGTCTTAGCACAGCATAAGGCAAAGAAAAATTAAGAGAAGGAACCAGAGCGAGGAAAGAAAATTCAGGAAAGGCCCTCATTTATACACTGGCTGAACTCCAGAGTTATGTTTCCAAGTCAATCCTTTGGAGCTTGAGATGTCTTTTCCCATAGAAACTGTGTTCATTGGTCATAAAGTTAACCCTTAGCTGTCTCTTCCTCTGATAACCTATGAAAATACATTGTGGATTTCACTGTGTGGGTCCCCTCAACATCGACTCTAGCATTGCTCCTGTGACAAAATAAATCCTGATGTCCAGAGCAGACCAAGGGAGCCCCTCCCTCCTGGCAGGGGCCGAGGTGCAGAGGGCTGGGTGATGAGTGACAGAATTCCCAGGAATATGGGCGGGAGGGGCGAGACTTGAGGGCTGGCCATCAGCTCTGGGTGTGAATCCCAGCACTCCCTCCAGATCCATAACCCCTTGTAGGCTTAGCCAACTCATCTCTGAACAGTTCCTACCTTCTGTTGTTGTTCTGGGAGCATTAAGAGGCAGAAAGCATATAGAGCACAAGTTCCTGGGCTTGGCCCCAAACAAGAGCTTGACAGAGGGTGGCTGTTACCTTTGCTCTCAGCTTTTTGTGTGCAGGAGAGAGCTCCATTGTCAAATCAGAGCATCTGAGGATTTAAGGAGGTTCACTGGGTGCTTCCAACAAGGGGTAGATGCACATCGAGTTTGTCCTAATATAATCCCTGTGCATGGTCCATGGTCAGTTCTAACAGGGATTGGATGGATGGATGGCTATGGATTGGATGGGTGAACGAATGAATGGATGGGTGGATGAAGAGGTGGATGGGTTTATGGATGGATAAGTGGGTGGATGAAATAATATGGATGAGGAGATGCATGAGCAGGTGGATGAATGGGTGGATGGGTAGGTAGGTGGATGGATGAAGAGATGAGTAGATGAATAGATGGTGGAGGGATGAGCAGGAGGATGAATGAATGTAGGAAAATCAAATATATTTTGCCTTCTTTTCATTCACCATCGCCTCTGACTTGAGTTGGGGACCCCGCTTCAGGCCCCCTGCCCCTTAGCACTGCCACAGGTTCTGATACCTTGACTCCACCCAGTCATTGAAAGTCTCTCACGCCAAGTTCTGAGGAACCATCTCTTTGCACCAGCTCCTCCTTAGTCTTTTTTCATTCTAACTGCTAGTCTCTCAAGTGCCCTTTCCACGGAGCTATTTTCCATGGCTCTCCTTCAGCCCCTTCCTCCCTTTCTCTCTTCCCTCTGCAAGGGCATCATTTTCCCAGGGAGCCAGCTTCGTTTCCCCTCTCATTTCCAGCCTTAGTCTTTATATCTGAGCAGCAAATCAGATTCACTATGCCTGATGGTTATTTTCCTACTGAGGTCCCATCAGCACTTTAAAGCCAAGACCAGAATGCTTCCTTCTTCTTGTGTCCTTCCCCAGGCAGGTCTGCTCATCCTCTCGGGTCTCCAGCCCCTCTGAGGACCCTCCCGCCCTCACCGTCACAGGCTTGGCTCTGAGAACTTTTGCCACGTTCCTCAGTCCCCTCATCTAATCAATCAGGACACAAGTGCCGCTTCTGCATAGCCTCCAGTCTGTGTGCCCTCACTGGAGTTCAGGCCCTGCTGTCCATCTCCTGGCTGGTCTACTGTGCTGTTACGTTGGGGCAGTGGACACCATCAAACCCCCAAGTGATGCTGCCCACATGTCTCCTCTGTCACCAAGTTGGGTATCTAGTGCTCTATGCAAACCATCCCAAGATCCAAAGAATAGCCTCTCTCATTACTGATGAGCCTGCGGATGGACAGGTTCGGCAGAGTGGTTCTTCTGCTCCTCGTGATGTTGGCTGGGGAGGAGGTTGTCTTGGGCCCCGACTGCGCAGCAATGTCCAGCATGGCTCACTCAGAGGTTTGGGCCCTTGGGAGGGAAGGCCAGAAGGCTGGCTCAGCCAGGACATGGAGAGCGCTGAGCTGTATAGCCCCAGGGCATCTTCCTCTGTACTGGCTAATTTCAGCAAGGCAGCTGGACTTCCAGTGTGGCAGCTCAGGGCTCCCCAGATGGGAAAGTACCTGCTTCCTATAAGGGCTCAAGCACAGCACCAGCCCGGTACCACTTCTGCAACACTGTTGGTTCAGGGGATTCAGGGCTCCTGCCCAGACTCAAGGATGCTGGCATGCACTGCATGTCTAACTCCCAAGCAATGATATTAGGAGCTGGGGTTTTGAGAGGTGGGGTGCTCATGACAGTGGAGGCCTCACGAATGGATTAGTGCCCATATCAGAGACCCTGGAGAGCTCTGTGGACCCCTCCACTTGTGAGGACCCAGCCAAAGACAGCCATCTATGGACCGGGTACCAGATACCAAATCTGGCAGCCGCTTGGTCTTGGTCTTCCCAGCCTCCAGAACTGTAAGAAATGAATGTCTGTGGTTTATAAGCCACCCAGTTAGTGGCATTTTGTTACAGTAGCTTGAAAAGACTAAAACAGTGATTACTAAGAAGTGTGGCTCATCAGGCCGTCTTTGAAGGTTGACGACCACACTCATTCAAGCCACGGTCCCCAGCAGGTGGCATCTCACTGCCGTCTTGTTGCTACCATCCTTTGCCGTGGGTGGTCGGCGAAGGCATGGTGGCAGAGGAGAAGGGAGAGAGGGCTGGAGGAAGTACAGCCACTCAGCGACTTTTAAATGCCTCTGCTCAGAGGGGACACGGCACTTCCACTCACATTCCTTTGCCCACAGCTAGTCCTACGACCCCTGGTTTGACCCCCAGGGAGGCTCAGGAACGTGCAGGAGTGGATGGCTGTTCAGTAAGCCCCGACCGTCTCGGCTCCATCACCTCTTTCCTTTATGTACAGGGTGGTACCCGTGCTGGTGAGCATGAGCAAAGACTCCCTCTAACCCTACAGGGACAGCCCCTGCTGGAGGACAGCATGCCCGCCCCGCTCCTTGCTTGCTCCTGGCAAGGTACGGAGACCACACCATGCACAGCCCCACCCCCACCCCCGCCCCCGCCCCGGGCTCTAGGCATCACTCAGCCACAGACGACAAGGGCTTAGTAACATCAGGACACCAAGCTCTGGTCTTTCCGGAGTATTCTGTGGTTCTGGCTGGAAAAGAGAGGAATTCATTCCTCTCCGGGGTGGAGGCTGCCTGGGTGACCCTGGAGGCTCCCACCTACTTAGGAAGGAGAACACACAGCGTCATTGTGGGAGAAAAACTGGCCACATGGGGCAAGTTGGTTCATGTCACCTCTTCACAACACTGTCCCAATTCAGGATGCCCTGTGAGCGCAAAGGCGGAGAACCCAGAGCAAACTCCAAGACCAACAAAACCACTTGACCTATAAAGTGAAGGTGCAAGGGACGGGTGTTAACTCGCCAAAAGGACAGGAAATGACTCAGCATCAGATGCCCGTGAACAGCCAGTCATCAAGCGTGTGGACACGGTGTCACGCGAACCTGGACTCGAGGGCCAACTCCATCGTCTGCCAGCCGTGGGGCATTTGTCACGTCCTTAGCCTCTCTGAATGACACTTCCAAAGACATGGCAGCCCCCTCACAATGACCTTTGAATTAGATGGTGTGTGTGCCCAGCTTGTCAAGTCATCAGTAAATATGGGCTCTGTTCTTGCTGTTGGTTCTGCGGACGAAAAATGCCACCTGCCATGTCAGTAAACAAAGGATGTTATGACCATCAAGCCGGCAGCCACTGCAGCTTCCCCTACCTGTGCCCCTCGAGGGGACTCAGATGGAGACGGGATAGTGGCACCAGGTGGTAAGGTAGGTGTATGTGACTATGAAGGAATGACTTCAATGAGCCCAGACTCCTGCATCTTCCCACACAGAGAAAAGTGCTAAATTCATTAACTTCAGATGTCTGAGTTTTTCTTTCATTAACAGCAATCTTTTGGGAGTTCCTGTTGTGGCTCAGCAGGTTAAGACCCCAACTAGTGTCCATGAGGACACAGGTTCAATCCCTGGCCTCCCTCACCGGGTTAAAGATCCAGCATTGCCGTGAGCTGTGATGTAAGTTGCAGATGCAGCTCAGATCCCACGTTGCTGTGGCTGTGATGGAGGCCGGCTGTTGCAGCTCCACCTCGACCCCTAGCCTGGTCATCTCCATGTGCTGCTGGTGTGGCTCTAAAAAAAATAAAAAAATAAAAAAAAAATCCACTTCAGGAGTTCCCGTCGTGGCGCAGTGGTTAACGAATCCGACTAGGAACCATGAGGTTGCCGGTTCGCTCCCTGCCCTTGCTCAGTGGGTTAACGATCCGGCGTTGCCATGAGCTGTGGTGTAGGTTGCAGACACGGCTCGGATCCCGTGTTGCTGTGGCTCTGGCGTAGGCCGGTGGCTACAGCTCCGATTTGACCCCTAGCCTGGGAACCTCCATATGCCGAGCGGCCCAAGAAATAGCAACAACAATAACCAAAAAAAAAAAAAAAAAATCCACTTCAACGTTTTAACCAAATCGAAGTGGCACGCGGATACGGCAAGTCACAAAGGGGCTTCAAGGACTCAGACGGCTGAAGGAGTGTGGCCTTGAAAGGGTGATGGAGAGTTCATTTTAAATAGAGGTGTGGGGAGGCGGGCAAACTGGAGGAAACGCCGTCCGAGGGGCTCAGCTCCCTCAACTGCTGCTGGAGGAAATGCAGGCCCGGTGTCATCGGGGCTGGGCTTCTGTTTGCAAAGAAAAGTTGGACATGTTACTTTTTTACGAGATATTTTCCAGATGTTTCAGTGCGAGTAGCAAATGCAAACATTGTATAACAATGAGCAGAGCCTCACAGCGGGAGTCACGGACGAAGCCCGCTCTTGGCACGCACCTCCGGCCCCACCAGACGGGAGAGGGACCCTGAATGCTGCCCACGCGGGGGTCACACCGCCCCTCCCAGTTTTCCCAGCAAAGGGAAAGAAAGGGGTCGTGTAGCCACCTTCCAGGATCGATGGTTGCAGATAGAAAGGTGCCTGCCTCTTCCCACTGAAAGACGGAGATTTATTTAGAGAGGGCTTTTCTTACTATATTTTATTGTGAAAAGGTTCAACGTTGAAAGAGCCTTCCAGCGACTATCTGCATCTCTCCCACGTGGACCCTGCTGTCGTATTTCCCTGTATTCGCTTGATCACGGACCCGCCCGCCCATCTGCCCCTCCAGCCGCCGCCTCCACAAACGCCTAGCGGGGTTTCCAGCCCCTTAGTGAGGATGAGGTTTTGTAAAGTGTTCTGGCCATTTGCCTGTTTTCTTTCAGATTCATACCCTGACTTTTCTTTCCTCTGCTCTGCGCTAAAGAAAAACACAAGTCCCCAGCACTACGAGCTTCTAGCTTCTGGATGGGTTTATTGATTTATTTTTTTTTTTTCCTTTTAGGGCCACACCTGCAGCATATGGAGGTTCCCAGGCTAGGGGTCCAATCAGAGCTGCAGCTGCCAGCCTACTCCACAGCCACAGCAATGCCAGATCCTTAATCCACTGAGCAAGGCCAGGGACTGAACCTGTATCCTCATGGATACCAGTCAGGTTCTTAACCCTCTGAGCCACAGTGGGAACTCCCTGGGCAGGTTTAGACAAGGGAAGACACTGGTAGGGAGACAGGCAGGGGAGAAATCAGGATACTTTCTCTCTCTCTCTCTCTCTCTCTCCCTCTCTCTCTCTCTCTCTCTCTCTCTCTCTCTCTCATTCTCCCTCTCTTTCCTTCTCCGTTTTAAGTGGCCCCCGACTTGACTACAAGGGACGGGCCGGCCCACCCCTCTGGGATCCCAGCTCCTACCTGCCATGCCTGAAATGACACCAGTGTCCACCAGGTGGCCCCAGATTCCCGGCTCCAGCAACACCTCCCCCTCCTCCCTCTTCCCTCTGGGCTCAGAATGGAGAGTGACTTCCTGCTCTTGCTACTGTCCCCATGGCCTTATTATTCTGTACGCTGCTTCTACCTCTTTCCACCACTGATGGGACACTTCCTGCTAAGCGTGCTCTCTCTGAAATAATCAGCATGGATTCTGTGATCTCAGCTGGACCCTGGCAGAAACAAGAGGTTGGCAAGTAGCTGTCATCCAGGTACTGGGAGGCCCTGGCCATGACTGAGGTCGCGTGCAAGGGTCCTGTTGTGGAGGAAAGAAGGAGCTGAGGGATCAGGTGTTGGAGCTGAAGCCTCAGGCCGGATGCAGGTGGTCAGACACCAGCCGGAGAGAGAAGCGGGACGATGCTGGGAGCACTCGGACGGCAGGGCCCTGCTGGACGGTCCTGCGAGGGACAGAGATGGCCAGGCTCTGACGAGGAGCAGGCTCGGCTCATGCGCCAGCACGGCTCCTGCAGGTGGAAAGCCAGGCTGCCATCAGACATTCTCTCTAGCTTTCGGACCTATTTCTTTACTTTTCTTTGTCTTTTTTTTTTTCTTTTTGTCTTTTTAGAGCCACACCCGTGGCATATGGAATTTCCCAGGCTAGGGTGGACTCGAATCAGAGCTGCAGCTGCAGCCTGCACCACAGCCACAACAATGCCAGATCCAAGCCACGTCTGGAACCTACACCACAGCTCACGGCAACGCCGGATCCTTAACTTGCTGAGCAAGGCCAGGGATTGAACCTGCATCCTCATGGATACTAGTCATGTGTGTCACCGCTGAGCTACAACAGGAACTCCCAAAGCCAGTCCTTTCTTGACGGCAGAGCCCAGAGGCTCACTTCCACGTGGGCAATGGCAAGCCACTCTTTGGTAAAACTCGTCTCAAGTGCATCCCGATTGCACCCCGAGGGGAGGCCGCTCAGGCAAAGAGGTGAGCGAGGGCAGGGCCGACCCCAAGAAACGGATGCGTGTGGTCTCCGTGCCAAAGTCTCCTCTCCATGGACACTTCCAAATAGATGAGTCATCGCATGGGTCACGGGGGGCGGGAGGGCTAGGGCTCAGCTGGGATGAGTTAAGTTATCTGCAGAATGCAGAGACATTTTTTCAGAGGGCAATCGTGTCCAGTTTTCGAATGGAACGTGGGAAATGATGCTCTAGAACTGACATCTCTAACCAGCTCCCTCACCAGCAAAAAAACCTCCTATTTATAAGAAAGCCTATTCCTTTTTTTTTTTTTTTTAATACTAAGAATCTTTATTATCTGACTTAAAAAGAAGCCTGGAGGTGGGTTTTTTTCCCAGATTGGTCCCGTAGCTCAGTGATATCTTTGAGGCCTCCGGCTTTTTCTCCTTCACCTCCATTCATCCTTGACTTATTCACGTTTATTGATTTTCCCTATTTTTTAATTAGAGTTGATTTGCAGTGTTGTGCCAGCTTCTGCTGTACAGCAAAGCGGCCCAGTCAGACACACACATACCTTTCCTTTCTTATAGGAAAGCCTGTTCTTTTTAATGAGATGGAATATGTATGCCACAAAATGCACTCAGTTTAAATGTATAGCTCAATGATTTTTTTTGGATGAATGTGTATGCCTGTGTCTACGAAGTCCACATTTTTTTTTTTTAAAGGCCGCACCCGCAGCATGTGGAAGTTCCCGGGCTAGGGGTCGAATTGGACCTGCAGCTGTGGCCTACGCCACAGCCACAGCCAAGCAACATGGGATCCATCCGAGCCGCATCCACGACCTATGCTGTAGCTTGCCCCAGTGCCAGATCCTTACCCCACTGAGCCAGGCCAGGGATCGAACCCGAATCCTTATGGTCACTATGGCAGGTTCTTAACCCCTAAGCCACAGCAGGAACTCCGCTTTCCAGTCGTGGGGAATTATGCTAGGAACGTTGTGTACAGGTGTTCGTATCTCTTTTAACTCATGCACTTTTTAAACGTTGCCTTCGAGATCACTGGACATGGACACAGAGCTGTAAGACGTGGTCCAGAGGGACCCTAAAGGCCCTTGACCTGGTCTCCATCCACGACTACATTTCGCATCAGGGCCGCACAGCAGCACAACCAGGAAATTGACCTTGATAGGATTCATCAAGCTTTTTCAGATTTCACCAGTTTTAGGTGCACTTGTACGTGTGTGTCCAGCTCCGTGCAGTCGTCACGCATGGAAATTCATGTAACCAGCAGCACAGGGACGATACAATCAACCCCGTGACAACCCTCTCTCCCCGCTTCCTCGCCGCTGGTAACCACGAATCTGGCCTCCATTTCTATAAATTTGTCATGTCAAGAAGGCTCCTCTCTGTGGAGGTGCGGGTTCGATCCCTGGCCCAGGACAGTGGGTTAAGGCTCCAGCATTGCTACTGCTGTGAGGTAGGTCGCAGATGCCACTCAGATTCACCCCTGGCCCAGGAACTTCCATATGCCAGGGGTGCCAGCAAAATTTTTAAAAATGAAAGTAGGAGTTCCCGTCGTGGCGCAGTGGTTAACGAATCCAACGAGGAACCATGAGGTTTCGGGTTCGATCCCTGCCCTTGCTCCGTGGGTTAAGGATCTGGCGTTGCAGTGAGCTGCGGTGTAGGTTGCAGACGCGGCTCGGATCCCACGTTCCTGTGGCTCTGGTGTAGGCCAGGGGCTATGGCTCTGATTCGACCCCTAGCCTGGGAACTTCCATATACCGTGGGAGCGGCCCAAGAAATGGCAAAAAGACAAAAAAAAAAAGGAAATGAAAGTAGCACAGGTGGTCCTGAGCCTGGCTACTGCCGGAGAACAAGGGGTGGGGTCCAAACCTTGGGCGGGGAGAGGGGATCAAGAGGGCTCAGCAGGGTTCCCCCCGAAACAGGTGGGTGGGTTTGGGAGAGGCCTGTAGTCACAGGACACCGGAGATCTGGGCACAGGGCAGGAAGCTTCAGCAGAGGCCCCATCAGTGGGCTGGACCAACTGGGCCCCGCAGTACACACGGGGGAATTATCGCAAAGAGGTGCTGTCTGTGCTACATTTATCTGTACACGACTCACCAGCAACCACAAGACTCTGTGCCCAAGGCCTCGTTCCTGAGGGCAGGAGCCTCAGTCAGGGATGGGCAGGGCATTGGCGGATGAGATCTCGGGGTCCTCATTCCAGGCTGGGGTCACTCCGAGGAGGCCCGTGATCCCCTCCCCCGCCTCCCAGCAGGCGCTGCTACCCTTACCCAGGGAGCTAATGGCCTCCAGGAATAAACTGTTGGCATCAAAAGCGCTCAGGTTCTGCTTCCGAGCGATGCAGGCTGAGACGAGGGCCCAGGGCTGTTTGAATGGTTGCCCTTGGCTTCCTTTTGTTGTTGGGACCATATTGGCTGGACTGTGTGTCTCGATTCTTACACCCCGACCACTCCCTAACCTTCAGAAACTGCCCATCTCAGCCAGCAGTAACTGCGTTTTTGGCACTTTTACCTGGAGGATTTGAAGCGGGGCGGGGGGGGATGGATTATTTGAATATGTGTTTTATTCTTGTCATAAAAATGAATAGTGCTGCAGACTGAATGTTTGCATCCCTTCAGAATTCATATGTTGAGCCCTAAGCCCCACCGGACTATGTTTAGAGACAGGGCTTATAAGAACGTTATATAAAGTGTTTTTGGTTTTTTTTTTTACACCCGCACTGGTGGCATATGGAGGTTGCCAGGCTAGGGGTCGAATCACAGCTACAGCCACCAGCCTACACCACAGCCACAGTAACATGGGATCCGAGGCATGTCTGTGACCTACACCACAGCTCACAGCAACGCCAGATCCTTAACCCACGGAGCAAGGCCAGGGATGGAACCCGCATCTTCATGGATATTAGTCGGGTTCATTAACCACTGAGTCACAAGAGAAACTCTGACGTATATACAGTTTAATGAAGGCGTTCCCATTGTGGCTCAGGGGTAACAAATCCAACTAGGGTCCATAAGGAAGAAGATTCGATTCCTGGCCTTGCTCCGTAAGTTAAGGATCCGGCGTTGCCGTGAGCTGGGGTGTAGGTCACAGACACAGCTCAGATCCCGTGTTGCCGTGGCCTTGGTGTAGACCAGCGGCGGCAGCTCTGATTGGCCCCCTGGCCTGGGAACTTCCATATGTCGTGGGTGCAGCCCTAAAAATGCCAAAGCAAAATGAATAGACAAGCTTAATGAAGTCATCAGAGTAGGATCCTGATCTGGTGGGATTGGTGTCCTCGTAAGAACAGATTCTCCCCACAAACATACAGAGCAAAGGCCACGCCAGGACACAGCCGAGCGGGAAGGTGGCCGCCTACAAGCCAGGACGTTCTCCCAGAAACCAGATTGGTGGGAACTTGATCCTGGACTTCTAACCTCCAGAACTGTGAGGAAACCCACTTCCACTGTTGGGCGCCTCAGCCCGTGGTGCTTAGTTATGGCAGCCCAAGCGGGTTGATACAGGCAGAAAACAGAAGGGAAGGCAGGCAGCTGGCTTTGTTCATATTAGTGAGAAATGTCTTTAACTCAGCACAACTGAGACAGGATCTTGGAAAGGGAGTCGTTAGCGTTTATCCCCCCCCCCCCCACAGGACCGAAGGGAAAGAACTGGAAGACGAGGCATAAGCAAGCTTCTGCTCAGCTCCCACAAGTGGGAGAGGGTGGGGTGCGCCCTGCGCCCTCGGGGACGGGGGTGGGGGGACACGGGCTCTAAACGCATCGCTGCGGGGACACGTGGAGGTGCCTGATGGGCTAACTGCCACCAGGCCTGGGAAGCTCCCCGCGGGAGCGCTTCCCCGCCGGCAGACATCCGCTCCGGGTTTTACACGGGGGACGTTTTGGCAGAACCACTGCTCACGTCACCACCCAGACGTCTAAAGTCATCTGCCTGCAAAATCAAGCATAGGCGGTATATGAGAGTCCCCAGCCCATCCAGCTGAAACCAGACACCTAAAGATGGGGCAGGCCATTCAGCAGGAGAATATAAACAGCCGAGCACTAACGCAGCCGCTGCATCCGCTCGGGAGAAATCTGGAGTCATCAGGGCCGCAAACACTAACCGAGATGAGATGGGGCAGCCTCACCGCCCCCAGGCTCCTCGCAGTGGGGGCGGGGAGGCCGCGTGGGCTCGCCTCGCCGTGGGCTTCAGGTCAGAGTAGACCGACAGGTTAAGGGACAGAGGTCTGCGGCGGGTTTGGAATTAAAGCCTCGGGATCCTGGGACCCCGGGCAGGCAGGGCTGGCTGTAGTAACCCGTTCCGGCCAGTAGAGGGAAGCAGAGGGCGGCGGGAACCAGCCCTGGACCAGGGAGTCCCCTCCCAGCTGGCCTGAACCTTCCTTTGGCTCCAGGATGAGCTCCCAGATGGCACAGACCTCCTGGTCAGACCTGGGGCTACTGCCCTCGGTTTTGAGCTCCTGGAGGGCTGTCAGTCTGTTACACTCCAAGGTCAAGGGAGCCCCAGGAGAGATGCCAGGGGACACCTTGCAGGTGGTGAGGAGGAGGTAGTGGTGAGCCGTGAACTGGGCTGAGCTCCTGCAGCCCTGGGGTGCCAGGTGGTGGAGCTGGGGACAAAGGGCCCGAGGGTTCCTCAGAAGCCAAGGGGGGAGGGGGAGGGTATGCAGGCTAAAAGCCCCCACCCAAGGGCCTGGCCAAGTCACCAGACTGGGGGTCGGTGGAGTTTGGCCTCAGCTGTCAGGTTCCCGGGGACCATTGCAAGGGCACCCGTAGCCCAGCTGGCCTTCCTGGAAACCTCATGGCAGAGAGCCACCAACCTGAGAGGGAGCCCCGTCTCCATCCTCAGCACCCAGCACCCGGAGAAAGGGCTCGGCGTCTGGGACCACTCTTAGCTTCATGTGGGGTTGCTTGATGTGCAGCAGGAGCAGGTGACTATCAGCTGGGCCCCCCCCTCCCCCGGATGGACAGCCTGGGCTTCACCCAAGGGCCAGGGCAACACCACACTCGCAGAGCCCTGGGGACCCCATTGGGACTGCCCCCCGACCTCCAGGGAGCCCCAGATTGCCCCCTCTACTCCTAAAGACTCGGCCTCACTTTTAGAATGAGGAACCGGGGTCAGGACCCACTTATTCACTCGCTCCACGGACATTTGCTGAGCGCCAGCTCTCTGCAGACGCCATTCTGGGCACCCAGCCTAGAGCTGGGAAGGAAACTGGGCTGGGGTGCGAGAAGCAGGGGGCCGGAAAGGCGTTGTCCTCCCCAGAAGCTCTTCCCACACCACCCCCCGGGGCTCCTGGGACCAGGATGGCCCGGGGGCCTGGAAGGGGTCAGCCACTTCTCACCCCACCAGCTGCTGCTTCCTAGGGACCCCAGGGACCCCAGGGGCCCTGGGGGAGAAGGGACTGCTGGGAACTGGGAAGCCTGGGGACACATGGGGCCATCCGATTCGGGGCCTCTCTTTGCCCCTCGGGAGGCCCTCCTACACCCCCGCCCGGCTCTGTGTCCTGCATCAACTGCACTCCTGCCTGCGGGCTCCCCCGCGGGCTCAGCCAACAAGCAGCGCCAGCCAGGCGTGGAGAGCAGGGGGACAGCCACCGTCTCTGCCCCCTCCCTGCCTGCAGTGGCCCTGGCTGTCCATCCCCTCAGCACTGGTGGCACAGCCGCTTACAACTCCATGCTCCACGTTCCAAAAACCACTACCTCACCTGTCCCTCAAGGCCTGCGGTGGCAACGGCCTCTTCTGCGGCTTCGGTGGTGGCCTCCACTGTGGCCAGCTCTATGGCCAAGTCCATGTCCTTTGCTGGTTCCCCTACCTCTGCCCGCGCCTCTGCCAGCGACTCTTTGGCTTTTTCCTGCTCAGGCCCTGGCTGGCAGGGAGACGCCTGTGGGGTGCACGGCCTGGAGCCCCCATAGACCAGGACAGAAGAGTGGGTCCGAGACGGGCCAGTTGGAGCTGAACAGGGAGTTGGGGGGAGGGGTCAGGGGCAGAGGTCCCAGAGCTGCCAGGCCTCTGAGCATCGTGGATAATTACACGGAGTGACAACCACGGAGGACACACGGCCCCTGGGGAAGCCCCCCGAGGTGGCGGGGGGTGGGTGTGGACAATGAGAAGAACACGTCTCCAAGGAGCCTGAGTCAACCCCCTGGAACCCAGGACACCCGTTCCCACAGCCACAGCGGCGGCCCCGTGCCAGAGACCACAGAACCGGTGACAGCGGAGCCGCCGACAGACACAGATGGCTTCCCACTGTTTCCTGGGAAATGGGAGACCAGGCCTCTCCCGTCTGGCCCCTCCCCACCCCAGGCCCCGCTGGCACCCACCTGCTGCAGCCCCACCCATGCAGCTGAAGGGACACCCTACAGGGAGGCAGAGGCCCAGCCTCCTTGGAGGGTTCTGGCCAGAAAGGGAGTTGCTGGGAGCAAGCATGAGCAAGGGCTGGAGTTCCGGTCGTGGCGCAGTGGTTAACGAATCCAACTAGGAACCATGAGATTGCAGGTTTGATTCCTGGTTGCGGGTTCCAACCCTGGCCTTGCTCAGTGGGTTAAGGATCCGACGTTGCCGTGAGCTGGGGTGTAGGTCGCAGACTTGACTCGGATCCCGCGTTGCTGTGGCTGTGGTGTAGGCCGGCAGCTACAGCTCCGATTCAACCCCTAGCCTGGGAACATCCATATGCTGCGGGAAGTGGCCCTAGAAAAGGCAAAAAGACAAAAAAAAAGAAAGAAAAAAAAAAGAATGAGCAAGGTCTACTGGTGGGGCTGGGAGAGGGGAGAGCCCCAGTGGCTGTGGGCGGTCCCTGGAGGCCTCTGCAGGCCTGGAGGTCCTGGGGCTTCCCCAGGGCCCCAGGCCAGTGATCTTGACCCTGGACGGGGGGATGAAGGGCCATCCCAGCCCTGGCGCCACCCCGACCCCCACCTCCACCGGCAGGGCCCAAGGACGCCCTTGGCTGGGCCAGAGCAGAGGGGGAAGTGATGCAGTGCGCTGGTGTGGGTCCCCCCCGGTCCCCAGTGACAGTCCCCTGAGAGGTATCTTCCCAAGGAGCCTGGCACGTAGGGGCTGCCAGCCAACCAGGCAGGCGCTCAAGAGATTAGACTTTCCGAAAATTTGATATCAAAACCCAACCAAAAAAAACCAAAAAATTCCAATATGTACTGTGGTTAAAAACCATTGGTGGGGGGTGCGGGGGCGTGGGGATTGGCCGCAGCTCCTTCAGGTCTTGGTCTGGTTCTGTCATGAACCCTGCCCTGGGAAGGGAGTGGCATGTACCCTGTGTGCCAGGCGTGAAGTCCCAGTCGCTGCTGGGATATAACTGCTGATGGACCATAACTGCGTGGTTCTGCTGAGGGTCTCCTAGGAAAACGGGGCTCCACGCTCCAAGGAGTGCACCCGAGGGGGTGTCCCTGGGAGGTAGGGGGAGGACCCGAAAGCTCTGGGTGTCCCATGGCCAAAGAGGGACAGACATGCAGGGGCGGGCGGGGCGCCCATGGGCCTGTGTGGGGCTCACCTTTCAGCAGAACCTGCACCCTGTCTTTAGCTTTGCCTTGGAGTTAAGCTCTTTGGCCACAGATGGAAAGCCTTTGAGGCCCCAGCCAGGCCCATACGGGGGCAGCGGGCAGACTTAGGGGGGCGTAGGGGTGGGGAGGGGTCTATTGAGAGGGTGCCGACTGCATGGACCACCCCCACCCGCTGCCCAGCCCTTCCCCAAAGACACCCTTGCTCTCTGAGCTCAGGGCCGTGTCCTGCTAAAGCCGTTAAGGGTGGGAAGACAGGCCTCGCGGGGCAGGAGCCCAGGCCGGCCTCGGGCATTGACCACCTTGCGCTGCTGGCTTCTTTCGGGCAGGAGGTTGGGAACATGTGCTATACCCATGTGACAAAAGTCGGGATGCTGGCGGGGGCGGAAAGGGAGGGAGGACAATCCAGCGTGAGGCTTCACCAGAGCTTCCACACAAACGCACGGAAATCCTCTAATGTACCTAGGAGCTCCTGTTGTGGCTCAGCAGGTTAAGGACCTGATCTGTGAGTATGCGGGTTCGATCCCTGGCCTCCCTCTGTGGATTAAGGATCTGGCATTGCCACAGGCTGCGGCTCAGATCTGGTGTAGCTGAGGGTGTGGCTGTGGGTGTGGCCATGGGTGTGGCGGTGGCTCAGGCCGGCAGCTCTGATTCAACCCCTAGCCTAGGAACATCCAGATGCCGCAGGTGCAGCCCTGAAAAGCAAAAAGAAGCAAATAAAATTTTTAAAAGAAAGAAACCCTCTAATGGAACCATAACAACGACAAAGAAAATAGTAACCACTCCAGTTTATTAAGGCAGCAGGAGGAGCGCGGGTTGTGTGCTTTCCTGCCCCTCCGTCTGCTGAACGTACACCCTGGACAAGCGTCTACACCATTCGGCCGTCCCCGAAATGGGGACAGGGCGGGTCCCCACCTCCATGGGTAGTCGTGAGGATTAAATGTGACTGAGTGTGTAACCCTTTAGACCAGCACCTGGCACTGAACAAAGTGTCGCTAATACCCTTCTTCACCCGTTGCGAGTGCATATTCTGCTGCGAGCGCAGAAAACATGACTGACGGGGACCTAAATACACAGGCGATTATTTCTCCCCATAGCAAGGAGTTCAGAGGCCGACTGTCTGCCCAGAGCACAGCTCAGCAATGCCCTCGGGGCTCGGGGCTTGTGTGTCCACCCCCAAGACCCTCAGCAGATCGGCTTTCTACCCTTTCCTGTCTCCTCTTGGTGGCCAGATGCCTGCTGCAGCGCCAGACCTCACGTCCAAGTTCCAGGCAGAAAGAACGAGAAAGGGAAAGACACACAGGGCTTTCCTGTTTGGTTCTGGAAGTGGGTTTCGTGGTCCATCCTCGCGGTCATCTGAGTCACCTCACCTGCCTGGTGAGACATATTATTTCCACCCTGTAGACAGAGGGACCCAGGCTTGGTAAGGTTGAAACTTTCCCAGGATCGCACAGCGAGTGGATGATATTCTGGCCTCCCGACTCGAAGTATTAATGTATAAAAAACCCATGACTTATCATCGATTACTGCGTCGTTTTTGACATTGATTTTGAAGCACTGACATTGATACATGACAGCAGCTTTAAGATCCCTGACAAAATTCCTACCTCTGATCCATCCCAGCCCTGGCCTCTGCCGGCCATCTCCCTCCGCCAGGGGTTCTCCTGGTTCGCGGGAGCACTGGGAATGCTGTTTATGATATCCTGGATATTTTGGCTCTTGTGTTAGGAGACTTGACCGCAACAGAAGCTTCTATTTTAGCAACAGTCACCTGTTCAGGCTGAGGAGTAGGCTCCAGCCTACTTTTATGGGCTTCAGTCCCAAGACAGTTTAGTTCTGAGCCCCTGCCGTGTCATTCCGGTTGGCTCTCTTCTTCCAGTGTTGCTGGGGCTTCCACGCAGCCCCGGCTGGTGGGTCTGAAGGAGGCAGAAGCCACTGATCTGGACTACCTGCCATCACAGGGGGACGTCCCTTCAGAGGAGAAGGGAGAAGCCACTGCCCTGGGTCTCATTATGCCACTGGGTGGAAGACAAGGAGCTTTGTAACCCACCCAGCAGGACTCTGTGTTGCCTCCTGGGGGCAGACCCCTCCCCCCAATCCTCTGCTTGAGCGCCTTTCTGAGGTTCTAGATAACAGTGTCCGATCACATTTCCTGAGTTGTTTTACAGATGCTAAAACTGCCAAATGGAAGAAATTAACGGCTTGGTGGCCATGAGCACACAGCCCTACTCCCAGTGCCTAAGGATGGAGAATTCGAACCCCTGTAACATAGCCTGTTACCTGGCCATCCGCCATCAGAGACCTGTGCACGAGCTGATCCCACACCTTGGGACGCCCTCCCCTGCCTGGCCCTTTAAAAACGCTTTGCTGAAACGCTCATGGAGTTCGGGTGTTTTGAGCACCAGCTGCCTGGACTCCCTGCTTGGCGTCTGCAGTGACCGCTGCCCTTTCTTCCCTACAATCCTGTGTTAGTACATTGGCTTTCCTGTGTGGGCGAGCGGACCCAAGCTTGGCTGAGTCATAGCATTGCTGCTGCAGCCTCTGTGGGCAGATGCTCAGCCCAGGGGCGGGGATGAGGCAGGGCTGGGATGGCCAGCAGCCCGGGGACTGTCACTGCAGCTCATAGATCTGATGACAGCTTGCTGGACGCCGGCTGCTGAGGGGGATCAGGGACCCTTCACTACGTCTCTCTCTCAGTCCTTTAGCTGGAGAAAGTAGGCGTTTCTAGGGGTTCGCGGGGGGGGGGGGGGGTTCAGATCTATGCCTGTTGGAGGTTATAGCGGTCTCTGGTGCCCAGCCCGGGGCTGGGAGAAGACAAGAGAAAAGCCCAGGGAGTTCTCTGCACACTCACTTTTCTGGTCATCACATCTCTGGCCAGTCCACCCTCTTCCACCCAACTTTCAGAGACCTTTCATCATCTGTGGAATAGTTTCCAGGGCATTTATTTGTTTTTAGGAGAGAGGAACAGGGGAAATCGAGTCTATGCATCTTATTCCGGAACCAAAGCCTAAGTCCTTTTTAACTGCACTTTCCAACCTCTTGACAATTCCCATTAAATACCCCAAATAGGGGCGGTACCGTCTCAAGGGACAGGGCCATGCAAAGGGCTCGGCGGCACTCAGATATTCAGCTGGACCCATGGTGTAGACCCTGAGGCAGCCAAGGGCAGCGGCTGACCTCCACAGGAAGGGTCACCCAGGACACCCACTCCTTCAGGGTCCCTTCGATGGAGATGGCCTCTGCTGAGCACCAACGTGAGGAAAGATGCACGCGTGGTGACAACACCCAAGAGTCACACACACTCTCCGTCTCCTCATTCCCCCCAGTCCCCCGACCAACCAGAGCAGCTCGCGTGGATGCCTAAACCGGCTGCAGGATTCTCCCACCCTCTGAGCCCACTCCGACCGGCCAGCCTTCCCAAAACCTTGCTAAATGGATTGCATCAGAATTCCCCGGGGAGACATATGTTACCTCCAGAGTCCCGGCACACGCTCTGTGTGGTTCTTTCTCTGTGGTAGGGACCATAACGCAAGTAACTTGCCTTGACCTTACTTAGAAGGTGCATTCCAGCACCCTCCACACCACTAGACCCCTGAAACATCACCCACCTTGCGTCCCCCTGAATCTCTGCAGGATCTGCTTCCAGCTTCTGGCAACTAGGTCGTGCCTGGGCATCCAGGGTCATTACCACTTCCAGGACACCAGGTGTAATTAGAAGAAGAGCATCCATAAGTTGAACAAGCACGGTCAGGGTTACTGAGACTGTGATCAGAGAGTCCATACAGCCCTGAGACGACAGAGAGGGCATGTCCTGCTGTCCCTCCCACATAAAAGCTAACTGCTTTGGCTCCTCTTTTCTGATGACGGCGTGGTGACTCCCCTGGGAAGGCTCAGCTCAGAATCGGTATCAGTGCCCCCCCAAAGTTTGAGTAGTTCTTTTCCCCACAGGCAAGTACTCTGGTAAACAGCCATAGGCCCCTTTGGGAAAAGGGATGAGGCATAGTTCTGGTATCTACTGCAGTGACCTGGTGCTCCATGGGCTCCGGGGCTGAGAGCTGGTTTCCATCTGGAAGCTGGCTGTGGGACTGTGGTTTTTCATGGCAGCATCTGTCAAGCTTGGGCTCACCAATTCTCAAATTCTTTGGCACGTACCCATCAGGTGGTGCCCTGTTGGATGCCAGTCTTCCAAGCCCCAAGGACGACCTTGGTCTATCAGCCAGTCCCCTTGTGCCTGTGAGCCAAGGGGCCCTGGTCGTCTCTGTGGCCTTTCCGCCACTGTGGCCGTGTTGTCCACTCTGCCTCTGAGAGTCGGCACCTCTGCTGTTTCAGAATCCCGGCCTCCCCTGGGACACTAGGCAGGGCAGTTTCATGGCATAATCTCCTACTGCCAATACTAACGACAGCAAACAACCAACACCAAGTGGCCCAAAGATGCAGGGACTCTCCTCCCTCCGTGGGTCCTGACTGCCCTGGTGACCAGAGTCCAGTGGGGAGGGGGGGCGGCTTCAGTCTTTCATATAAACCCAGTCTCACCTTTCTACTTCCCCGCGCCCTCTAAGCCCTGACCTAATCCCTTGCCGGGCACTGGCAGCACCTACGTCTCATTTACAGCATGCCCGAGCTTGGCAGAGCCGTCTCAGGGCTGTGTTCAGATACTCTAAGTGTCCTCTTCCTGACACATGGAGCATTCTTGCAAATCAATAAACTCCATCCGGAATCTACTTTCCCCCTGCTACTGGGTGACACGTATCAGGCAGGACCTGTGGCCGCATCTGTGAGGATGCCTCTTCATTCCCAGGAAATTTACTTTCCCACCAGGGCTCTGCTGAGACCTGGCCCCAGTGATTAATCGGGAGGAAATAAGAAGATGGGTCAGCTCTTGAGGACAAGCATCCTATGGCAAGGATCCCACCTTGGGGGACGTCCTCCCCAGTCTCGGGGTACCAGCACCTCTGGGGCGAGGGGAAGGGCTGCTGCTCCATGCCCAGAGCATCCTGGGAGATCTCGGTGTTCAAGCTCAGACATCCATCCAAATGTCCCCATCCCAGGTCACAGGATGCCACCACTTCCCTCTCAAGGCCCTGCCTTTACTATAGAAGACACGCTCAGGGTGTTACCTTTGCTGCTCTGGCACATAATTGCCAGATGTCAGGACAAGATACCCAGTTAAATTTGAATTCCAAATAAACAACAAATGATACTTTAGTGTAAATAAGTATGCCCCATAAACACGCTTATACAAAAAAAGAAATGTTCACTGTTTATCTACAAATCAAATTTAACGGGGCATCCTGTACTTTATCTGGAAACCTTGCCCCAGCCACCTGACAGTTACATTCTGGGTCTGATGATGAGCAGTCTGCCCTAAGGTGGCAGGGGACGTGGACGTCTCTAAACTCGCTCATTGAAACATTCTGGTGTTCAGGTGCCCCGAGGACAGAGACCTGGCACCGCCATTCCATTTCCCAAGGCTGCCGGGATTTTAGTCCAGCTTCCAAATGACGTCAAAACCTGAAAATTCTACCCAAGTTGTCTCCAGGCCCTTTAAACACACTTTCCAAAGCGAATTTCAAAAATCCGTGCCGTTGGAGTTCCCGTCGTGGCTCAGAGGAAACGAATCCAACTAGGAACCATGAGGTGGCGGGTTCGATCCCTGACCTCACAGTGGGTTAAGGATCCGGTGTTGCCGTGAGCTCTGGTGTAGGTCACAGACGCGGCTCAGATCTGGTGTGGCTGTAGCTGTGGTGTAGGCTGGCAGCTATAGCTCCGATTCGACCCCTAGCCTGGGAACCAGTATATGCCGCCGTCGCAGCCCTAAAAGACAAAAAGACAAAATAAATAAATAAATAAATAAACAAACAAACAAACTATTAAGAATCTACACACAGTAAATTCTTAAAAAAAAAAAAATTCAGTGCTTCAGCCCGGTCTCCTGAGCAGCCAGACTCTGAGCCAGTTTGGAGGGTTAGCCGTGGACAGGTAGGGAGAGAAAGAGAAGGCAGGAAAGCGCCGCTGGACAGAAGTTTCCACCCTGAAGTGAAGGCCTATCTTGTGCTCCAGGAAACAAGCGAGGCTGTTTGGATTCACGGGGACCAGGGGGCTGTAGGAGGAGCTGGAAACTGTACCTGGGTTTTGGGGTTCGGGTGGTGGACGTTAACAGGAATGGGGAGTGAGCACAGCGTGGGGAGGGTAAGGGCAAGAGCTGATGGGCTGAGGCTGGGTGGGTACCCGGCTTGGCTGGGAGAGGCTTTGGAATCTGGCCCCAGGGTGGGGAGGCCCTGGGTCTGGTGCCGCTGGAATCCTTCCCCTGGTTCCGGGTTGGTTTCCAGCTGGCACTGACCTTGAGCCCTGTACTCTCCATCGGGGTGGCGGCAAGCAGCCCAAGGGAGGGATCTCATGAGAGATTTCACTATGGGAGGGTCGTTAGCAACCCTGAAATGTTCCGGAACATTTGTACAAGAGCCTCGAGTGAGGTGTGGAGGGAAACTCGTGCTGTTGAAACTGAAATCAGGTCACTCATTGAATGACTGGGGCGGGGGGGAGTGTTGCTGTAACCTCCGATTTAGCCGTCACAATTTGGGAACTTGGTGGGGGTGGTCACAGGATGCTCTCAGGGCTAACCTGACCACTTCCTGCCACGTGCCCAGGCACGGCACCACCAGAGGGGCTCTGGGTTCCAGGTTCTGGGTTTGCTCTTCACAGCTTTTCCTGGGTGTGGGGAAAGCCTAGGCTTTGAGACACTCAGACCTGGGTTGGAATCTGACCTCCCCTCTTGAACTGCGTGAACATGGGCGAGCGTCTTAGCCTCCTGACCTACACAACCCAGTTAATATGCGTAAGTCAGACACCCGATACAACAGACAGTGTGCAGCCCAGGCACCCAGGCAGTGCTCACCCAGTGGCACCCAGTAGGTCTTCATCGAGGACCAGTTCCCTTCGATGCTCCTTCCTAAACACACCTGAGACTTCCAGAAGGGCGTCTTCTGAGAACAGAGCATAAAACTTTACTGCCTAATTCTTTCCCTTCTCCAGGACCCATTTCTGCTCCATTCCCGAATCCTTGCTGGTGAAAAGCTCCTGAATAGGCTACGTTGAGGAAAACCAGAGCCCACGGGCCTGGGCCTCCCATGATCTGAAGTTTCCCAAGCCCCGAAAGCCCGAGGGGTCTGATGGCTTTAGAGCCAAGGGCTTCATTCTTCAGGAGATTTTTTCCCTCTTCTTGGCTGACCTCTCTGATTAGAGCTCCTTCTAAGCCCTTTTCAAAATCGAATTCCTCATGCGTTCAGACGAGGGAAAGCAACTTGCCAAAATGAGTTTGCAAAGCCTAACTTCCTGAGCACTTGAACTTGGGGTGGAAAGAGGCCCCTGGATCCTGTTGCCCTTTGAGTGGATGCGGACTGTTTCCTGGTCTGGGACGCATCCTTCCCAGGGGGAAAAAAGCAGGCATGACCTCGGGCCAGCAAAGACGGGGCAAGAGCTGAGCGGGGCTGAAAGCCGACCTCTCGAAACACAGCAAGGGCAGGGCCGACAAAGGGTGAGAGGAAGAGCGAAAGGGCGGCCCCAGAGCAGCCGAGCTCTCCTCGAGGACACGAGGATGAAGCAGCCCTCCCTCTCCCCACCAGCCCTCCTCCCCACCAGCCCTCCTCCCCACCAGCCCTCCTCCCCACAAGGCGCCTCGAGCTCAGTCCATCTGCCTGGGCGGTGGGGGCACAGCTCTGTTGGGAAGATGCCCATCCGTCAAAGTTAAAACCAAGGGCATCTTCCAAATATGCATGATTCTTGAACGATACTGATTCCACAAGCAGTTTTGTGGTTTTTGGTTTTTGCTTTTTGGTTTTTGCTTTTCAGGTCTACACCCGAGGCATATGGAGGTTCCCTGGCTAGGGGTCTAATCAGAGCTACAGCTGCTGGCCTACACCACAGCCACAGCAAGGTGGGATCCAAGCCGCATCTGTGACCTACACCACAGCTCACAACAATGCTAGATCCCTAACTAACTGGCGGAGGCCAGGGGTCGAACCTGCATCCTCATAATTCCTAGTTGGATTCGTTTCCACAGCACCACGACAGGAGCTCCCGCAGGTAGTCTTTAAAGGCCAGTGGCAGCAGGTTCACGTGACCATCCTGGGCTCCCAGAGCTTAGAGCAGGGAGCACAGACCTCACACTCGTGGTGGGCGAACCACGAGGATGGGTGTGCAAGGATGAGCGGGGAACGCAGGGAGTCTGACGTGGGGCCTGGGCAGTCAAGAAATGCTTTTCTGACGGAGGCCAGTTGAGCTGAGACCCAAATGGAGCAGGATTCGCACAAGTGAGTACTTACGGGGGGAGGGGTTGGACATCATTCAGCAAAGGGCTGGAGCCCGGAGAGCAAGAGAGCAGGCGGCTGAGCTGGGGAGGCTGGCGGACCGGCTTCCTGGGCGTGGTTCTGACCCCACGAGACCCACGGCTCCGGGCAGTGTGTGTGCTCCCCACCCCCCTGGAGGGAAGACCGTCACATGGCCCTGTGTGCTCAAGAGCCAGCAGGAAGCAGGGTCAGGTGACATCTCCGCAAAGGCCCTATGACTTCCCGCCCAGGAGGACAACCCACAGCCAGGAGGACGTCTCCCCAAATGGGAGTTTTCTTGGTTTTTCAGATGCACTTGGCATGTGATGCAAATGGATGTTCTGGTAAATTACAGACAGTTTATTGAACAGGACTGGGATTTGGGGTGGGATGTGACGTGGGTTCAGCTTCCTAGATGTTCAGCTCAAATTCCCGCTGCCCCAGTCAGCCCAGGGCCAAACCAGCCCAGAGGATTTAAACAGAGGAAAGGTCCGGAAGGGTTTAACGGCTGCGTGCTGGCACGCTCCCCAGAGGACCCAAGAGGGGCGGGGAAGGACCACGGGCTTTTCAGGACTAAGCCTGCATCTGCTTAGAATATGGCACCTCCAGACACTACAGGATGCCCCCTGCTGGGCCAGGGACAGCCCCCCCGCTGACCCATCACCCGGGGTCCCTTCTCTGAGCATAGATGAGGTGAGCCCTGGCCCAGCCCTCAGTAGGATGGGTCTGCCCAGCTAACCCTGGAGACGGGGTCCACTTCCAAGGCCGTCTTCCACCAGAGTGCTTCCTGAGAGCATGGCCAAGACAGCGGGCCTTCCTTCCTGGCGTCTGCCCCTAAATCCCAGAGGAGGCAGGGTCTCCGCCACCTTTAAAACCAGGAGGCGGGGACGGCCCTCTACTGCCCTCTGGTGTCCGCCCTCCACAAAATTTTCTGGGGGCGTCCCTGCGGCTTAGGGAGAGGCTTACAGCTGGGGAGGTAAGCGGTCTCTAACTCATGCTGTGACCTTGAGAATATGCCACCCCCACTCTGAACATCAGTTTTCTCCTCTTTAAGAGACAGGGTGGAACCACACAGCCTTAGAAAAAGAAATCCAGCTCCAGGCAAATGAACAAGGAAGGGCAGTTACAGAGGCAAAGGCGAAAAGTTAGGGAGCCAGAGGATACCAGCAGGCCCTGGGAGCCCTGAGAGCTGGGGGGCGGGGGCAAAGGTGAGGTCCAGACAAGCCAGGAACGCTGGTCGGGGAGAAACAACCCAGCTCAAGATCCTGGCCAGGAGCCACCAAGCCCCGCTGCGCCCCTACCGTCCTTTCGTCTCTGTCCCCTCCTTGCTCCCCCTAAATAGCGACCTTAAGAAATCAAGGTATTCTAGGAGTTTCCTGATGGTCTGGCAGTTAGAGGTCCGGTGTCGTCACTGCCGTAGTGTGGGTTTGATCCCCGGCCCAGGGATTTCTGCGCGCTGTGGGCAAGGCCAGAAAAGAAAGAAGGAAAGAAATCGAGGTATTCTGAACTGGGTCCCGCACAGCAAAGGATGTGACTGACGCAACCGTCAGAACTGGAAAGCGGGGAGTTCCCGTTGTGGCGCCGCGGAAACGCATCCAACTAGCATCTATGAGGATGCGGGCTCGATCCCTGGCCTCGTTCAGTGGGTCGGGGATCTGGCGTTGCTGCGAACTGTGGTGCAGGTCGCAGACGTGGCTTGGATCCTGCCTTGCTGTGGCTGTGGTGTAGACCAGCAGCTACAGCTCCGATGCGACCCCTAGCCTGGGAACTTCCACATGCCGCAGATATGGCCCTAAAAAACAAACAAACAAACAACAATTAAAAAAATAGAAAGTGTCCTCATGATTAGAGATAGCAACAGGCCATTTACTGATTTTGATGGTTAGAGTGAAGTTTTGTAGAAGGTTGTCCTTGTGTGTGTAAAATACACACAAAGTCTCATGTCAGCAACTTCCAAATCAGGGGGAGGAGTTCTTTGTATCACAGTTGTAAATTTCTGCAATTTTGAGGTTGTTTCCACAATTAAATTTTTTTTTTATTCTAGGAGTTCCCATTGTGGCTCAGTGGGTTAAGAACCCAGCATAGTCTCCGTGAGGATGCGGGTTTGATCCCTGGCCTCCTTCAGTCGGTTAAGAATCTGCTATTGATGCAAGCTGCAGCCTAGCTCACAGACGCAGCTCAGATCCGGCGTTGCTGTGGCTGTGGTGCAGGCCAGCAGCTGCAGCTCTGATTCGACCCCTAGCCCAGGAACTTCCATATGCCTCAAGTGCAGCTATAAAAGAAAAAAAAAAAATTCTAGAATTTTCTCTTAAAAATTCCATACACCCTTTGACTCAGCAATTCAATTTGGGGATTTTTACCACGTAGATATATTTGTATTTGTATGTATGTACAATGCTATGTACGTATGTACAATAATATTTATGTATCATCGTAGATAGGCATGTCAATGAGACTAAGTGTTCTCTGCAATATATTCCTGGCAGAAATATTTTAAATAGCAAAAAAAAAAGTTAACTTCCGCCGATAAGAAAGTAGGAAAACACTGACGGTGGATGCACGCAGTGGCTACTGCGCAACGATCAAAAAGAATGAGTCAGGTCTACACTCACATGGGTTAACACAAAGCGCTCGCCACAGGGCAGACCTCACCCGAGTGCTCTGTGTGTACCGATTCAGAACAATCCAGTGGTGCAGCTCCTCCATGTGGAAGGGAGAACTGAGCCTGGGGCGGGGGGATTAATTCACAGCCACAGAGACACAGTTCGCGGGTGATGTGCTCAGCTGGGAGCCCAACCCCTGGAGCTGGTTCCAGCGTCCGCGTGCCTGGCTACACACAGTAATTCAGGAAGATTACGCAAGACACCAGTGCCGGTCTCTGTCTTTGGGAGGTGGTGTTGGAAGAGAAATAAGACTGAGTTTGACTTTTCATGTTGTACTGTTTATATTCTTTTTTTTCTTCTTCTTTTTTTTTTTTTTTGTCTTTTTGCTATTTCTTTGGCCACTCCCGTGGCTTATGGAGGTTCCCAGGCTAAGGGTCGAATCGGAGCTGTAGCCACCAGCCTACGCCAGAGCCACAGCAACGCTGGATCTGAGCCATGTCTGCAACCTACACCACAGCTCACGGCAACGCCGGATCGTTAACCCACTGAGCAAGGGCAGGGACCGAACCCGCAAGGTCATGGTTCCTAGTCGGATTTGTTAACCACTGCGCCACGATGGGAACTCCTATATTCTTTACTATATAACTTTATCATGTATCACCATGTATCGGTTGTACACATTTTGGTCCAGCAATCCCACTGCTGGGCACATATCTGGAAAATACAAAAACTCTGATTCAAAAAGATACATGCACCCCAATATTCTTAGCAGCATGATTTACAATAACCAAGACTTGGAAGCAACCTAAGTGTCCACTGACAGAGGAATGAATAAAAAGGATGTGAGATACACATGCAAAATGGACCACTACTCAGCCATAAAAAAAAAGAATGAAATGCCATTTGCAGCAACATGGATGGAACTAGAGATTATCATACTAAGTAAATCAGACAGAGAAAAACAAATATCATACAATATCATTTGTGGAATCAAAAAAAAAAAAAGAACAAATGACCTTATTTTCAAAACAGTAGCAGACTCACAGACATAGAAAACAAATTTATAGTTACCAAAGGCAAAAGGGATATGGGATAAATTAGGAGTTTGGGATTACCAGACACACACTGCTATATATAAAACACATAAACACCGAGGACCTACTGTATGGCACAGGGAACTATACCCAATATCTTGGGGGTTTGGGGGGAGCTTCACCCACAGCATATGGAAGTTCCCAGGCCAGGAATTGAACCCACGCCACAGCTGTAACTAAAGCCACAGCGGTGAAAATGCTGGATCCTTAACCTGCTGAGCAAAAAGGGAACTCTCTCTTAATATCTTGTATTTAACCTACAATGGAGAAGAATCTGTAAAAGTATATATATATATTCACTTTATAAATATGTATCACTTTATATAGATATAAAACTATATATATAATCACTTTGCTGTACACCTGAATCTAACACAACACTGTAAATCAACTACAATTTTTTTTTTCGCCTTTTTGACTTTTCTAGGACCGCTCCCATGGCATGTGGAGGTTCCCAGGCTAGGGGTCTAATCAGAGCTGTAGCTGCTGGCCTACCACAGAGCCACAGCAATGCGGGATCTGAGCCACATCTGTGACCTACACCACAGCTTGGGGTAACGCTGAATCCTTAACCCACTGAGCAAGGCCAGGGATCAAACCCGCAGCCTCATGGTTCCTAGTCAGATTCATTAACCACTGCGCCGCGACAGGAACTCCAAAATCAACTACAGTTTTTTAAAATGAAAGACAAAAAGTCTTTTTAAATTCTGCCCTTAAGGACTTATAGTCCTGATACGAGTTCTTAAGGGGTTTTTTCATTTGAGAAGCAAAAATGAAGTATATGATAAGGAAACGAAAGACATAAGAACCAGCGCATAGGGTGTCTGAGCTCTGGGTTAAGCGTCACTGGCACCCCCTTCCAGGTTTGGACCCCACCCGTTGGTGGTGTTTGGCTGGAGCTCCAGTGCAGCCCAGGGGCCTGAAATACCCAAGGGCTGGGCAGTGCTTTTCCCTGCTTTTGAAAGCGCCCTATAGATTCTCCAACGTGACATGGCAAAGATCCTACAGGTAGAGTTGCCTCTTCTGCGAAATGGAGATGGCAGCGTCTGTTCACCTCACAGCACTGACCACATCCGGGCTTACTTACTCCTATTCCCACGTTGCAAACATGGAAAGTTTCAAAAGGGGGGGAATTTCATGGGGGGAAAGACTGTACTTTTCCTTTGATCTTTTTTTCGTAAACCTGAGAGGGAAGAGGGGAGAGGGCTCTGATGCACCCAACTCTGGAAGGGAGAGGGAGAAGCCGATGCCCTTATGATCCAAGAGATTGGGGATGGCAAAGCAGGCACAGTGGGTTGGAGCTCGTGGCGGTGTTTGGGACGCTCTGGGTTTGCAGTCCCGTGAGCGCGAATCCGGACAAGGAGAGCGAGGGGATGGCGCGGGAGCTCAAAGCAGGTTCCCAGCACCGCGTCCTCCCGCCGCCCAGCAGCGCATCCTCACGCGCACGCGCCGGGTCTGCGCGCAGAAGTTGACTCCGCAGGGAGCCGCAGCTGTGACTTGAGCGGTTTTTCCTGGCGGACAAGGTCTCAGGTGCCTGGCCAGCCGCCGGCCTACTGGCGCTCGGGCTTCGCGTTCCAGCCGCGTCCAGGCAGGAGGGAAGGCGTGGAGGGGCGCGGATCTACCGCAGGAAATCCTGGATCCAAAGTCCCACTTACCAGGTGGCGTCCCCACGTGTTAGCCGGTGGCTTTGGGGAAGGCGCTTTCCTGAGCCTCGGTTTTCCCATCTGGCAAGCCAGAGTAAGGAGCGTTCTCCCTGCAGAGGTGGGAAGGGAGGTAAACGCGGTACCACGCGCTCCGAGGGCGCCAAAGCCTGGCGGGTCCCTTTGCGCTGCGGGCGGGACCGCGGCGTCCGCATCACCCGGGGAAAGTCACGGACCCGCCCGGCGTGGGCTCAGCCCTCTCTCCCCGCCGCCGCCTTCCTCTCGGAGTCGGCATGGGGCGAGGAGCCCCTGGCCCCGCCCTGCCCTGTGCTTCCCACTCCAGTGCGGCGCCTGGGGTGCCCGCCCCGCCCTTGGCTGGCACCCGGAGGTGCCCGGCGCTCCCGGAGCTGGGCGGGGCGGGCCGCGGGCCTCGTGACTCCGGAGGGCGGCCGGGGACCTCGCCCCTGCCTCGCCGTGCGCCCTGCGCCCTGCGCCCTGCCTGGCCCGGATCAGCCCGCCTGGCCTCAGTGCACAGTGACCTGACGCCCGGCCTGGTCGCCTCCCTCTCCCCAGCCCAGCGGGACCGAAGAGACCACCCCCGAGGGGCCCGGCCAGGGCCTGCACGCACCGGAAAGGAGTCGGTGAGTTGGGAGAGAGGGAGAATCAAAGAGGGGCCTGGGTGGCACCCAGGACGGCGTCCCCAGGATCAGAGAGGGGCGACGGTGATAAGCGCAGCTCCGCTGAGTGAAAACGCCCCCAGCAGCCCCCAGCCCACCGTCCCAGCTGTTGAGGAGAACGTGCCCGGCCCACCGAACCCCAAACCCACACCCCGCCCCACCCGGAGAACCAGATGAGACTGGTCTGGATCCTCTGGGCGCCCATTTGGGGCAAAGCAGTGGTTTAACCAGAGGCCCTGTGGCAGATCTGTCTGCAGAGCAGCCTGAGGCTGTGGGCTTGGCGGACTCACTCAGGATGGAGCTCTCAGGTCCCAGGCTGTTTGCAGAAGAAGTCCTCCTGCAAGGAGGTGCAGGCTCGGGGGTGTCTGCTGGGGAGAAGGCATCCTGGATTTCCAGTCCTCTGAAAGCCCCAGTTTTTGTGGAATTGTCTTTTGTTTGTGTCAGGTCCCCAGACCGGCCCACCCACCTTCTTACAGAGCTGTGAGAAGGGGCTGGGCCTATGGGATCGCTTAGTGGGCACTGGCTCCCTTGTCTTCTAAGATCCCAACAGGCTTGGACTCTCTCACCTTAGCTGAGTGTTGAAAACCACACTTTTTGTTTCCAGTTGGGTTGGGGCCTTTGCATTTTATGTGTGTTTTTTGAAAATCTTCGTCACATATTTCTGAAAGGTTGGAAGGTTAAGGGAGAGTTGAGGCCCCCACTAGCCCTTAGGTGCAGAGGTGGCACTGCCCATGGTCATGAAGCCCCAGGGAGAGGGCCAGGGCTTGCTGATCGTGGCAGCAGAGCAGTGACTTTGGCACCTGGGTTCAGCCCACTCACCTCTGTCCTGGCATCCACCCCTCCCCTGAGTTGTCTCTCCACCCCCCCCACCCCCGCCGACCTCCCAAAGCCAGAGCTTTCCTGGGCAAGACCCCCGTCTCTGAGTCGCCAGGGCCTCCCGCCCTAGATCCAAGCCCCAAGCCTCGGTCCCTGTGCTCCCCATGCCCGGAATCTGGATGTAGGCACCTCACAGTATTGACTGGAGACAAACCCAGGCTCACAGACGAGAAGTCAGAGGGACTTACGGATTACGGCATCAGTGACAAGGGGGCAGACACCAGTAGCAAGAGGGCCACAAAGCCTCTAGCCTGCAAAAAGGAGCCCGGACGGAAAACTGCAAAAAGACAAGACAGAGGAATATAAGCCAGATGAGGGAATTGCTCAAAACCCCAGAAAAAAAGCCCAGTCAACTGGAGATTAGCAGCCTCCATGAAAAAGGCTTTAGAATAATGATAGTAAAAATGATCCGAGATCTTGGGGGAAAAAAACCCAAAAAACTGGAGGCAAAGATCGATACATTAAGTAGAAGATGTAAAGATTAAACAAGCAGAGGTCCAAAATTCAATGACTGAGATAAAAAATGCACTAGAAGGAGCCGACAGCAGGTTACAAGTCGAAGAAGGAGCAAGCGAGGAGCGAGACAGACGGGTGGGTACCGCGGATGAAGGCGCCAGTGGCTGAAGCATCAAAGGCGGCTCAGTGGGTCTGGTGGGAGGCTGCGGGGGGAGGCGAAGAGGCTCCAGAACCTGGGGGTCTACTCAGAAGGGTGACTTTGGTGCCCTGGGGTGACAGTAGGGGGATTGCTCATGGGCGCCCCAGCTCCCGCCTCCTAGGGCTCTATGTCTTGATCTTTCCAGAAGCAACCACTGGAGGAAAAGCCCTCTCCCCTCCACCCAGCCTGTAGGCTCTCTCTGTGATCCTGACATCCTGGCATCACCAGGCCTGGGGAGGACCAGAAAGGTCATGGAGCCCAACTGCCGTCCTTGGACAGAGAGGAGAAGGGCACTCGTCCCAGGGAGCAGGGCCAGCTGGTGCCTGCACCGTGATAGGAACCCAGCTCCCGACTTTCGGCCCCACCCTGGGGCCTGGGACCCGCCCGCCCTTGCTGTGGAGTCGACAGCTGGGCTTTAGCTGCAGGTACAGACCGATGGCCATGTAAACAGGGTTTCCAGCCACTTCCCAGGAAGCTGGCAGAGCAGAGAATGGGCAGGGGGGTGGCACGCTGCAGGGCGCCCGCCCTGTGCCGTTGCTGCTGGAATGATTCCAAAACCTCCAGCTGCACCGCAAGGGTGCCTGGTGCACCTGCAGGGAGTGGCGGACCTTCTGGGCGGGATGTGCTCATTTTGCAGCTGACAAGCCTGGAGGGCATGGTTCCTACCAGCGGGCAGCAGGCACTGCCCTCAGAACTAACCACACAGGCCAGCTCTGCCGGCAGCACATGGGAACAGCCACAAAGGGTCAATGCAGTGGCCCCGTAGTTGGCACCTGGGCTTTGCCTCAGGAATGTGCCCACACCTCTATCAGCAAGAGTCGCCCACCTGATTCTGAGTCAGGGAGATTCCTGGCACTGTGTTGAGGCATTTAACCAGGAACTTTGAAGAGCTCTGCTGGCAATCTGCTCAGACGGTGACTCCTCGTCACTGCCATTGTTCCCAGGCTCAGGGGGCCACTGGAAGCTTTGTGTAGGAGGCATTTCCCCCCCACACCAGATCTCCCTTTAATGCAGCCAAAATATGACCTCAACTCTTTGCCTGAGAAAAGATGATACAGCATTGATATTCAGTGGTCTGGGTTCAGGACATGCATTTTATTTTATTTTATTTTATTTTATTTTATTTTATTTTATTTTATTTTACTTTATTATTTTATTTTATTTTTTGTCTTTTTGCCTTTTCCAGGGCTGCTCCCATGGCATATGGAGGTTCCCAGGCTAGGGGTCTCATCGGAGCTGCAGCTGCTGGCCTACACCACAGCCACAGCAACACAGGATCCAAGCCGCATCTGCAACCTACACCCCAGCTCACGGCAACACTGGATCCTTAACCCACTGAGCAAGGCCAGGGACCGAACCTGCAACCTCATGGTGCCTAGTCGGATTCGTTTACCACTGCACCGTAACAGGAACTCCAGGACATGCATTTTATAAAACCAGTTCCACGATCTCTCTCCAACTCATTAACTTCCGTGTGACCCTCTCTTTTCTCCATTATAGCTTTTAAACGGTTGGGGAAGGCTCACAGTCTCAGCGATCAAAAAGGTGATTAAATCTGAGCTATGGAACAGGCGCAAATTGAAAGTGTTTTGTTCAGGAACCTCATGACAGGCGTTATCTACCCTGAAATGGAGCCAGGACTGGCAAGAGTCTGGTGGAGCTGCCTGCCAGCACGCACGCCCTGGGAGGTTCCTGCAGGCCCTGGGCAGGCCCAGAGCCTCGCACCTTCCATGGGTCCAGCATATCCTCTGTGCTCATGGTCTCCCTTGACGGTGGAGGGGTACCAGGTCACATCAGGGTCTCAGTGATGGAGCAGAGTCGGGGTTGATGGGCGAGATGACTGTGCTGAAAGGCCGTCCCCTCCGTGAACCTGCGCAGTTGAACCATAGGCATGGCAGCCCCTGGCAGGGGGGCACCTTTCCACCACACCCCAGCTGCCCCCATGAAGGTACCAGCCTGACGCCAGCCGGAAGGGGTGCTGGCAGCACACTCCCCAGCTGCCTGTGACTTTTGCTTTATGTATTTTTTGGCCACACCCATGGCATGAGGAAGTTCCCGGGCCAGGGATAGAACCTGCACCACAGCAATATCAATGCCGGATCCTTAACCCACTGAGCCACCAGGGGACTCCGATTTGTACATTTCAAATGCTGAAAACACACTCGTCATTCGATTTAAGATTCTCTTTTCTAAAGGTAGTTTTTAAAAGGCTTTAAACTTCTGCCTTTCATTAATTCACTGAGTGGGAAGATTTGATCACAGTGTATAAAGACCCATGTCACAGGCCTCAGGCTCTCGAGCCCGGCTGTCCTAGGAACATACATCCCGGGAGCATCCCCTTGCTGTGTAGCGGCACAGTGTCCTAGAGGGCGCAGCTAAACTTTGGAATCTTCCTCCCTTCTTGACCCTGCACCTCCTGCCCACCCAGTTGCTGGGCAGGGGCTGAAAATAGGCACCAGAGGAGTTCCTGTTGTGGCTCAGCGGTTAACAAATTTGACCAGCATCCATGAGGACGCAGGTTCGATCCCTGGCCTCGCTCACTGGGTTAAAGATCTGGCATTGCCGTGAGCTGTGGTGTAGGTCGCAGACGTGGCTCGGATCCCGAGCTACTGTGGCTGTGGTGTAGGCCAGTAGCTATGGCTCCGATTCGACCCCTAGCTTGGGAACATCCATCTGCTGTGGGTGCGGCCCTAAAAAGCAAAAAAATAAAAATAAAAAACGGGCACCAGAGTAAAATTTTTCAGATGACGTCTCATCCATAAAGTACCTACAGTCTGTTCTTGGTTTAGCTCTGGGGGATGCTTGTTTTTGAAAATGTATATTCTGCCACTCTGGCTTTATTCAACGGGGCAGAGTGGATATGTCTCCCTCCCATAACAACTCAGGGTCATCACTGGAACCTCCAAAATGGTGCTAAGCCACGCTGCCGTGGTCCCCTCTAAGCTCGTGGGGCCGTCCGCTGCCCCTGTTCACATCTCAGCGGGTTTCTGCCCAGTCTCACTCCAGGCAGTGGGTAGCCCACCTGGGATCTTCCCCTGGCAGTGGTACCCGGACCCTCCCTGGTCCAGCTTCTGTCCGTTCCCTGGCCTCAGTCACCGTGGTTATCTGAGCTGGGAGCCCAAGTACCATCCTCCCTAGAAAAGAGCATCAGACAGAAGGAACAGGCTGGAGGGGGCGCCCAGGGGGGATGGCGTCCTCTGAAAGTGAAGCCCTGGGCCGCGGTCCTGACGCACCCGTGTGACCTGTGCATATCCATCCGCTTCTCGGTCACTGGCGCACTCTGCCGTGGTAACGTTTGCGTGACAAGAAAAATACACTTGTTTCCTTCTGCTGTGCTTTTCTCCCTCATCTTTGCAGTATTTCCCTTACTTGAAGTGACGTTTCCTTAGGAGAGGGAAAGGGAATAACTCAGCCGATGGTCACGGCTTTTATCGGCTTCGGAAACAGAATTTCAGTGAATGTGCTTCTCAGGATAGAATTGTTTTTAAAAATGAATAAACCCCAGTCCTCCATCAAATAACTTGCTGTCCTAGTTTTTAAAACCCAGAAACTCTGTGCCCTGGGGAACATGAGGCATCAGTTGTGTCTTGATGTTTTCGTGTCCTGCACCCCAGGGCAGCCCCGTAACCCATCGTACACTGTCAGCTGGGGCTTGAAGGTGGAAATGGGGCGGGATCGGTGCAAAAAAATTTCAGAAATTATCTTTCACCGATTTTAAGACACAAGTCAGGAAACAGTTAATTGACAGCCATAGGATCTCTGTGGAAATTTTCATTTTAACGGGTGTCTTGAGTGTTGCTCAGACAATGTCACTTTTCCTAAGTAACCGGGAGTTCCCTGGTGGCTTAGCAGTTAAGGATCTGCCTTTGTCATTGCTGCGGCCTGGGTTTGATTCCTGGCCCAGGCAGGAACTTCAGCAGGAGCAGGCAAAAAAAAAAAAAAAAAACAATAATTAAAAAAAAAAAAAGGCAGGGATTTCCCATGGTGCCTCAGGGGTAATGAACCCGACTAGTATCCATGAGGACTCGTGTTCCATCCCCGGCCTGGTTCAGTGAGTTGAGGATCTGGCACTTGGGTGAGCTGTGTTGTAGGCCGCCAAAGGAAAACTTGCTAAAGGAGTTCCCATTATGGCTTAATGGGTAAAGAACCCGACATAGTGTCCACAAGGATGCAGATTTGATCCCTGGCCTTGCTCAGTGGGTTAAGGATCTGGCATTGCTGCAACCTGTGGAGTAGGTCACAGATGTGGCCCAGATCCCTCGTTGCTGTGGCTGTGGTGTAGGCCGGCAGCTGTAGCTCCGATTGGACCCCTAGCCTGGGAAGTTCCATATGCTGCATGTGCAGCCCTAAAAAGAAAAAGAATAAAAGACGCGCTGAAGACACACAGGTTCTCCTCGAACGTTCAGCTTCCTGAAGGGAAACCGTCTCCCCAGCAGAATCTTCCCACAGCCTTGGTGCCCAGAGCGGGGCTGGCCTGTGTGTAGCAGCCACAGCCTCTGTCCCAGGGGCCCCTGGATGGCCAGCTGAGACCAGGGAGGCGGGAGCACAGAGGAGCACCCCCGCGACCCCGGGAGAAGTCACCGTCGTCATGGTGATATGTGACGTGTGAAGCGATGTCCGAGGAGTGTGCGCAGTGGGGGCGGGGGGTGGGGAGACAGGCAGAGCGCGATCGGAGGATCTTGATGAAATGCAGATTCGGCATCAGGAGGCTGGGGCAGGGCCTGGGAATCTGCATGTCTAACAGGTTCCAGGAGATGCTCTGGTCCAAAGAGCACCCACTTTGAGCAGCGAGCAAAGTGGCGAAGCTCTGCTTATCTTGGTATTTGACATTTGGTTTGGGGTTTGGGGGGTTTTTTGGGGGGAGGATTGGTTTGGGTTTTTTGGCCACACCTGCAACAAGCAGAGGTTCCCAGGCCAGGGACTGAAACTGCATCATAGCAACAACCAAACCACCACAGCAACCATGTCAGGTCCTTAACCCACAGAGCCACCAGGGAACTCCAGTTTTTGCCATTTGGATGTTCCTTCTTTTGTCCTTTTGACATTGATTGGGATCTTCAGTGTCTTCAGAAAGGGGCCTGATAACATCATCTGAAGTCTGCCCCGGGGCGTGGGAATTCCACACGTGGGTTCATTGATTTCCACTGTCCACGTTTCCAGAAAACCATCTAACCCAGGCTGGAAACCGGCACTTTCCGTGTTGCCTCTTCTTCTGTGAATGGGCCGCATCCGCGGGCTTCCTGGGCTGACCGCTGTCATCCTGTGGTTCCAGGTGTGACCCTGACCAGAAGCAAAGATGGGGAAAAAACTGGATCTTTCCAAGCTCACGGACGAGGAGGCCAAGCACATCTGGGAGGTGGTTCAGCGGGACTTCGAGCTTCGAAGGAAAGAGGAGGAAAGGCTAGCGTAAGTCTGCGCAGCTGAGCCCTGGGGCTGCCCTGCGGTCTGGAGGGGCCGTCCCCTTGGGGCCTCTGGGTGGGCAGACGGCGGAAGCTTGGGTGCAGGACACTGGCTGGAAGCCCGGGGCTGGGAGACACCTGCTCTCTGGCCTCAGTCTCTTCTTAATTTAAACGAGGGGACGTGCATTTCCTCCTAACAGTCAGATGCTCGCTGACTAGTTTGGTTTCAGCTCGATCCAGCCCCGGGTGACATTGTCCCCTAGGCCAGGTGATGCCGAGGCCACGGCACTGCACGAATAAAAGAGCTGAAGGTGATGGACAGGGGAGTCTTGAGGCTGGCTGAAACACCCGATGCCAGGATCGAGGGCGTTTGGGACAAAGGCAGACTGACACCTTTCTTTCCAGGGTGGGTGGTGGCCCGTCCTCGCCGTGGATGCCCCGGTGCCGTTTTGCACACCTCTTCCCGCCGGGCTGAGCTGCACCCACCCCGTCACCTTGCATATCCCTCCACCAGACCTTGGCTTAGCTCCCTTGCGGTCTCGTGTTGGCATCTTTTGTGGTCAGGCGGCCTGTTGCAAAGGAGACATTGAGCAAAGACGCGAGCGAGTCAGGGAAGTAGGCACGCCCGTGCCTGAAAGGCTGCTGGCCAACGATGGAGACGCGGTCAGAGGCATGGAGGGTGCGGGCCCGGGGCTGCGGGCCCGGGCAGGGCATGCCCCCCAGCACAGGCGAGTAACAAGACCCCACAGGCAGTGGGGCTACTGAGACACTGTCAAGGTGGGCTTTGAAGGTGGAGCCTGCAAGCTTGCCCACAGGTTGGATGTGGGGTCTCGGGTACGGGAGGTGTCCAGGTCAAGGGTGACTCCAGAGTCTCGGCCTGAGTCATGGGGGCGGGGGGGGGTCACCTCACCCGGGGAAGGCGAGGGTGGAGCAGGTGGGGAGGAAGCAGGACACGGGCAGAGTGTTGACCTCGGGTGGACTGCCAGGCATCAAGGGGATGGGCAGGCTCGGCGCTGGGCGGGAGCTCTGGAGAGACGAAGTGGGGTGCTGCCCGCCAGACGGCCTGGCTGCTCTAGTCACACCAGACTTAGTGGCTTACTGCACACCAGTCTCTCTCCTGGCTCTGGGGTTCAGAAGTCCTACCATCAAGGTGTGGCGGGTGGCCCTCCTTCTGGAGGCTCCAGGGGAGAGGCTGAGCGCTGGCTTTCCGTCTAGAGGTGCCCACACTCCGAGGTTCCTGCCCTTCCCCCACCCTCCAGGCCATCAGCCTTCTGACCTCCAGGCTCTCCCGACCCCTGCTTCTGTCCCATCTCCCGCTGTCTCTCTGAGTTCCCTGCCCTCCTTGCGATGACACTGTCCCACCAAGAGAGTCCAGACCATGCCCCATCCCACAGCCTTAACTGAATCACGTCTGCCAAGTCCCTTGAGCTGTGTAAGGTGACACAGTCTCGGGTTCTAGGGACAAGGTCGTAGATGTTTGGGGGTGGAGGGAGCATTATTGGGCGGAGCCCTGGATTTAGAGGCCTGGGACTGGAGGAGACGCCGAGGCCGGGTTTGGGGGGAAGACAGAGGAAGACGGGGCCCCAGAGGAGGCAGAGAAGGAGCCTCTGGTCCCGCCTGGAGGGGTTCACACACATCCACAGCCCATCAGGTGAAACAAGCTCTCGGAGCCCAGAGCCTGTGGTGCTGGTGGGGGGCCTATATCAGCCCCATGAGGCTTCCGGCTGCCCGCCCCCAAGTGCCCCCACCACCTGTCCTGGGCTGCACATCACCCCCTCTCCCGGGTTTCGGTTTTGAAACCACTTTCACCGCCCTGGTGTCTTGGCCGACGCCCCTGCCCACCCTGCCCCCACCCATCCCTGTCCCCCCGACCCCCGCTTCTCCACGCTCTGAGCTCCCCCCTCTCATTCCCAGCTTACTTTTTTCCCCAGAGCAGTTCCCTCTGCTTCAGCCTGGGCCTGGAGCCCCCCACCCACCCCCAGGGCTGAGGGCCACACGCTCTCAGCCACAGAGCCCCCTGGCTTTTCCTACGGGAAGATCACAGCCTCTCCAGGCACACGGCTGCTGTCACTTTTAGCTTAGACTCTCGGGTTCCCCACATAGTTAGAAAGGCAGGGAAGGTGGGGGGCGGGAACGGGCTCTTCTGGCGGATGCTTTGGGCTAACTGGGCAGTCCCAGCGCAGAGGTGGCTTGGGCGCCTGGGCACATGGTCGGAGAACCAGCTCCCTGGGGGGCTGGGGGCTGGGGAGGGGCTCGCTGTCCCTGCCCTCACCTGCCTGCACGAGGCTCAGAGCTTCGGGGTGAGGCAGGTCTCCTTCGCTGTGAGCAGAGCCCCCGGAGAGCAGCCTGTCACCTACCCCCCAGGGAGATGGGGCTTCTCAGGAGGTGATTCCCCAAGACTAGGGCTTTGTTGAGAGGAAGGAAAATGCAGAGCCCAGGCCCCGCTGACCAGGGGCTGCGGGCAGGGAGGCTTCCCTCTTCTTGAGGCTTTTAGACACGAGAGTGTGACATCACCCCCAAGGGTCACAACTGCACAGACACACACATCTGGACGCGGCCGACTCAGCCCCACACTGCAGGCTGCACCCCCCACAGTCCCTCCCACACCCCCAGCCCCCACCGTGCCCCTCGTGTGTGAGGCCCCCGGTCCTCGGCCCCCTGCGGACCCTCAGCCCTGCCCTTGGGGGCGGAGGCGCCCACAGCCCGACATCCCTCAGAACTGCTCCTCTTCTGCCAACGTTTGCCCCACCTCCCATGCTCGGCCCTTGGCCTCTGCTCTCATGCTCCCTTCTGAATCCAGTCTGTCCTCACTGAGACTTCTAGACCCCACGGACCCCCCCCCCGGGGTCCCCCCATCAGCTCCTTCCTGCTCTGTGGCCCACCCCCCTGGCTGCTCTCTGCTGTCGCCCCTGCTGGCCCTGCACTGACTGCTGTGACCAACAGCTTTGCGCTAAGGACCCCTCTGGAGGGGACACGTCCTACACCCTTGCAGGCTGGGGTCCCCATCTAACCCAGCCCACAGCCTTGCCCAAAAGTTCCTCTCCGGTTCTTAGCAAGGTCCTGAGCTCCCACAGTGGCTCCTCCAGCCTTCACCCCCCTCCAGACCACAGGCCTTGGCAGCCCCTCACCCGCTCACAGAAAGCTCTGGGCTACAGGCATCACTGCCCCCACCTCGGCCTCCTTGAGCCCACACCCCCCGTCTGCCCTGCCCTGGCCCTTCCCTCTCTGCCCCCAGTGCCTCCGTCACTCCCTCTGTCCTCTGTCCTACTGGGAATATCAGTGTAATTAGTCACCGTATTGAAACAAAAACACAGAAGCAAGGAGTTCCCTGGTGGCGCAGGGTTAAGGACCTGGCATTGTTGCTGCTGTGGCAAGAGTTTGTTTGATCCCTGCCCTAGGACCTTCCACATGCTACGGGCATGGCCCCAAAAAACTTAAAATAAGAATAGAAGCCAAAGCAAACGAACAAACACAGAAAGACTTTCTTTTGCTTTCCTTTGTCCCTAACGTGCATCCGGCTAAACGCCGGCACATCTTGCTCCTTTTATTTGAAGGAGCTGCCCATCCTTGCTCTACCTCATGTTGCACTGGACCATCCTGGCAGAAACCCCCAGAGGCCCAGTCAGGAGCCCCTTCTCGGCCCCGGTACCCACCCCCCCCGACCTGGGACTCTGCCCTCCTCGCGGCCCCGTGTCTGTCCCTGGTGTTCCTTTTCCCACGCCCCCTGGCTTTTCTCTGTGGGTGCTTTGCAAGCTCCTCTTTTTCCCCCTGGCCCAGTAAAGGAAGAAATTGCCAAAGACATGTCTTCTCAAAGGAGCAGGATCCAGATGCTTTCTTGGACAGATCTTTCATCTTTCAAGTGCCCAAAAAATAAAGGACTCCTTTGTTATTTATCTGCTTCAAACCAGGAAAAAAAAAAATTCATTAGGCTCACCTTGATGCCCTATATATTAACAAAAATAAAGGAAGAAAACTCCAGCCCAGTTAAATCATCATGTTACTATGCCTCAGGCTACCCTGTCTATTATGGAAACCACCAGCCCCCTCTGCCTATTTAAATTAATTCTATGCCATTTAAAAATCAGTTCTTCTGTGTCATTCTTCACATGTCAAGTTTTCAATAGCCACACACATGAGTAGTGGCTGCCATACTGCACAGGCAGAAATTGAACGTTCTCATCATCACACAAAGTCATTTTGGACAACACTGGCTAAGGAGACAAAACCTGTGTTTTTGGGGGGTTTTTTTGTTTGTTCTTTTTTTTTCTTTTTAGGGCTGCACCCACGGCATATGGAGGTTCCCAGGCTAGGGGTCCAATTGGAGCTACAGCTGCCAGCCTACACCACAGCCACAGCAATATCAGATCCAAGCCGAGTCTTCGACGTACACCACAGCTCATGGCAACGCCAGATCCTTAATCCTCTGGGCAAGGCCAGGGATCGAACCCACAACCTCGTGGTTCCTAGTCAGATTCGTTTCTGCTGCACCACAACGGGAACTCTAGTAGTATGCTATTTCTAATGATTTTTTAATTAATAAATTGGGATAAAAGGATACTTTTTAACATGATGAAAAAAATTTATTCAAACAACAGCCATCTTGATAAAGTAATATTAGAAGCAAGAAAAGCATTTCTGTCATCACTTCTCACCACCAGTTTAGCATGTTCTAGAAGTGCTAGCCCACGCAATTAGAGAAGGTAGCAAAATGAGTAGTATGTGGATGGACAGGGAGGTTACCTGCGGATCATAAAAACCCAAGATAGTTACCTGCAAAACCAAGAAGACAATTGAATAGTCTTATTATATAAGATAAAAGAATATAAAAGAAAATCAGTGTCCCCTTTTTAGACATCAAAGATACCAAATTAGAACATACATAGAAAAAAATCCTATTTATAATAAAAGTATGAGAAACCTAAAAATACACATTTAAGAAATGTGTAAGAACCATATGAAGAACAGTACAGAATATTATTAGACAACATCCCCCAATTGTAAATTATAACAAGTGATACCATGTTCTTTAGATGAACCTTCTGCCGCAAAAATGCTGGCTCCTGAGGAATTCATGTCGAATTCCCAAGGCATTCAGGGAATGTGAAGAAAATAGTACAGAAAAACAAAGACGTAAGAGGGAGCAGTTGAAATAAGAGTAGCAGAGGGGACTTATTCCCTGGGATAATAAAAAATATTTGAGGCTGGAGTTCCCATTGTGGCACAGTGGTTAACGAATCCAATAGGTACCATGAGGTTGTGGGTTCGATCCCTGGCCTCACTCAGTGGGTTAAGGATCCGGCGTTGCCGTGAGCTGTGGTGTAGGTCGGCAGCTGCAGCTCCAATTGGACCCCTAGCCTGGAAACCTCCATATGCCACAGGTGCGGCCCTAAAAAGACAGAAAAAAATGTTAATGCCACATCAGAAAATAAGGTGGCCTTTTCACAGGTGTCAATAATCAGTGAAATAACATGAAAGCCCTAAAATGCAACCAAGTATACATAACAATTTCTAGTCCAATAAGGGCAACATTTCATATCAGTAAGAAAAGGAAGGATTAATAAAAGTTAAGTCACAGTGGACTGAGTGTGGCTAAGGGAGGGAAACTGAGCTCAGACTTTTTATTATTTTATTAAAAATGTATGACATGAAACCGTGGAAATTCCTGGAAGAAAAGGGTGTATAGGTAAATAGATTCATAATCTCGGCTGGAAAACCTTACCTATGACAACACGGGCAGAAATCACAGTGCAAAATACTGATAACTGTGGACTAAATAAGTACATCTGATTTTAAAAAGAAAAGTTTTTTAAAAATCAGAAGAAACAGTTTTAACAAATGGCAAAAATTCTTATCCTTGATATGGAAAGAGAGTCTTAGAATCAGAAAGATAAAGAAGTTTTCCAGATTAGAAAAACACCAAAATCCCAGTGTTTAAGTGGAAAAAGGATGAATGAGACTGCATGGCTGACTCATGTCCCTGGGTGAGGACCGAAGGTGGCCTCAACAGAACGCCCCGTTTTCAAGGGCACAGCCCGCAAGTCAAATATTAGGCCTGTGCTCCTTCCCCAGAAAGGCAAACAGGTGGTGATGTGGGTTTGTAATCTCTGCAAACAGACCCGAATGCCTGCGATTACCCGCGAAAGATGCCCTGGGGTGAGACACGGCCGGCAAACCAGGACTTGCTTGAAAAATAAATAAATCATAACGAGGAATTTGAAGTCACCCTGGGCTGGGCGGCGTGGCCCTTGGACAGGCACCTCCAGCGCTGAAATCACAGGGGCTGAGACAGGAGGTCAGCTGCCCGCCCAGCCTTTGGTCTGGGATCCGTGGGGGATTCCTGTGGGGCCCCCTCTCAGCGGCCTGTCGCTCACAGGTCACCACACGTATTTGCTCCTTATCCGTCTGGCCATCGTTGGGTCGGTCTCTTCAGAAGGCCTCGGAGAACTTTCACGGGTTTCTGTGTCCCTCGTGGTGATGCCTGATGTTTAGCCATAGAATCAGGACCTCAGACTCCGTCGTGGCTCCTCAGTCCCTGTGACGTTGTGTCTGTCCCCTTTCGGCTCCCTGACACTCGTGTCTCGCTTGGTTGGCATCCTTTCCATCACGTTGTCTCTCGGTTCTGTGACTCAGATCTTTCTTGCTCACTTGTCTTTTTCAAAACCTTTTTTTATTAAAGTGTAGTTGATTCAGGATGTTGCGGCACCTGCTGCTGTACGGCAACGTGACTCTTAAGCACCATCCTTGAAATGCGTGTTTCGGTCCCCGGGAGCGCGTCTTCAGCTCTCTTCCCAGCGATGGCTCGGGGTGGGGATTTTATATGCTGGAGCCTCGCAGCTGGGAGTCGGCTTTCTGCTCTCACGCGTTCCGCTCCGAACCCCGGCAGATAGTGAACCCCCAGAGACGCCCGTACCCTGACCCCCCGAGCCTGTCGTAGGTTCCACGGCAGAGGGGGCTAAGATCGCAGATGCGGTTAAGGCTGCTCATCAGGGGTCTGGACACCGGGAAAAGATGCTGGGTTCCCGGGTGGGCCAGTGTGGTCACAGGGGCCTGGGAAGTGGATGGAAATGGGAGACAGGATGCGTACGGGTCAGTGTGAGAAGGACTCAGCCCACCGTTGCTGGCTCTGAAAATGGAAGAAGAAGCCAGCAACCAGGGACTGCAGGTGCCCCCTAGCAGCTGGGAAGGGCAAGGGACAGACTTTCCCCAGAGCCTCCTGGAAGGACCCAGTCCTGCCAATACCTTGATTTTAGGCAGCACCTAGGACCTTCCTCGTGAGAGGGGAGGAGTCAGTGCTTGGCGTCAGAGCATCGAGGGACCAGCTGACTCTCTTGTAGGGGCTGATGACGCTGGTGACTTTTCGGTTGAAGCCAGTGCTCGTTAACCATCTGAAACCCCCAGGGCTCTGAAGAATTATGCTCCATCTCCGCTGCCTGTGCTCTGAAAATGAAACAAGGCCTGGATGGCAGCATATGTCTGTTGACAGCCTGCTTCACTGAATATGTGAAGCTCACTGATGAAACCTACGGCTCAGAAAAAGATTCCTTGCAAAGTATGAAAGCCCATAGACAAGGCACCTGGTCACCCAAGAGCTCCGACGGATCTGGACGACAAGGGTAGTGTTGTTTGGGGAGTTCTCGTTGTGGCTCCGTGGAAATGAATCTGACTAGTATCCATGAGGTTTGATCCCTGGCCTTGCTCAGTGGGTTAAGGATCCGGCATTGCCATGAGCTATGGTATAAGTCGCAGGTGTGGCTCAAATCCCGCATTGCTGTGGCTGAGGTGTAGGCCAGCAGCTGCAGCTCCGATTCGACCCCTAGCCTGGGAACCTCCCTATGCTACAGGTGCGGCCCCATAAAGACGAAAGACAAAAAAAAGAGAGAGAGAGGGAGAAATTAGTGTTGTTTTCATGCCTGCTAACACAGCATCCATTCTGCAGCCCATGGATTAAGGACTGATTTCAACTTTCAGGTCTGATTCTTTAGGAAGTACTCTTCACGAGGCTGTAGTGCCAGATAGTGATTCCCCTGATGGATCTGGGGAAAGTGCATTGAAAACGTTTTAGAAAGGATGCGTCATCCGAGACGCCATGAAGTGCATCCGTGATGCCCGTTGTATACAGGACAGATGGGTGACGGGGACCTACTGTGTAGCACAGGGGAATTTACTCAGTTCTGTGTGGTAGCTTGTTTGGGAAGAGACTCTGGAGGGGAATGGGTCTGTGTGTAACTGACTTGCTTGGCTGTGCACCAATTAATACAACTTTGTGGGTCGACTATATTCCAACAAAATTTTTAGAAATTAAAAAAATAAAATATATTAACAGCCATTCCAAAATATAAACAAAAAAAAAGAACATCTGTGATTCATGGGAAGAGGTCAAAGTATCAACACTTTGAAATGTTTATAAGAAGTTTAGGAGTTTAGAAGAAGTTGATTCCAGCCCCCTTGGATGCCTTTGAGAGGTTCGGGACTTCAGGAGAGGGAATAACTGCAGATGCGGTGGAAGCAGAAACAGAGCTAGAATTAGCTCTGTTGGGGGTTAAGAACCCAGCAGTGTCCATGAGGGTGCAGGTTTGATCCCTGGCCTTGATCCCTGGCGTTGCCACAAGCTGCAGTGTAGGTCGCAGATGCAGCTCTCATCCAGGGCTGCCATGACTGTGGTGTAGGCCTGCAGCTTCAGCTCTGATTCAGGCCCTAGCCCAGGAACTTCCATATGCCACAGGTGCAGCCCTAAAAAAAAAAAAAAAAAATAAGTGGGGCCTGAAGATGTGGCTGAATTTATCCCGCAATACAACTTGAATGGATGAGAAGTTGCTTCTTACAGACCAGCAAAGAAAGTGGTTTCTTGAGATAGAATCTACTCTTGGTGAAGAGGCTGTGAAGACTGTTGGAATGACAACAAAGGATTTAGACTATTCCATAAACCTGGTTGATGGAGCAGCAGCAGCGTTTGAGAGAATTGGCTCCAATTTTGAAAGTTCTACTGTGTGTAAAATGCTGTCAAACAGCCTTGCAGGCTGCAGAGTAATTGGTCATGGAAGGAAGACGCGACCAGTGCAGCTTCATGGCTGTCTTAGTTTAGGAAATTGGCTCAGTGACCCCAGCTTTCAGCAAGCACCACCCTGACTAGTCAGCAGTCACCAGCATTAAGGCCAGACCTTCCACCAGCAAAAAGACCATGACTTGGTCGGAGCTCCCGTTTTGTGGCGCAGCAGAAACGAATCCGACTAGGAACCATGGGGTTGCGGGTTTGATCCCTCCTGGCCTTGCTCAGTAGGTGAAGGATCCAGCATTGCCATGAGCTGTGGTGTAGATGGAAGACAGCTCAGATCCCGCGTTGCTGAGGCTGTGGTATAGGCACGCAGCTGGAGCTCCTATTAGACCCCTAGCCTGGGAACCTCCCTCCATATGCCACTGGTACAGCCCTAAAAAGCAATAAAAATAAAAATAAAAAAATATGACTTGCTGAAGGCTCAGATGAGGGTTAGCAATTTTCAACAACAAATTTTTTTTCTTGTCTTTTTGTCTTTTTAGGGCTGTACCACGGCATATGGAAGTTCCCAGGCTAGGAGTCTAATGGGAGCTGCAGCTGCTGGCCTACTCCACAACAACAGCAACACGGGGTCCGAGCCGCGTCTGCAACCTGCACCATAACTCATGGCAACACCAGATCCTTAACCCACTGAGTGAGGCCAGGGATCGAACCGCAACCTCATGGTTCCTAGTTGGATTCATTAACCACTGAGCCACGACGGGAACTCCAACAATAAAATATTTTAAATGAAGGTCTGTACATTGTATTTTCAAGCATAGGGCTACTCACACCTTAGAGACTTCAGCTTAGTGTAAACAAAACTTTTATTTGCACTAGGAAACCAAAAAACTCGTGTGACTCACTTTATTGCAATATTCCCTTTATCACAGTGGGTCTGGAACTAAGACCGCAGTAGCGAATGTCCTGCCCGCTGTTTGCCCTCCTCTGGCTGGTTTCCTGTCACCTTCTCCTCGTTTCTGTCTTCCCGGCCTTTTATCTGCTTTCTAGGGGCTTCTAAATCCCGTTCTCCTGTGCTTTGGCCCAAGGGACCCATTAGATTCTTCAAGTATTGAGAACCCCAAAGGCTTTTGTTTCTCTGGGTTATCTCCATTGATATTTAGCTCATCAAAAATTAAAACTGGGCACTTTAAAAACCGTCATGCGTTTAAGACCGCAATCAACCCCTTCCATGTCGACATAGGTGCAATGCTTATGCAAAAAATAACTTTTTTCCAAAACAAAAACGTGAGTGAGGAAAATGGCATTAATTCCCTATTTTTGAAAATCCTGGTGACGTCCAACGTGATCGGAGAGAGGCAGATGCTCGCGGTTCCTTTGCCTGCCACGTGTTGTGATGTGCCGTTTTGGCTGAGGGGTTGGAAGAAAGCCTAGCCTCATGCAGATGTGTGGTAGGAAAAAGCAGGAGTGCTTTTGTCGCCTTTTCAGATAATTATGGCCATTATGTTTTGATAACACGTGAAACCCTACAACTGTAGCTTCTTAAAGGCGGTTTCACCGCGGAATCTGAAGTCACATCAATGCACTTTCCCTTCCTCGTTCCGTTAAAGTCTGGTCTCTCCTGCACTTGGGGTGGCTCTGCTGTCAGTTTGTGATTTTGTGACACCTATGCAGACTTGCCAAATATCGATACATTTCATTATATGTAACCCCCAAAAAATCACATTCATCACTGTCACCCCGACCTCATGGGTTATCTCTCAGTGATGCAAAATGTCAGGCTCAGGGAAGCAGAGACATAGGTTTTCCGAAAGTCTTCTCTGCGCTTGAAAGCTTGAGTTTCGGCATTTGCGACAGATCCTGTTACTGGACACACGTCTCATCAAAGACACGCTTCATCGAGACACCCTTTCCTTTCCTTTCCTTTCCTCTCCTGTCCTGTCCTGTCCTTTCCGGCAGAGAGCAGAGCAGTCTTGGCAGCCGGTCCGGGCTGTCCCTCCACCTCGATCCGTGCTGAGGCCCCAGAACGTTCGACCATCCTTGCTTTTGCATCACCGGTGCTGGGGTCAAAGGGCAAAGAAGACAAATAACACCTTAGTGCTGCTGTGAACAGAGTCTGACCTTGGGAAGCCTGTCAGAAGGTCTCAGGCGTCCCCAGAGGTCCTTGGACCACACCTGGAGAATCACTGCCCTGAATCACTGGCCTTGGAGTTCCCTGGTGGCTCGGCAGGCTGAGGATCCGGTGTTGTCACTGCTCTGGCTCTGGTTACAGCTGTGCTCGGGTTCCATCCCTGGCCCAGGAGCATCCACGTGCTGCGGGCAAGGACTCGGCATTCTGCCCATTGCCACCCTCAGTCCCCTGCCAGTCCCCTGCCATCTTTATGTCAGCCCAGTCTTCCCTACCTCAGAGCACAAAGCCCAGGGTCCCTTCACTCAGCCTGGCTTCTTCTTACTCCTCTCCTCCACCCGGTACCCACTCAGCACACCGAGCAGACTGGTTTCACGTCTTCCTCCGTTTCTGGTGGTAAATCACATCCAGGGCATCTTTTGTTCTGAAGGTGACCTTACCCTGTGGCTGTGTGTTAGGCTCTGACCGGCTCATGCACCTGTATGGCCTGACATCTGGTCAACCCCGTACTTGCGATAAGCAGGATGTGCGGGCTGCTCCGGCCCCTCCCCATCCCCCAGGTCGGTTGATGTGCCCTGCAGTTGGCAGGCACCTGCTGTTACTCTGCTGGACCAGCGTGGGGCCTCCTCAACCCGCGCTTCCCGTCCTCCAGCTGTGAAAGAAGAGAAGTCGCACCTCATTGTCCATCCCCCTCAAATTCAGCACCTGAAAGACATCCATGTCCGGCCTCCACCCTGGGCCCTTCCAGGCTCTCACTGCATCCCGGGATGCGGGGTTCTCATCCTTCTTCCTGCTGAGCTGGGCTCAGCCTCTGTAGAGAACAAGGGACACTTCCTGGGAGAGAGGCTGGCCGAGGCCCTGCCCAGCCAAGGGGTGGCCTCTGTGTTTGGGGGCTGGAGCAGATACAGCAAGAGTAGGCGTGGTGGCTACCGGGCCCTTCCCACCTGGCCCCCGGCACCCCCTGCTTCCGGCAGACACGCTCTTTATCTTGCAATGCAGCTTTCTCTAGGCTGGAGGCTCTAGGCGACAGTTTCCTGCTAGGTTCCTGCCAGCATTTGGCCATTTTTTCTTGGTCTCAGAGCCGAGACAAGAGCCTTGTGTTTGTGTCCGTCTTTGTGGGTATTTGGGTGTGTAGTTGGGACGTGGAGTCGAGGCCACTTTCACGAGAAGGAGACGCCCAGCACGCACCACCGCATCGTTCTCAGCCTCCACGTGCTCAGGCGCCCTCCGTCCGCAGCCCCAGGGTCGCAGGGGTCTCAGGAGACGGTGGCGCCTAGTGTCTGGCTGGGTTTCATCACTAAGAATGAATTCATCTGATCCCATTTGAAACTAAAAATATTATGCTTGGCCGACATCCTCTGCCATCAGAACAAAAGCCATGTTCCTTCGCTGGGGGCGTGTTTGCTGGTCAGTTCCCTTTGGCAAGGTCACCCGGGAGCTGTTTGAGAGCCTGACCAGGAGAAGAACTGGTTTTCCTGGGACTTGGGTGCTGGCCCGTCCCTGCTCTGGGCAGTCTCCAAGCCACACTGTTTGAGCCTGGCTCTGTGGGGACAGACTCGGAGACTCAGCTCAGCCTGTCTCCCTGGGGAAGAGCCCCGAAGCTGCTTGAGAAAGAAATGCCACCTGACTTTGCCCTCAGGACCCCGTGTGGCCTGTTGAGGGAGGTTGTTCGGGCAGCAGCGGGACCGCTGGGTGCTAGTGGCCACAGGTCCACGCTCATCCAGCTACACAGGGGCACTGAGCAGAGTCTCCCAGCTGTGGGCTGTGCCTCAGAAGAGCCCAGGTTCAGGGTCAGAGCTGGGGAACGACCCTGGGCTTCAGGAGCCCTGTACATCCTCTTCCTGTGACATTGAGCTCCGTGAGGTTGTGCAGGCAGTGGGGGGACCTGCCCCCAGCCTGTGATTCTGAACCTTTATGGTTCATAGACCTTCAGCAATGAGAGAAATATTTGGGCACGATGCCTGGGAAAAATGCATAGCTGCGAACAGTTACAGAGATATTTAAATGCAGTTTGACTTCTGTGACAATAACGTGTTGCAGCTTCAACCCACCCAAATGGCACCTGTTTGAACCCAGCCTCCTGGTCCCCACCCCCACAGAAAGGCTGAGGCAGGGATGGTGCTGCCGACCATGAGGGCTGCCTGTGTGCCTTTGCCTGGCTTTGGGTCACCGTTCTTTGCATACGAGAGAGTCGTGTGTGTGTGTGTGTGTGTGTGTGTGTGTGTGTACCCATGTGCACACAATTGTGTACATTTAAAGCCTGTTGCAAAAACAAGCCGTTTGCTATGCTCTTGTTTCCAATACAGGGGACTGAAGGGCAAGATCAAGAAGGAAAGCTCCAGGAGGGAGCTGCTTTCGGACACGGCCCACCCGGACGACACCCACTGCGCCCGCTGCCTGCAGCCCTACCGGTTCCTCTCGGCCCCCAAGAGGCAGTGCCTGGACTGCGGCCTCTGCACCTGCCAAGACTGTGGCCACGCCCACCCGGAGGAGCAGGGCTGGCTCTGCGACCCCTGCCACCTGGCCAGGTGAGCGGGCTGGGAGGTCAAGCGGGTCTGCTGGCTGGGGTCGCAGCCTGTCCCTTCTGAGGAGTGTGTGGGGGGACAGGGGGTGTATGTATCTCTGGGGTGTGCGTGTGTGTGTGGGGGGGGGGTGTATGCATGTATTCATGTGTGTGGAGGGTATGTGGGGGGGGTGTATGTATGTGGGGGGGTGTAAGAGCGTGGGTGTGTGTGGGAGTGTGTGCAGGTGTGTATATATGTGTTTGTGTGTGGGTATGGATTTCTGTGCATATGTGTGGGCGTGCGTGTGTGTATATTTGTGGGTGTGTATTTATGTGTAAACGTGTGTTTGTGTGTGTATTTATGTGTGTGTGTGTGTATGCATGCATATATGTGTGTATATGTGTGGGTGTGAGTGGGTGTGTGTGTATGTGGGGGGGGTGCATGTGTGGGTGTGGATTTACGTCTGGGTGTGTGCATGGGTGTGGATTTGCGTGTGTGTGTGTGCACGCGTGCGTGTGCTGCCCGCCCAGGCCGTGGCGCAGGCCTGAGCCGCGTGTCCCCGCAGGGTGGTGAAGATGGGCTCGCTCGAGTGGTACTACGGGCACGTGCGCGCCCGCTTCAAGCGCTTCGGGAGCGCGCAGGTGGTGCGGTCCCTGCGCGGGCGGCTGCGGGGAGGAGGTAAGAGGGGCCCTGGCTCCCGGGGCGTCCGATGCGGGGCCCAGCCGCTCTCCTTTCAGCCAACACTCCCCGTGGGCCTGGCGGTCACCAGGACTTGAGGAGACGGGTTACGACTCAGTGGTTTGTTTTAATATTTTGAATCCAAGTGCTTATTCCCCCAAGAGCCTGAAATCCAGCTGTGTTCTCACACTAAATTACTCTCACGGAAATTCTCCGATCAGGTCCACCTTCTGGCGTCTGGGCAGAGGGCTGTTTCGGGAAGGACGTGAGAGCCTGGGTCTGGAAGCTACTCCTGAACCCGAGTGGAGATAGCTGAGCAGTGTTTATGGGACGCGCAGGCCTTGTCCCTGTCACTGGAGCAAGAGCCTCTGCCCTCAAGCCTGGCTGGGCATTCGCGTGTCTGGGGACATGGCGACCTGCCCGCCCCCGTGTGGGGACCGTGGAGAGTGCGCTTGGGTCTGGGGCTTCTGTGGATCTGGAATTGCCCCCCCCCCCCGCATCTCCCCCAGGCCTTCCGGGGGGTGCCTTACTTGTGTCTTATGTCCCTAAAGCCCCCAGTTGCTAGGCAGCTGCAGGGGCTGGGCACGGCCGCTCCCGGGGTGTTGGCACACTCACTGGGCCTGGCACAGGCGTGTGGAAGGCTCTTAGCAGGTTGTTGAATTTAGGACAGGCCACCCTCACCTGTGATGGCGTTTAGCACCAGGAGTAACAGACCGGGGGGTGAGGGGGCTTCTTGGGGATGAGGGGGCAGGAGGCACGTGGCAAATCATTGAAACCAGGACATTTTTAAGAGTAAGTGTTGCCCCCTGAAAACCAGGCTGAGACAACAGGCATCACTAGGAGTGCCCTGGTGACATGGGGTGGCACTGTCACCCTACTCCTGGGGGGAGGGATCCCCACCTCCTCCCCAGGCTGCTCCCTCGTGGCTGATACATCTGTCTCAGCTGGAGCTCATCAGTAAACCCCGGGACCCCACACCCGATTGGGAGCCAGCCGAGGGGTCTTCCCGCAGCAACAGGAATGGTCCAGCATCCTCTGCAGGGCTCAGGCCTGGGAACCACAGGCAGGACAGGGAAGCATGTGCGAATCTCAGGCCCAAAGGCCCCGCTAACAGCAGAAAACCGCAGGCCACATCAGAACCCTGAGGACCTGGGCCTTGCCGCCAGAGCTGCCGATTCCTAAGGACCATAATGGGCTCAGGAAACTGCGTTAGGTAAAAGGTCACGGGGCTTCTGATGCCCAGCCAGGGTCCAGAGCTGGGAAACCAGTGCCCTTCAAAACCTGCCAGCTTCAAAACGGTCACCAGTGGGGCCAGCAGGTGGCACTGTGGAGCAACAAAAATTAGACCAGCTGCTCTGAGACTGCTGCTCGGGTCTCAGGTCGGGTGATCACCCAGGGCTGAGGTCTCCCTACTGGCACCTGCGAATATGGCACATGGGGAGGGCACATGGGGAGAGGGCACAGGGAAAGAGCACAAGGCCTGGGGAAGTTGGGCCACCAAAAAAAAAAAAGATCCAGGGGAGTTCCCGTCGTGGCGCAGTGGTTAACGAATCCGACTAGGAACCATGAGGTTGCGGGTTCGGTCCCTGCCCTTGCTCAGTGGGTTAACGATCCGGCGTTGCCATGAGCTGTGGTGTAGGTTGCAGACGCGGCTCGGATCCCGCATTGCTGTGGCTCTGGCGTAGGCCGGTGGCTACAGCTCCGATTCGACCCCTAGCCTGGGAACCTCCACATGCCGCGGGAGCGGCCCAAGAAATAGCAACAACAACAACAAAAGACAAAAGACAAAAAAAAAAAAAAAGATCCAGTGAGTTCCCATCCTGGCTCAGTGGAAACGAATCCGACTAGTATCCATGAGGATGTAGGTTCGATCCCAGGCCTCGCTCAGTGGGTTAAGGATCCGGCATTACTGTGAGCTGTGGTGTAAGTCACAGAGGCAGCTCTGATCCTGTGTCGCTGTGGCTGTGGTGTAGGCTGGTGGCTACAGCTCCAATTCAACTCCTAGCCTGGGAACTTTCACATGCCACGGGTACAGCCCTAAAAAAGCAAAAAAAAAAAAAAAAAAAATCCAAACTAAAGCAAAAGAAAAAGAAGAGATTACAGTTAATGTTTTGAAAGCTGGCCCACGGGAATATTGAAAACAAACTTACAGTTACCAAAGGGGACAGGTGGGGGAAGGGATGAACTGGGGGTCCAGGGTTGGCGTCTGTGCACTGAGATATCGAGAATGGAGGGTCAGCAGGGACCTACTGGGCAGCACAGGGAACTCCACCCAACATTCTGTGACTACCTAGTGGGAGAAGAATCTGAAAAAGGATGGATGCGCATATATGTATTATTGAATCTCTTTGCTCTACAGCAGAAATTAGCACACCATTGTCAATCAACTATACTTCAATAAAACTTAAAAAAAAAAAAAAAGAACAAGAACAAGAGAGCTGGGCCAGGCAGGGCCTAAGGCAGGGGTGCAGCGGGTGGAGGTGCCCTTGGGTGCTTTTTCCTGAAAAGGCGCCATAACAAGATGGCAGGCACTTGGGGAAGCAGGGAGCCCTGCCTCAGGCAGGTGGCTCCCAAGGACCCGTTCCTCCCAGCGCCATTTCTCCCATTCTAGGCTTAGCCGACGGGGTGCAGGGCTCGCCCGACGTCAATGGTAAGTCCTTCTTGCTCCCCCGGCGCCACTGCCCTCAACCCTGAGGAAGGCGAATGACCCCCAGGCTCCAGCTCTAAACCCGCAGGTTCCCTGGTCACTCTTTGAAGTGTCCTCAGGGGCCCACGCGGGCCAGGCCTGTGTGATCGGGAGAAAGGGGGAGAGTGAGGCTGAGCCTCCCTGCCTCCTGAGGCCGGGCCTGCCGAGCAGCAGGTGATATGGGGCTGAGGGTGAAGGGGTATGTCGGGGAAGATGTGACTTAGTGCCAGGCCTCCTTCACCCGCCACCGCTGCGGTGTCTTAGATAGCCTGGGAAGCGGTGGGTGAAACTGGTACAGAATGACCAGTTTTGACTGGTACTGGAGTAGGTCTCTGAGAGGCCAGCAGAGGCTTCGCCTGGTTGTTTCACAGCAGGTGGATGATGGGTGGGTGGGAGGATGGGTGGATGGGTGGGTTATTAGGTGGGTGGTTGGGAGAATGGGGGGAGGGGGGATGGGTGAATGGTTGAATAGGTGGGTGGTGGAAGAATGGGAGGATGGGTGGGTGGGTGGGCGGGCTACTGACCGGTGGGAGAACGGGCGGAGGAGCGGGGAAATGGTCTGCCCCCAGCCTCTCTCTCCCAGGTGGAGTCACACGGGTGTCCATTGCAGGTGCACCTGAGCCGAGCCCTGAAGAGAGAAGCGGAGACAGTGAGCAGATGGATGAGGATGGGGGGCCGGACACAGCAGCCCAGGCCCAGCCTGTGGGCAGCAAAGTAAGTCTCCCCGCAGCCGCCCCTCCTGCCCAGACGCTAGAGCCTCAGGTCCTGAGGTCTTGAAAACTCCAGCTCTCCACGATGCCACTAGCTAACAGGGCAGGAGCACAAAGGCCCGCCTCCCTTCTCCACGCCCCACGGCCTCTGGGGTCACCAAGCAGTACGCAGCAGCGAGCTTTCAGCACCGGTCTCACCTCAGGGAACTCTGCGGATGGGCAGAGCCCACCGAGAACCCTGCCTGGACCTCCAGCCGGGCTGGCCCATCCAGCCAGAGTCCTGGGGTCACAGGGTCGCGAGGGCACTGGGGTCCTCCAGAGACGGCTTCGCATCTTTCAGGAAAGCAAACCCCCCCAGCTTTCCTCTGTGAGCCTTTATGTTTTGTGTACAGCCAACCCTGAGCCTTGTTTTTACTGGTATTTGTGACTGTGTTCGCTTGCTCTTTAATGTATTTTTGGCGATAAAGACAAGCCAGGGAACCCCCCAGGTTTCCGGGCGGGAGGACGGAAGGGGAGCAGGGGTGGGGCCGGGTGGGCAGAGATGTTGTAGCCGGAGGCCCTTGGACACGTCGGGGTCTCTGGGATTCCACTGGCAGGTCTGCACGGCTGCCTCTGGGGAACACAGCCATCCTTCTAGGAGAAAATTGTATCCGTGCCATTTACTAAGAATGCAGAATACCCTCCAGTGTCTAGAATACTCCCTACATGATACATTTAAAGACTCAAAACCAATACGAGGAAGGAGTTTGGAACTAAATTCTGCGCGTGCAGCTAAAGGTGGAGTTTGAGGTCCATAGGTGTGAACTCTTCCCTTGAGGACGGATAAGCCCTGAGGCCCCGCTGTGCCGCACAGGGAGCTGTATCCAGTCTCCGGGGATAGGCCATGATGCGAGAGTAAATGAGAAAAAGAACATACACACATGTATGACTGGGTCGCTGTGCCGCAGAAATTGGCACAACATTGTTAATCTAATACAGAAATAAAGTAAAATAAAAATGTTGGGGCTCTCAGGAGCTCCCTCTCCCCTCAGCCAGGTGCCCCCCCCCCATTTTCCAAGGTGTGAGAGGTGAGAAGCACCTGTCCACCCAGAGCAACCTGCCTGCCCCCCACCCCCAGGCTGCGGCCCCCAAGGCCCGGGTGCTCTGTGCCTCTGAGCAGCCTTATGCCCATCAGGGGCTGTGCAGGCCTTTCCTTCTCTTCTGAGCGGAGCTGGGGATGCAGCTCCTGTGATGGGGGGTGGGCCCTGGGTGGCCCCTTGGTGCCACCTCAGAAGGTGGCCCTGCCCGTGGCCCCAGCCCGCTGCCCGGGGCGAGGGCCGCTGGTCCTCGCTGTCAGCCTGACCCCACCTCCTCGTCTTTCCCGCGTCTGGTTCTGCTCAGAAGAAGCGCCTTCTCCCCGTTCACGGCTTGGACTTCGAGGCCGACTCTGACGATTCCGCGCCATCCTGTGGTCACCCCCCGAGCCTGTCCTCGGTCCCAGCAGCCACGGCCAGCCTGCAGGTCAGTGGGCTGTCGTTTCTGCCCCCCACCCTCCCAGCCCCCCAGTAGGGGACAGCATTTCGGGAAACAGTCCGATGGCCCTGGGGGATGACAGGCAGGGGCGGAGGGCACAGGATCCAGAAACCTCACACCCTCCAGTCCCTGGAGAGAGCCGGTAGGCTGCTGGGAGAAGCGGGATGCAGAGCAAATGAGTCAGGGGTCTGGGGTGGTCGGGGAGGGTGCTTGTCCCAAATGAAGGCAGAACCCCCATGACTCAAGCGTGCAGGGCAGGAGTTCCCACTGTGGCGCAACGGAATCAGCCACATCTTGGGAGCTCTGGGATGCAGGTTCGATCCCGGGTCCAGCACAGTGGGTTAAGGATCCAGCTTTGTCTCAGCTGTGGCTCAGGCTGCAACTACGGTTTGGATCTGATCCTTGGCCCGGGAACTCTATATGCTGAGAGGCGCCCAAAAATGGGGAGAAAAAGAGAGCAGAGCAGAGGACAGCATCACCACCCAGGGCTCAGACAGAGCCCGACGTGTGCCTGCACCTCTGTCATATTAGTAGGTGTCCCAGGACCCTCACCCAAGGTGCAGCGTGGACTCAAAACCCAGAGGAACAGGCCCCTTGGCCACGGCCCTGACGTCTGGGTGCCCCGGGCTCAGCTGGTGCTGGCCCAGAGCTGGGACAGGGCTGGGCCTGCCCAGGCTGAGTCGCAGACCCCTGGCGGAGGGGAGGAGCTGGGAGCTGGGAACCAGCACCCAAAAGGTCCTTGGGGCTCGGGTCCTGCTCCAGCTACAAGTCTGGAGCCCTTTGAAATTAGAGGGAATTGAGGTGCAAGGGGCTGCAGGGGACAGGCGTCCAGTGTTCAGTCTGTCAGAGGACCCTGGAAATGTGGACTGGGAGACCCCCCTTCCAGGGAGCAGCCTCTTCCTGGTAAAACCTGCAACGGGTCCCCTGTGCTCAGGCCCTCACAGGCGAGCCCTGCGCAGAGGGAACCAGCTCCTACCAAGCGGATGCCAGGGCCTCAGGGCGCCACCTGCAACCAGAGGAGCAGACAGTCGACCTTTCGCCTGCCGGACCGGACGCCCTCACCGAGCTCTGCCTACCTGGAGACTCCTGCTCAGTGGCCCTGGGGGTGGCTGCCACTCCTGGTAGGTGCCCTTGGCCACCATCTTCCACGTGCGCTCTGCGTGGAGGAGAAGGACGCTGGAAAATGCCCTGCCACCCTGGTCGGTGCCAGCACACGGGCCAGTTTCCAGGAGCCCCTTCCTTCGCTGTGCTTGTCAGGCAGACACCACAGCCACCTGCTCTCCCTGGGCCAGGCGCTCCCTGTGACCTTCAAAGCACCAGCACTGGAGTTCCTGTCGTGGTTCAGCAGTTTACAAACCCGACTAGTATCCATGAGGATGAGGGTTCGATCCCTGGCCTCGCTCAGTGGGTTAAGGATCTCTGGCGTTGCCGTGAGATGTGGTGTAGGTCACAGACTTGGCTCCAATCTGGCCTTGCTGTGGCTGTGGTGTAGACCAGCAGCTGCAGCTTTGATTCGACCCCTAGCCTGGGAACTTTCGTATGCCACAGGTGTGGCCCCAAAAAGACAAAAAAAAAAAAGGAGGAGAAGCACCAGCCCTGATGACTGAACTGGCTGCTCAGCTCACAGCTGCCTTTGACGGGGGGGCATTGAGCTGGCGGGGGGCAGGCACGTGCAGGTCTCCCTGAAATGATGGGATCACTGGTCACTGGAATTGAGCATCCTGACTACGGGACAGGGCCGCTCTGAACCTGGCTCCCCAAGGGCACCTGGGGACCGATGGCGCAGGTTCCTGCTGACCAGTCTTCACACCCGGCGTGAATCAGGAGGCCTGTAAGTGCCGAGACCCGAGATTCACTCAGTTTAATTTTGTTGTCAGACACTGGCCTTATAATGAGATCCCGAATTGCTGTCTGGTCCTGTGCCCTCTGGGAGCCCGTGTCCGGTCCCAGGGTCCCGGTGACCTCCCTATGCAGGAGCAAATGAGAGCCCGGGAGCAGCGCAAGCCTCCCACGCAGGTGCTCCCACGTGACCGCCGCGTGGGGCGGCTGCGGGGAAATGTGGTTAAGGCCGCCTGCCAGGAAGTGGGTCCACTTCCCATTTGCCCTTTTCATTATATTACAGGGAATGTAATCTCATGACCCACACACTACGAGGGTCCTGGAGGCACTGGGTGGGGGTTGCCTCCCCGTAAACAATGAATAAATGAATCTGCATTGACCAAGTCACAGGATCAAGGCTTGGACACATGTGATGCCTAACGCCCCCAGCGCAGCACGGGGATGGGGTGGCGGGAGAGGCGAACACAGACTGTACCAGCTGAGAAAGGAGCCCGGGCAGCTCTGAGGTTCAAGCCCAGCCCTTTTGACCATCTCATCCTATTTCATGGATTCTAAGATGCATTTTGTCACCTCACTCCTCAAATTGGGAGCGTCTTACAAGGATGCCAGAAAGGAGTGTGTTGGAGTTTGATGGGCAGTATTGTCTTTTAATGATGCATCAGACGAGCTGCAAGGTCTGCGATTTAAAGGACTGTGCTGTGAGCTTGATCAGCCTGCTTAACTGCCTCGCCTCGGGTGCCTCGTTGTCATACGGGGTTAGTGCCAGGCTTGTTGCACTGTCGGGGGCTCCAAGTGGGATGCATGTATCTGTTAGCTGTTGCTGCATAACAACTATCACAGACTTAACGGCTTAACACAGCCCACATTTATGAGCTCACGGCAGCCAGGAGACGTGCATGGCTTCACTGTGTCCTCAGCACCAGCCTCTCAAGCTGAAATCAAGTGTCAGCAGGGCTGGAGTCTCACCTGTAGCTCAGGGGCCAGCCCTAGAGTCATTCAAGGTGTCAGCAGAGTCGCTGGAGCCATGCAGCCGGCAACAATCAAGCACAGAAACAGTTGTGCACCCTGATTCCTGGGCTCTGGCTCCTGCACAGTCCCCCAGTAGCGTTGGTGGTGTTGTGGTGAGCGTAGCTGCTCCCGTGCAGTCCCCCAGTAATGTGGGGGTGTAGTGGTGAGCATAACTCCTGTCCAGGTGGTCCCCCACGTGAGGGTTGACCCCAAACGCTCCTACCCACTCCCTGTGCCAGCCTAGCTGCATATGGTGCCCTCCAGGCCAGCCAGAGCTGTTCATTTGGTGAACGTCCCCAGAAATAAGCATCTCAAGCCACATCAGGGTCTCTGAAGCACTAGTCCGGCAGGAAACCCAGCCTTCCGTGACCACGGAACAGCTACCAGCTTCCTAAAGTCACTTCGACTCGTGGAACTTCCCAGGACCCACGTCTGCCACATGCAGGCAGGGGACTCTGTGCTTCCTTGTGTGGGGACCTGATATGTGACGTTTGCTCCTTTTTTTTTTTTTTTCCTTTTTAGGGCCACACCCACAGCATATGGAAATTCCCAGATTGGGGTCAAATCAGAGCTGCAGCTGCCAGTCTGCACCACAGCCACAGCAACGTGGGATCTGAGCTGCATCTGTGACCTACACCACAGCTCAGTGCAGTGCCGGATCCTTAACCCACTGAGCAAGGCAAGGGATCGAACCCGTGTCCTTTTGGATGCTGGTCAGGTTTATAAACTGCTGAGCCACAGCGGGAACTCCACTTCTGCTCCGCTCTTAGCCTGGTCCCGGGACCTCAGCCCCATGACCTCAGTGGAATCTCATCATGTCCTCGTTTTCTTTGATCTCTTTTCTTCATCAGAAAATAATCCATGCTTTCAGCTCTTCTTTTTTTTTTTTTTTTTTTTTGTCTTTTTAGGGTTATACCCGTGGCATGTGGAGGTTCCCAGGCTAGGAGTCGAATAGGAGCTACAGCTGCCAGCCTACACCACAGCCATAGCCATGCAGATCCAAGCCGTGTCTGCGACCTACACCACAGCGCACAGCAACGCTGGATCCTTAACCCACTGAGCCAGGCCAGGGATCGAACCCACAACCTCATGGTTCCTAGTCAGATTCGTTTCCAATGTGCCACGACAGGACTCCGCTTTCAGCTTGTCACTCCAACTAATCCTGACCCATTCTTCCTCCAAAGGGACAAAGAGCCTCAGGAGTGAGCAGCCCCCCCAACAGTATCTGGCCGACGTGGACACCTCGGATGAAGAAGCTGTTGGGGCTCAGAGGGTGACCTCCCACCGCTCCAGACAGAGAAGCTGGCCCTCTTCTGAGAGCCAGGTAAGGTAGCGGGAAAGAAGGCTTCTAGCTGCTTCTTTGGGAGAGACTTCTTACCTTAACATCCATTCCTCTCTGAGAAATTAAACCTTTCAGTGTTTTAAAACCGTAAGATTGCATAAGCCTACTTTAAAGAGATAGGCAATGTCATCGAAGTATATTTTTTATTGACCTGAAATTCACATACCATAAATCTTTTAAAGTGAACAGTTCAGGAGTTCCCACTGTGGCACAATGAGTTAAGGATCCAGCATTGCTGCAGCTCTGGCATAGGTTGCAGCTGTGGCTCGGAGTCCGCCCCTGGCCTGGGAACTTCCATGTGCCGTGGGCGCAGGCAAAAAAGAAAAAAAAGTAAGTAAATAAAGTCAAGAGTTCAGTTGCGTTTAGTACATTCCCAATGTGGTGCAACCAGCACCTCTGTCGTCTCTAAAGCATCATCCGCCCAAGGGATGCCGGTCCCCAGCCACAGTTACTCAGCATCCCACCTCCGTCCAGCTCCTGGCAACACCAGCCCGCCGTCCGGCTCCATTGATTTGCCTGTTCCGGGCATTTCACATAAACTGGATCATACAGGGTGTGGCCGTCTGTTCCTGGCTTCTTGCACTTGGTAGGATGTTTTTAAGGTTCCTCCACGCGGTAGCAGGTATGACCACTGCCTCCCTTTGGATGAAGATATATTTTATATTCTATCGAGCATCATGTCTCGTACAAGAGGAGGCAATGATCTCTTAGTCTAAAACCTTTAGCAGGTTTCTGTGTGTTTTGAGAAATTTCAACTCAGAGCACTTAACACCTGTAAAATTAGAGCCATTCTCGTTGTGGACACTGATTTATAAAATATCTCACGAGTGGATTTCTTGGAGGACCGTGAATTCTCTTCGCCATGTTCACAGGCAGGTGACTGAGATTTAGATGCAGCGCGTAGGCTTCGCTGGGGGAAGGCAGTGACGTTTTATATGAGAGCATCGTGACCGCAAGATTGACGCAGACGCAGTAGCGTCCCCGACAAGGCCTGACTCATGTGGATGAAATGGTGGGACTGGGGCCGTTCTGTCACCGGGGATCTAGAGGCATGAAGCAGAGGGCAGGGCGCTGGGCCCGCTTGGGATGGAGGGTCCTGAACCGAAGCTTCGTTCAGGTGGGTCCCACACGCACATTTCAGAAGCCTGCAGGAGTGCCGCCCAGCCTCGTCTGCACACTGATGACGCGGGGTCCTCCAGGGGCCTCCCAGACCCAGATGCAAGGTGTCAGGTGCAAAGACTGACCCACCGTTGAGTGTGTTCCCAGCGGGAAGGTCTAGAAACAGACCAGGGAGGCACAAGCTGGGAGCGTGCTTATGGTTGCTGCAATTCAAGATGTGACTCTGGGGGGCCCTGGGGGGGCTGCTCTTCCCCAGGCCCCTCCCCACTTCTGACCTCTCGGACCACCTGGGGGAGGGGCGTGGTCCCGCTCTGCCACCAAACTGCTTTCCAGGGCTGCCCAGCGGGGACTCTGCTGAGCCCCCCCCCACCCCCTCCATCCACACCCCGTCCTCCCCCCACCAGCAGCAGCAGATCTGCTGCTCTCCTCAGCCTCAGCTGACCCAGAACCGGTTGGGGGCCCTTCAGCTCAGTCCCTTCAGGGCCGGGCTCCAGAAATGATGAGCAGGAAGGAGCAGGACCTCTGGAAGGAGCCTTTCTTTGGGTGGCTTTTCGATGCATCAGGGTCAGCTTTTCTGTTCAAACGTTGATTAGGCTAAAATCCCAGGGGGGCGGGGGGGAAGAAACCGGGAGTTTTAAACCCTGCACCTCCTCTCCGTCTCCGGGGAGCGCCCTCAGGCCCAGTTGGCTCTCTTCTGGGGAAGCACCCCATGCCCCAGGGCTGTGATCCTCCTGCTCCGACCTCCGTCTCAGAGGGAGGTCACTGACCCTTTGCCCCGGGCACAGCGGGGTATGGAGGCCCTGAGAGGACCTGAGCCAGTGACGCAGGCGGCCCAGGCTTCTTTCATGGAAGCCGGGAGGTGCTCGTGCAAGAAAGTGTCCTGTGATGGGACCAGGAGTGACTGGCTTGGCCCCTGGGGAGGCTGGGGGACCATGGTGGAGGGGCCGGTGTGGCCAGGACAGAGACCTCCCCAGAGCAGAGACCTCCCCGGGACAGAAACCTCCCCAGGATGGAGATATCCCAGGTGGCAGAACCACAACAGGCCAGGGAGCCCCCAGCCCCCAGGCCAGGAGACAGTGGGGTGAAGACTAGAATTAAATTGTCTATTTTCAGCACGTTTTCAATTTAGCAACTCTGGTGACTTTCAGAAAAAGACACATCCCGGTGTTCAGCCTACCCACCCAGTCACCCTGTGTGCCTCCTCGTTCTCGAGAGCCGTGCTTTGTCGGGTTAATCTGAACACTCCTCCGTGATCTATTGCTCGTCTCTGCATTTGTGCTTGTGTGCTTAGGACTTTCTGAGTGACGGATATTCAGCAAAGACTTTCTATAAATAAGTAGTCACGCCTGCCCAGAGGGGGCCAAAGATGGCACAGCACATGGTAGGAGGGACCGAGGCGTCCAGGGAGCTGAGTTGCAGGAGGCACAGGAAACAGAGCCCTGGCACGTGCCCCACCCCGAGTGGTGGGCGGTGAGCCCCCCCGGGGCCGAGAGCTCCGGCTGCAGACATGGTTGCGGGTCACCCACGAAAGCCTCATCAGTGCCAAGTTGTGGTAGTTCATTCCTCTCCACGGCCTAAGGCTGGACCCCATTCAGAAATCACACATTTTTTTTTTGCTGCAAACACACTGAAAACCCCAAGAGTTCACCGTCAGTGGCCATCCGTGCGTGTCCAGGTAGCGTGTAATGGACCTCCACCCAGGCTTGCATGGACAGGGCGGCACCTGCTTTTGGCAGGAGAAAGGGGCACACCCGGCTGTGGGCACCTGAGAGGCAGGTGTTCTGGGGGGTGGGGGGCCCTCAGGACCAGGTGGAAAACCAGGAACCTATCGTGGCCACACCACGGGGACCTGCGGCAGGGCCTTGCCCGGAGAGCAGCACCGAGCCCACAGCTCTCCTCCTGGGCCAAGGCCTCTTGGGGCTCCAGGCTGCCCCCCAGCTCCTGCCCCTCCTCCACCAGGATGAGAACTTTCCAAGGGCTCATCATGGGATGCTTGTCTCTTCCTGGCTTTTCCCTGTGATGCTCTTGGGCCCAGGTTGGGTTGGCCCTTGCCCTCCGGGTTCCACGCTCACCGGGGACACAGCGGCTGGCTGTGGAGCCCTCCCCCAGGTATTGATGGCTGCCTCTCAGATGCCACGAAGCGTGACCAGGGCTGCTTTCAATTACCAGCAGCCACTCGAGGTGAGAGCCGGGACCGCGCCTTCCTGAAACCCTCGAGGTGCAGTTTCTCGGCTTATGTTCCTCCTTTGGGCAGATTCGCCCACTCGAGCCCTCGGTGCTGTGAAGATCAAGCCAATTACCCACCGAACAATGCAGAAGCATCTCGCCGCCACCGCCAGGGCCATTTCCTTCTTAAAGCAAGGTGGCCGCACACGAGATGATGGCAGGAAAGATGCATCTGCTTGGGAGAAAACTGAAGAATTGATTTTCTCGCATCCCGGCCTGGGAGTTAATAGACCCTGGTGACTCAAGGGCCCGGTGACTCAAGGGATGACGAAGTCGTGCTTTCAGTCACTCGAGGGTGTTACCTGGCGCGCCTCCTGGTCCGCGGTGACCCAGGGCTCCTGCCTGTTAGTTTCATCAGCCTGACATAATCAATTCGCGCCTTCCTGTGCTGACCGGATCGGCAGAGACAAAGGCTGCCCTGCGGCAGTGACACGTCACAGGCCCTTCAGACGCCCCTTCCTTCCTTGTCTTGCTGAATGTGTCACCTTTGTTCATCCCCGCAACGCCACCCCCGCTTGAGTGCCGCTCCCAGCTTTTGCTCGGGGTTCCAGAACCCTTGGTGTCAGAAAATGGGCCTCGCAGTACCTTCCCGGGGAACGAGGATTCCGAAGTTTCCCGATGTCATTTACTCGCGGAGAAAGATGTCTCCGCCTCGGAAGGAGCAGAATCCACCCTCCAAACAGCCTAGGGGTTCTCTTCGCCTCTTGCGGCCTCCGCCGAGATTTGATTGGGAGCTTCGTGGGAAAATGGAAAAAGGAAAGACCCCAGGAAACGTGCTGCTTCCCTGTCGGCTCACTCCGCTGGCCCTCGGCCCCCAGCTGTGAGGCCCGGGGTTTGGGGGGGGGGGGCCCATTCACAGATGAGGAAGAGCACTGCCCTCTGCTGGGGGGGGGCGGGTAGGCAGGATGGGAGCTGGCCCGCCTGGCCCCGCACTGTGGGTGAAGCATCCTGGTGAAGCCCCCCCTCCATCAGCAGCATCAATGGGTGACCCCCAACCTAGCGGGTTAGGATTTGGCGCTTTCACTGCTGTGGCCCAGGTTGCATCCCTGACCGCTGCCCAGGCCCTGGTCTGCTGCTTACGGAGGGAGACCGGCCATGGAGGGGGCAGGCTCGGAGTATATTCTTTCCCCACCCATAGAGGAAGTAGTCTGGAATCATTGAGGGACTCCAGCCCCTAGTGAGGGTTTTTCTCTGTTGGTTCCCTTTTTATCCAGCTCCTGTTATGCTCCAGCTCCAACCGAATTTGTAATAGATACTTAAGGGGGTTCCCTGGTGGTCTAGTGGTTAGGATTTGGTGCTTTCACTGCTGTGGCCCAGGTTCCCTGGTCTGAGAACTGAGAGCTCACATCAAATCCCTACAGGCTGCAACCAGATTAAAAAAGACAGAGAGGAGTTCCCGTGGTGGCACAGTGGTTAACGAATCCGACTAGGAACCATGAGGTTGCGGGTTCAGTCCCTGCCCTTGCTCAGTGGGTTAACGATCTGGCGTTGCCGTGAGCTGTGGTGTAGGTTGCAGATGCGGCTCGGATCCTGCGTTGCTGTGGCTCTGGTGTAGGCTGGTGGCTACAGCTCCAATTCGACCCCTAGCCTGGGAACCTCCATATGCCACGGGAGCGGCCCAAAGAAATAGCAAAAAAAAGACAAACAAAACAGAAACAAAAACAAAAGACAGAGAGACTTAAAAATCAGAACCAAAAAAATACAGTCCTGAAAAATAGTTACAAGAAGCAGAGTCAGACCTGGAGTCTAGAGAAGAGATTGCCAGAGACAAGCTCTGTTTAGCTCTGAGTTCCTTACCTGCCAAGGCAGGTGAATAGACCTTCTGCGTGGTATACAACTCGTCCAAATTCATCCTGGGAGACAGACTCCCTGGCTCTAAATTCAAGAAGGAATGCATGGGAATTCCCATCGTGGTTCAGCAGTAATGAACCTGACTAGTATCTATGGGGATGCAGGTTTGATCCCTGGCCTCGCTCAGTGGGTTAAGGATCCAGTGTTGCCGTGAGCTGTGCTGTAGGTCGCAGATGCAGCTCAGATCCCACATTGCTGTGGCTGTGGTGTAGGCCAGCAGCTACAGCTCCGATTGGACCCCTAGCCTGGGAACCTCAATAAGCCCTAAAAAGACAAAAGAAGAAGAAGGGACACCACTCTCTATGTCAGAGGAAACGTCACCATGCCGTTCACACAACTTTGTGGTTTTCCAAGAGTCACAAGTACACTAGGGACCCTTGTCATTCAGCTCCGAGCTGGAGTCTGAGAGTCTGTTTCCCACAGCCAAGCTGACGTGAGGCTCGTGGGAGAGGCCGTGGGCACACAGCCTGGTGCAGAAAGACATGCCGCGGTTGGTGGACCTGAATGTCCCCGTCCTTGTGCGAGTTCAGACCCACCCCAGAGCCCTCGGCAGGTGCTGAGGCCACGCAGCCGTCATGTACTTCAGTCTTAACACAGGGGAGCAGAGAAAAACCCAGAAAACAGACTTGTCAGCCCTGAGGCCCACCACCCCCCCCCAAGCCAAATGTCAAGTCTGGACTGAGGTTTGGCACCGCTGGGGTGCAGAACCCTAGGAAACAGCTTGGGGACCCAATGTGGGGGCGGAGGGAGGCATTGCCCTCCTCTGCCGAAAACGTCCGATGTCTTGCTCCAAAATGGTGTGTCTCGGGTAGCCCGGGTGCCATCAGCATCGCCAGGAATGTCCTGGCCGGCACAGCGTGGCTCTGGAGGAGGGACAGTCAGCAGGCACCTCGGCCACGCTTGGCTGGGGCACGGAAGAGACCACAGCGCCAGCCGGGCCCCCTGAGCCCTGCCTCTGCCCAGTGACCGACTGAATGAGGTACACCTGCTTGTCCATTTCAGAGTCCTGCTGGCAGTGAGCCCACGGCGGCTGACGTGGAAGAGGCAGCCCTCAAGAGGAAGCTGGAGGAGTTGACCCGCCACGTCAGTGACCACGGGGCTTCATCCGCAGAGGAGGAGGGCCAGGATGAAGGGGTGGATCTGGACAGCAGCACCCCCTTCAGGGAGCTCCCCAGGCCCGCCGCACAGGTGAGTCCACCCGGGGGGCCTCCACAGGACCCAGGCAGAGGTAAGGCCAGGGATCAACAGGGCCCAGTCGCAACCACGGAGGAGCAGGAAGCCCCTGGACAATGGCCACAGAGGGTGCCCCTGGTCCAGCAGCCCCAGAGTTAAGAGAGAGCAGCAACCTCAGGGTGAGACCTGTGCTGGTGAGGACCCTGCGGTCGCTCCTGCTGGGGGTCACTTTCCCTGCTTCCCTTTCTTAGGTGAGCACGGCTGCAGGCCAAGCACCCAGATGGGAAAAGGACCCCCGGGGCCCTCAGGACCCCATGCAGCCCAAAAGGACCACCGACGAGGAGCTGTCGGAGCTGGAAGACAGAGTGGCCACCACAGTTTTGGAGGTGCAGCAGACAGAGAGCGAGGTAGTCTGAGCAGCCCCAGGGGGCAGGTGCCCCCCCCCGATAGATGGGGGGGCCCTGAAGGCCTGGCAACTGTGGACAACACCCCCAGGGGCTCACGCAGAGGAACCCCCCTGTCAGCTTGAGCTTGGGGGCCTCTGCAGGACTCCCCCTCCCTCCCTCCTCCCACCCCCCCCGCCCCCATCCTTTTCCCATTTAAGTTGGGACAGGTAGCATTTTCAGCCACCGAAGGAAGATGCTGACACGGACCCCGCCCTGTCCCACGAGGAGAGCTTCTCCAGAAGCAGGCTTAGATTTTAGGGCGACCCCAGGGCTCAGGACTGACTCTGACGGAGGGTCAGCTTGTGAGCTGGAGCTCGGGTCCAGGGCTTGATTTAGGGTGGCGGGGGTGTGGCGGTGTGCAGAAGTCAAAGCCAGGGCCTCCCAGAGACACTCAAGGTGACTGGACTCTGCTCTGCACCCCCTGGGGGCCCCAGAGAGGGGGTCCGCCCCCCAGAGTGTGGAGGATCCAGCTCCCACTGCCCATCCCCAGGCCGCACACACACTGGAGGAGCAAACCAGCAGGGGGGCGTGGCGTTCAGTTATTCCCTCTTGCAGAGCAGACAATTCTCAATGCCCCGAAGGTGGCAGGCCCTGATTCGGGCACAGAAGTTGAAGCTGTGGGAGCGTCTTAGACTGAGAGCCCATGCCTCCACGGGGCTTATGTTTGTAGTGGGAGGAGATAGAGAACAAATCAGTGAGCAGGGTTCATGAAGAGAGGGCAGCAGGTGCAAAGGCCCTGGGGTGTTATCAGGTGTGGTCTGTTCAGAGAGCAGCAGTGAAACCCTGATGCTGGAGCAGACGGAGGGAGAGGGAATGGGTGAGAGGTTCCAGAGAGCCCCGGGGACCACAGGGGAGGATTTGGGGGCCCCTGGGGATCTGAATGGATCTGAATGGGGCCTGTTCCTATTTCCAGAGCTTCCTCCTCCACCTCTCCCCCCATCACTCCCCTCCCTCCACCTGTCACCAACGGGCCCCTCTCTTCCCACCTGGGGGCGGCCCTCTGGACAACCTTGGAGGTGGCTGCATGCAGAGCCCCAGGAGGTGCCCCTGGTTGGGACACCTGAGTTAGGGGTCGCGTGATAACATCCACGAAGGGGGGCCGCCACTCTTCCTGTTCTGTGACCTGGAGAAGGGACATCGAGTGACTGTCTGTCTGTCTGTCCTTCCCCAGGTTTCTGATATCGAGTCCAGGATCGCAGCCTTGCAGGCAGCGGGGCTCACGGTGAGGCCCTCGGGAAAGGCCCGCAGGAAGTCCAACCTCCCGGTGAGTGGTGGGGCCGCGGGCCCCCAGGGGTCGTGCTGGAGAGACTGGCTGCCGCCGCCTCCTCCCCCTCCTCGCTGCAGCCTCCTTTCCTGTCACTGAGGGCTCCTTTTCATCCCTTCCTGTCGTTTCTAACTGAAGCAGGTCCTTTGCGGGGAGACCCTCAGCTCCTACGTGAGAACTGGAAACACGCCCACCTGCGTGTACACACACACACACACACACACACACACACACACACACACACACGCTCACGCAGTTTAAAGTCCAGAAGGAGCTGAACAACACCTGCTGCTGAGGGCTTAGCACAGCAGCATCTCCCGGAAGATGGGACGAGGGGAAGGGGGTGGACGGCCACAGAGCAGCCCCAGGACCAGCATCCTTCTCCCGGGCTCAAGTCTGGAGTCTCCAGACAGGTCTCACCGAGAGGAAATACAGCAGAAGAATGACTGGGGCTCCCAGCTGCGTCCTGGATGGGGCTGCAGGTCAGACACCGGATGCCCAGTCAGACCTGAATTTCAGATCACTCGTTTTCTAGCTTAAGTGTATCCCGTGTGCTATTTGGTACATATACCAAAGTGTCTCTTCGTTGTTGATCTGAAATTTAAAGCTAACTGGAGTTCTGTATTTTAATTTTTTAATTTTTTGCTTTTTAGGGTCGCACCTGTGGCATGTGGAGGTTCCCAGGCCAGGGGTCACATCAGAGCTGCAGCCGCCGGCCTACACCACAGCCACAGCAATGCGAGATCCAAGCCACATCTGCGACCTACACCACAGTCACGGCAATGCCAGATCCTTAACCCACGGAGCGAGGCCAGGGATCAAACCCGCATCCTCATGGTTCCTAGTCAGGTTCCTTACCAATGAGCCACCACGGGAACTCCCTGTGTTTTAATTTGCTACGCCCGGCAGCGCTCGTCACAGAGCACCGAGTGGGGGGTTCCAGGGGGCTGACCGCCCTCTCCACGCTCCAGCCCGAGGCTGAAAGAGACTCTCCACCCTTGTGTCTGTGTCCGGAGGTCAAATGAGCAGCGATGATGCACAGGCTTCTTCCTTGTTCTCCAGATCTTTCTTCCGCGGCTTGTGGGGAAGTACGGCGGAACTGCTGCTGAGGATTCAAGTGCACTCCCTTCAGATGAGGTCAAGGTATGTGTGAGTCCATTCAAGCTCCAGAGGCTGGAAGAGGGTGAGCGGCTGGCCCGGCTTTTCCAGAAGCATGACGAGTCTGTGGGTGGGGGAGCTGAAATGTTCCGGCTCTAAGAACCCAAGTCTCACAGGCTGGCCTCCCCGGGTGCACACGGACGAGGGGGCGTTGCAGGGGGTTTGTCAGGAATGTTCAGGAAAGCCCAGCAGGGCCCTGGGACAGTGGGCAGAGGGGAGGAGGCGGGCGGACCCCGGGGTGGGGGAGGGGGTGAAACGGGCTCAGGGTAACACAGAGCCCTGGAGACAGTGCATGTCACGGGGTCATCCTGTGCAGGGGCCACGTGCTGGCTGTGTACCCCCCATGCCCACCCGTCACCGGTGACTCTTCACAGGGGCAGCCGGCTCCAGGGCCTGGGGAGAGGCCGCCTCTGGAAGCTGTGGGTCAGGGCTCTGGGGGTGACCCCAGGAGCCAGTGTGCATGAGATGGCACAGGGACAGACCTGGAGGTGTGGGCGGCAGCCCCACAGCATGCAGCGGGGAAGAGGGTGACACTTAACAGCTGCGGAGCGTGGGGGAGGGGCGGCTTGGGAAGGAGCGGAATCTCCTGGGTTTCAGGGTGTGGCTGGAGGTGCCAGACCCAGGGCCCTCCCGAGGGTGGTGTGTGCTCCAGGTCTTGCCTGCGGTCCGCTGTCACCGATAATGACCCTCTGGTCATGCCTGCTTCTCGTGACAACAGTGTGTGGCTCTTCCCAGTTAAAAGTGGGGTTTTCCTCCATCTTTCCTGTTGATGTTTATGAAACCCGGGGGGCGGGCGTGGACGGCACCCCCGCTGTCCCGAGGAGGAAAGGGAGCCTCAGGGAGGTAGACATACTGGACAGAGATCACACCAACCACAGTGGCGGCCTCAGGCCCCCCGACTCCCCACCTCTCTCCTCAGGGCTGTGCTGCTCCCCAAGGTGTCACGGGAAGCCTAGGCCCAGAGGCTTCTGCACCCGGCCTCCTGGTACAGCCCATGACATGAGCCAGGCTGAGTCCCAGGGGGCCCTGTTGGCAAGACTTCCAGGGCAGTGAGGCTGTTTCATTCCCGCTTCACCCCTAAAGAGGCAAATCCGAGAATGAATTAGCCCGTGTTAGAGAAGCAAGTAGCAGGAAAAGGGAGAGGGAGGGAAAGGTATGGGCCAAGAGCCATGGGGAGCTGGGACATATGAGGTACCATTAACCTTTCAATCCTAAAAAGGGGCTACTGGCCCACTTTCCAGAGGAGGAGACTGAGTTCAGAGAGAATGCAAAGGGCCCCTATCACAGTGGGAAGGGGTTTGAACCCAGATCTGTGGGGCTGAAAGTTAAGCTTTCCCCCGTACCCACCCAAAGTTGGCCGTTCTCCGAAAGTTAAGTGTCTCTTTTGTATCCTGGCATTTAGTGCTGACTTTCTCAAACATGCATTTTAAGTTCAAATACTGCCAAAGAGCAGAAGACGCCTGCCCTGATTAATCAGAGTCTGGAAGAACAATGGCCAATTCAAACCTAGCTCCCACTAATCACTGCTGCAGCGCAGGGATACTCAGGGATGGCATCTTTCTTCCAGGCGGCAGCTGTGCCCTCTCTTGTGAGGGGGAAGCTCAATCGTTACCCCAAAAGCCAAGGTAAGAGTCACCTGCTTCCCTCATCCCCCGGGCCTGGGAGATAAACTCAGGGGCGTGAAAATGGTCAGGGCCCCGTATTTCTGTGTAACCGTGGGACCCAGCATCTCACACCCTTGATGCCCAAAGGGCACTCCGATGCTTCCAACCACCTTCAGGGACCGTCCCTGCGCGTTGGTGTCGGGGTACCTGGATTTGCGGCTTTACGCCTGTACAGGTGGAGGTGGTGGTTTCCGTGTCCTGCGCTGTAAACCGTCTGATGCAGCGCACAGCTCCTGGCCTCACACGGGGCCCAGAGCGTGATTAGCCTCCCTGATGTCCTGCTGGTGGCAAGGACATCAGCTTGGACAAAGGGCTGTGAGGCCTGGTCGTCTGCGCAGCGCCGGGCGGGGCCCTGGGGAATCTTGGATGCTGGTCCATCACTCACCTCGCAGCCCGACCACAGCTCCTGCCCCAGTTCCCAGCCGGGTCCCCCACTGCTGAGCCCTTGCGGGCGGGCCCTTGTCATGCCTCCTGTTAGCCTGTGTCTGAGCGGAACCCTTGCCACCCCATCCTCCCAGTTCCCCCACCTCCCTGGTCCTACAAGGGGGTCTCTGATGTTCTCCCCTGCTCACAAACAGCCCTTGGCTCCCAAGTGCCCACAGAAGGAAGTAGGGTTGCTGTGTCCAGCTTCCAGACCTTCTTGTTTGCCACCTGTGGGACCCCCACCCGGCTCCGCTCGCGCACCTTGGGGGCCTTTTCCCTGCACTGGATTTATATCTTCTCCCAGGGACAGACGGGCTTTCCCAAAAGAGAAAAGACGTGTTGATCTTTACGCGCCTTTTAAAATTTCTTAGGAGGCAGAGACAGTTGTTTGTAGGTTTGTGATTAACAAGCAACCTCCCTGCCATTTCCCTCAAAGACAAGGAGGGTGACCCCTTCACCCGGGAATCTGTGTACCGGGGGTCGCTGACTCAGAGGAACCCCAACGGCAGGAAGGCAGCCGCCAGCCACAGCTTTGCGGTAAGTTTTCTATTTACCGAGGCGGCTTTACAGTTCTGTGCGCTGTCAGATCGACCTGTTGATAACACATCCTCAGCTAAAGGATTGGGATAAACTGATGAGAAGTCACATCAGCAAAAGCTGTAAAGGAAAATCGAAAGCATTCCTTAAAGGTACCAGAGTTTCCTGGGGATGGGCTGCTTGCCCTGGGTGGGTCTCGGCTTGGGGACGGGGACAACCCATGAGGCAGGGAGCCCCACGCCCCCCCCCCAGTCTGTAACATGGTTCCAGTGAGCCACCTGTGCAGCTGCCAGGGTCAAGGCTGTCCCCCGACTTCCATGGGCAGGGGTCCCTGCAGAAGGAGCTTGCATTTCCTCCCAAAGCCCAGGGAGTGTCAGGCCAGCCAGTAGGGGCCGTGGCCTTGATCTTACAGACCTTCTATGACAACTTGGTCCCTGGTGGTTCCAGCCACAGGACAGCCTGGGGGAGCGCTGGCTTTTCTGATGCAGGTGCCCCCTGCCTGGAGCCGTAGCAGCGCTTCACAAACAGGGCGCTGTGACAGCTCGAGACAGCTGAGCCCTAGGACCATGCAGTCATGCCCACTTCACATGGGTGGGCATGAGGACTCGGTGACCACAGTCGGGGTCCAGAGGTCCAGATACCCTCGAGGCCCACAGCTGTCCACAGCCACATCCACCTGCCAGCTGCCACCACCCAGCAGGGAATCTGACTTCACACTAGTTATAGGAGTCTGAGCCATCGGCTTGGCTGTTCAGGGAGATGGGGCGACAGCTCTGTTCTTCCAGGAGCTCCACTTTCAAATGGGATTTCAGCCTCTTACAGTAGTCATCATTGATTGTGTGCGAGCCTTATGTTGGCAGGCAGGGAGGTGGCACACGTGGCTGATTCAGCCAGCTTTAGGCCACCCCAGACGAGGGGACACATTTGAGGGGGAATGACAGAGGGCAGAGGTGCCCTGCCAGGCCCGCCTGAGCCCTAAAGAGGCCACCTGGACCTTGACCGGAACGGGTCCAGCAGGCAGGAGGCCAATGGAAATTAATTAGAAGGTGCTGGAGTTCCAGATGTGGCGCAGAGGGTTAAGAAGTCAATGGCAGCAGCTTAGGTCCCTGTGAAGGGGAGAGTTCAGTCCCCAGCCCAGCAACTTCTATACGCTGTGGGTGCGGCCACGCAAAGGAACAGAAGGAAATTGCCAATGGAAACTTGAAAGTCTAAATGCTTTCAAATTAGAACACACCTTCCTGTGTGTCGGAGCTTAAAATGTCAAATACTTTCCGTCCTTACACCCCAGTTGATGAGAGTCGTTGACCCACATTCATAGCTGGGCACACGGAGGCAGCGAAAGGCTGAATAAAGATCCAGAAGAGATTGATTGATACGTCTGACTAACAGGGGTGTGTGTGTGTATACGTGTATTTGTGTGTCTGTCTGTGTACGTGCCCACGTGTGTTTGTGTACACACTTATAATCTAAGTTTGTGTCTACCTGTGAACACACCAGTGCATTGCCTCTGTGCCTGCCTGGGTGTTTCTGGGCGTGTGCCTGCATGTGTGTGCACGCGTGTGCACCCCTGTAATGGTGCATGCTGATGTGTCCACGTGTGTTCGCAGAAGCCTGTGATGACCCACCAGCCCTAAAAAAGAGGTTCGTCTGCACAGGACAGAGTGACAGAGCGGCCTGTCCCATCTCCCGCGCCACCTGCCCTGCGTGTGCTGCTGCACAGGGTCCCATCCAGGTTGGAGTCCCGTCTGCCAGCTGATAGCAGTTCTCAGACCGCCACCGCCTCACCCACGTTCACAGACAGCCCCCAAGGCCACCCCCGCCAGTCTGCTCTGACCTATGAGAATCACCCAAGCTGATGTGTCTTTCTTTTAGGGCAACACGGTTTAAACTTTTTGAAGGACACAAAGACCTTGCTAGTGTGATCTCTTACGCCTTTCTCTGCGGGCTCGCTCGTCTTGCTTTCAGGAGTGGAGGGAAGAGGGGTGACCCGTTACTGCACCTGCCATCTGTGTGTTCTTGACTCTGACTCTTGGAGCGTGGGCGGGAGGGCGGGGGCTTCTGGGGGGGTTGCTGCTGGACATCAGGACAAGTGGCTGCACTCATGTCTGTCCGAATAAGAGGGTGGGTAAGAGGGTGGGGTAGACCCCTGGCCCCTTACACACACACACCTGGTCTGCAGGTTCCCCTGGGGTTCACAGGTGGGAGGCATGACGCTGAGGTCAAGGGCAGAGCCCCTGAGTGGGAGCGAGTGGGCTCCCATTCAGAGCCCAGAGGCAGGTGCAGTCGGCGGAGCTGTAGGTGGGCAGACAGAAGCCCGGGGTCCAGCCTGGCACCACCCCCCGCCACAGCGGGATCCGGGGGATGAGGGCCACTCCCATCAGTGCTGCCTTCCTGCCACTTGCTTCCGGTCTGCGGACCAGCTCCGGGGTCTCTACTGCAGACAGTCTGGGATTCGGGGCCACGTCTGCGTGTCTGTGCGGCTCGTCCAGCTTTGAGGGGAAGCCCTGGGACCCTCAGAGCCGCCTTGAGCACAGTGACCCCGTCTCCCCACCCCTGTCCCGAGCGTGGCTCTGTGCCCCTCAGGGGCCAGCTTCATCCTCAGAACAGCCCGCTGTGCAGAGCAGGGAACTGAGCCCTGAGCGTGAGCCTCCCCTGGAGCTAGAAGCCACCTGATGATAACACTTTCCAGAGTGGCTTTGGGTCAGCTTTAACCTTTCTCTCAAACGGCTCAGTGTCTGTGTTCAAATGAAGCGGTAACCGACAGACGGGGGTGAATAAAGGATGCCCGAGAGCCTTTTATGCCAGACCTTCTCCCGAGCCGACTGGGGACACAACCCACCCACGGTTTACAGGCTCTGTACCCTGAGCTCCTTTCACACTAAGCCCATGAGGTCACGGTCACTGCGGAGATCACGTCGTCGTTGGCCGGCTGGCCTCTGGTGACGCCAGGGCACTGCTCAGAACACAGCATCCTGGAGTTTCCATCGTGGCTCAGTGCTAACGAACCCTACTAGTATCCATGAGGACGAGGGTTCAATCCCTGGCCTTGCTCAGTGGGTTAAGGATCCGGTGTTGCCATGAGCTGTGGTGAAGTTCGCAGACGCGGCTCAGATCCCGTGTTAATGTGGCTGTGATGTAGGTTGGCAGCTGCAGCTCCGATTGGACCCATCGCCTGGGAATCTCATATGCCGCGGGCGCAGCCCTAAAAAGCAAAAAAAAGCAGCATCAGAGTTGATCCGAATGCCCGGGCTTCAGGTTGTGCTGGAATTGGCGGAAGAGGTGGATCTGATGCTCCTTAGAATGAAAGTCGGTGGACACACGCAGCTCCTAATTCTATGCCTAAAACGATGACAAGCTTCCTGTTAAGTGTCCGTCTTTTTGGCGTAACCTCTCCTTGTTCAGAACGTGAAGTCCACGTGAGTTCCCGGCATCGAGGAGGAGGAGTCTGCTGGCCTGTGCATGCCCTTGGATGTGGGTGTAACAGGAACAGCGGGTCCTCTGCCCCAGAGCCTTAGTGGGCATTGAGCTTCCTTGCTGACCCGAGTTCAGAGACCCTCCACCCCTGAAGCACCTGGTCCCCTCTTTGAGAACACCCTCGCAGGGGCTCCGATAGGGTCAGCGTCATACACACTCATTCATTCACTCAGCAGAGTCACCTGACCACGTGCAGGGCCCGGGCATCTGTGCTCATCTCGTGGGCAGTGGCCAGGGTGGCGGGGGTGTGAGTCCTCTGTCCATCTCCTGTGCCGGCTCCTCGGTCCCTCCAGCCCCTTGATGTCTGGCCTCCTTTCCGTCCTCATCAGGCCCCACGGCTTTAGGCTCCTGTCGCTGGATTGCAGCCCAGACACCTCGAGTCCCCACCACAGACCCCCTCCTCCCACGCCTCCAAGTCAGCCCAGCGCATGCAGTCTTACCCCCAAACCCTGCTGTGCCCACTGAGACCAACTCTGTCCTCCCCAGGGCTCCGGCCAAGGCTCAGGGTCTTCTTTTACCCTCTCCTTCACGCCACGTCCTGTTGGGGAAACCAGGCCGCCCTGCCTCCCTCGTTGGCACCACTCCACACCTCCCACCATCCCCCCCCTCAGCAGCTGGGTTCCTTCCTTGGAGTGTGGGGGGAGTTTTTTGTTGGTTTTTTTGTTGTTGTTGTTTTGGGTTTTTGTTGTTGTTGTTGTTGTTGTTGTTTTTGGTCTTTGGTTTTTTTTCCAGGGCTGCACCCATGACATATGGAGGGTCCCAGGTAGGGGTCCAATCAGAGCTGCAGCTGCTGGCCTACACCACAGCTCACAGCAACGCCGGATCCTTAACCCACTGAGCAAGGCCAGGGATCAAACCCGCGACCTCATGGATGCTAGTCGGGTTCGTTAACCACTGAGCCCCGATGGGAACTCCTTTGGAGTGTATTTTTATGCCAAAGCTGCCCCTTGGTTATTTCTGGGACTCCAGGTCTGCTTTACACGCTCATGCCTTCTCCCCGCCTCAGCGTGTTTATTTGAGTCCTGTCGTGTGTCACATGGCGGCTGGCCTTCTGTTTCCAGGGTAACGTGGGGTCAGTGTGCTATTGTTTTCTTGAGGCCGTTGTCACCTGTGGACTCGTGTCCCCTGGGAGGGCTGGCTGCTCTCTCTGCCACGCCTGGGGCCGCCTGGGGCATCAGGAGGGTCACCGGCTCTCCCCCCATTCCATCCCGGGGCCACCACGTGCTGCACCTCATCCCCCAGCCCCACCTTCCTGGAAAGCTCCCTGGGTCCTTTTCTTCCTTTTCCCAGTAGCAGGTGCACCCACTAGAGGCCAGAGGCCCCAGTCTGTGCAAGTGAACCACCCACAGCACCAGTTTAGGGAAGCAGGCTGGGAGGAGGCACGCCTGTGCCGGGGCAGCGAGCGGCCCTGCTCCCGGACCCAGGGCGATGCTGCAGGAACAGGAGCTGTGTGTGTGACCTCGCAGAGTGGTTACAGGAGCCCGACCACCAGGCAGCCCTGCACGCGGGGGACCACAGCAGCCTGGCACCACCTGCCACGCAGCCACCGGACTGAGGGTTCTCAGCGGGGACATGGGTGGCGGCAGCCACCGATGGGCACCCTCCCACCTGGCCCTCAGAAGCAGTGCTGACCTCTTCGGCTGACCGAGCCCCGGGGCGCTTGTTCGTCCTGGGATGAGGCCCTGACGGAGATCCCTGGGGGGCACACAGAAGATGAATCAGGAGAATGGGAGACGTGACCATATTTAGGTCCCAGGCCGGTAAAGAGTCATTGTCACTGGTCCACCCAGCAGCCCAGCAGGAAGTGGGCTCCTCTGCTGAGTAAAAAAGTGGAAACGCCACAGAGGTCACGAGACTCACCCAAGCTGGTCCACCAGAGGCCAGATTCCCCCTCAGGACTACAGAGAGGCCAGAGGTGCTGTTTTTCTGCGTGTTAGCATCTCCAGTAAATGGCAAATGCCTCCCGCCCTTGCCCTCCCCCCAGCATCATCACGTGGCTGGGCAAGCTCTCTATGGGTCCTTGGTCCTGGGGGACCCTCTTCAATGCAGCCACTTGGGAGGACAGCCATTTGCCATCCCAGTCTTTCACCCCCAATCCAGGCTTTCCCTTGGGCTTAGGGGTTGTGCCTTTATGGCTCCCGGGCAGAACTGCAGGGGTTTCAGGTGAGAGGAAACCAGGTATGGTTTCACAGGTGACCTCCCAGGTCTCATCAGCTGCTTTCCTTGGGGGCCTAAGGACCCAGCCGCAAAGGCACATGGGAGGGCCCCTCTGAGGGCCAAGAACTCAGCATTCAGCACGATGGCTGGAGCCAAGGAATCTTTTTTTATTAGCGCCACACCTGTGGCACATGGAGGTTCCCAGGATAGGGGTCCAATTGGAGCTACGGCTGCCAGCCTGCACCACAGCCGTAGCAACACCAGATCCTTAACCCACTGAGCGAGGCCAGGGATCAAACCCACAACGTCATGGTTCCTAGTCAGATTCGTTGCCACTGCGCCATGATGGGAAGTCCTGGAGTCAAGGAATCTTTAAGCACCGTGCCTGTATCTCCAAAGCTATTTTTTATAAAGAATTTCTATGACATATGAGGTACATTTACACTTTATTGGGAAGAAAACAGAAAAGATAGATAAGCTAAGAAAAGAAGATAAGCAAAAGCAGAGTTCCTTTGCGATGCAGTGGGTTAAGGATCCGGGGTTGTCACTGCAGCAGCTCAGGAAGCTGCCATGGCACAGATGCGATTCCCAGCCCTGGAACATGCTACAGGCACAACCAAAAAAAAAAAAAAAAAGAGCAAGAGAGAGAAAGAGAATATGATAAGCAAAAGAAAAAGAATCCTCTCTCAAGTTGCTTCCCCCAGACATCCATTCATATTTTAGCTTTTAGGTAAAACTTCTGCAAGTTGATTTACTGGTAAGTACGTGAAGCCCATTCTGGAAATTCTGTCACAGCTCTAGCGTCTCAGGAAAGAGCCAGCCAAGGAAAGAGTGTTTTACGCTCTTCCATTGCCCTGATTCCCCTGAAAACGTCTACAGCAAAGTCTGCCCAGAGATAAATAAGCAAGCCAGACTCAAAGTCCTTCTATACCTGCAGCTTGATGGCACCTGGGCTCAGAATCCCAAGGAAATTGTCACACTGGAGAAAGTGATGCTTTGCTACATCCTTGGTTAATTTTATGTGTCAGTGTGGCTTGCCTTTGGTGTCCAGTGTTTGGTCCAACACCAGTCTAGAGGTTGCTGTGAAAGTGATTTTTGGGTGAGATTAAAGGTGGGCCTGGTCTAATCAGTGGAAGCCCTTAACGAGGAAAAAGACTGAAGTTCCCCAGGAAAGGGAATTCTGCCTCCAGAGGGCCTGCAGACTCAAGCTGCAAGATCAGCTCTTCCCTGGTCTCCAGCCTACTGGCTGCCCGAAGATTTCAGACTTACTAGGCCCAAAGTCGCATGAGCCAATTCCATAAAATGCCTCTCTCTCCCCCTCTCTTCTCCTGAACACACACACACCCTCTTGGTCCTGTTTCTCGGCAGAACTCTGATTAGCACACAGCTCCCACAGAGTAAAAGCCTCATCCAAAGTCTCTCAAATCATCGCATCTGAAGCTTCGAAACCAGCTGGACGGGAGCCTGGAGACACCCCTGCTTTGGGTCCCGAGGGCAGGGCTAGGTTCCCGGAGCCGCTTCCTCTTAGGGCAGGAAGAGACCCCACAGCTGCCCCCCCGCCTCTCACTGCAACTCCATCTCACTCAGGCCTCTGGCTTCAACCCCAGCTTTCTAACCTGCAGACGAGGGCTGCAACATTTTCCCGAGAATCTGGATTTTCAGATGCCGTCCACATCCGCAGACACCCTCTACTTCAGCAAGAGCTTTGCAGGGAACTGAAGATTCCACTCACCACGGCCGATGGATCAGCAGCTACAACTCGGGCAATTCCCCAGGCTCCCTTTGTGTCCGATTGTGTGTTTCCAGGAGTCCAGGCGAATCCCATGTTTAAGAAACACAAGGACCAAAACCACAGACTCTAGTTTTTTTCTAGGAACAAGAGCCAGAAAGAAACATGTCACCAGTCACTCAGACACATTTATGGAGTGTCGCATATTTTCCCTGGGCTGTCCTGACAAAGGACAACAGGCAAGGTGGCTTAGAAAGACCCAAATGCATTCTCTCACCGCTCAGGAGGACAGAAGCCCCAAATCAAGGCATCAGCAGGCTTGGTTCCTTCCGGAGGCTCCAAGGGGGAAACTGCCTGATGCTTCTCCCCAGTTTCAGTGGCTGCTGGAGCCCTTGACCTCATGCCTGGGCTTGTGGCTGCGTCCCTGCCGTCCTGCCTCCATTTCCACGTCACCTTCCTCCTCGTGTCTCTGCCCATCTACCCTCTTGTAAGGGCACCAGTGACTGTATTCAGGGCCCCTTTACTCCAGAGTGAGCTCATCTTCACAAATGCCATCTGCCGAGATCTTATTTCCAAAAACGTCACATCTGAGCTTCCAGGTGGATGTGAATCTGGGAGGGACACTATTGAACCCGCTCTGGAGCACGATTGTGGTCCAAATACCCAAACCAAGACCATCCATCATCACGCTACTTCCTAGCGCCCGCTGCGTGCCTGGCAAACTGTAAACATGCAGAGATCTCAAAACGGCGAGGTTTGGAGTGCCCCCTGTGGCTCAGTGGGTTAGGAATCTGACTCGTTTCCATGAGGACGTCGGTTCAATCCCTGGCCCCTCTCAGTGTGTTAAGGATCCAGGGTTGCTGTGAGCTGTGGGGTAGGTACGGCCCTAAAAAGAAAAAAAAAGAATCTTCTAGCTTCATCCCGGAGAGCGGGTCCTCACTGCTCATCCCGGAGGACAGGCCCCCCCCCGGCCCACAGCAGCCCGGCGCCCACGGAGCCTCCTCCCCAGGATGGAGGGGGGCAGGCGCCAGGGTGGCTCCCGGTGGCCACGCACCAGTGACCTCTCTGAGCTTCCGTCTGGACCAGGAGCTGCACATCGCACCGTTCAGGAGGTGCCCACGGCCTCTCCAGCCCTGATTCCGACTAGAGCCTGCAGCGCCCACAGCTTATGGCTCTGGACACATGAGACCGAGGGAGCAGGGCCACACGTGCCCCACGTGCTGGCCAATCAGAGCTTCACCGAGCCCTGGGAAGCCCTCCTCTGGGACAAGGAGGGTCCGTAGATCCCACATATGTGCGGTTCCAGAAGCCAGCCTGTGGTCTTCCCTCAAGGGGCTGAGGGTCACCCTGTGTGGTGAACGCCTAGCCCACACCTGTTACGGTGTTCTAGAGACACAGATGAGGGAGCAGCAGACTGCGGCCCACGGGCCAAACCCGGCCCCTGGCATTCTCGTAAAGAACACCTGGCAGACACCCCACCTTGGCTAGCCATCTCAAATGAAGTGGCTGATTGTGTGCTAAGGGGGCAGGCGGGCCACTGCAGCAGGGACCCTCTGGCCCCCATGCCGAGTGGGTGGGGGTGGGAGACCACCAGGCAAAGGGCCCTGCTGGCGGGCGCCCTCGCACCAGCCTTGACTCAGGGTCTCGGGCCTCTGCCGGGACCTGCCTCCTCCGGCCCCCGTGGCCCTGCTACCTGGGCCCCTCCCATCCTTCCTCGGCCCACCTGGCCTCTTCCCCCCTCACCCAGGTGCGCGCATCTTCTCCGGGATGTTCACGGCCACCTGTGTTCTGTTCGCACCTGTGTTCAGGTCTACGGCCAAGGCCTCTCTGGGGAGTTCCAGAAGCACCGAGCGGCACCTGGCCGCCCCGCAGGCTCCTCCGCCCCTGCCAGCCCTAAAATCAGCTTTCCTCCTGTCCCCACAGCTCCCGGGAAGCCCACCGCCCACAAAAGCTTCATCGCCAAGAACAGGCAGCAGTGGGAGGACGGGGAGCCCCTTGTGACTGACCTTTGGAGGCCAGGAGCTGCTCTGGAGCTTTCCTAGAAGCCTGACAGGGGCGGGAGGAGGGCCGCCCTGGCCGCTCACACCTCCGAGGGGACCGGCCCTGCGCTCCTCCTGGGGGTGAGCTCCCTCAGACCACACTCAACGGCACTCGGCTCACCTTGGATGTCACCTGTAACTATTCACCATACAAACGGGTTCCGGTCTCAGGTGCAAGATTAGTGGTACAATAAGAGGCAGCTACTTTAAGTATACAGATTTTTTAAGAACTTAAGGACATGGGTGTTCATTGAAAAGAGAAGATTCAAAATGCCTGGGTCTGGGAGTTCGTGCAATGGCACAGAGCTTTAAGAATCCTACCGAAGGGAGTTCCCATTGTGGTGTATCCATGAGGATGTGGGTTTGATCCCTGGCCCGCGTTGCTCTGGCTGTGGCTGTGGCCAGCAGCTGTGGCTCCAGTTTGTCCCCTAGCCTGAGAACTTCTGTATGCCGTGGGTGTAGCCCTAAAAAGAAAGGAAAAAAGAATCCTACTGCAGCGGCTTGGGTCACTGCAAAGGCTCAAGTTCGATTCCCAGCCAGGTACACTGGGTTAAGGAGCCAGCATTGCTGCAGCTGTGGTGTAGGTTGCAAAGGTGGCTCAGATTCAGTCCCTGGCCTGGGGAACTTCCAAGTGCTGCAGGTGTGACCACAAAAAATTGGAAAAATAAAGAGCAAAATGCATGAGTCCAATGAATCTACCCAGAACATTTGGGAGAAGAACACGAGAAGGAAATACATGGCAGGTGACTAAGGATTGGCTTCTCTGATATTATGGATACGTTTTTCGCATTTTTCTGTATGTGCTAAATTACTTTCAAATATAAAGAAACTGCTTCTATAATAAAAATAAACTAGTTTCTTATTTATTTTTTAACAGAAATATATGTATTTATCATTGTAATAAACTTGTTCAAGCATTAATTGTATCCACTCTGGAAAAGCTTAGGAAAAAATATTTTAAGTGATGGAAACAGGATGAAAGGGGCTTGCATGTAATGAACACAGCTATGGAGAGCCACGTAGGCAACGGACCAGGCCTGGGAAGGGTTACGAGGGCCTCAAAGAGCTGGAGAGGCTTGGGCGACCTGTCCCTTCTCCTTTCCACTGGAAACCCTGACTTAAAGGAGAAGGGGGGAGCGGCCGCAGGGTCACCTCTGTGTCAGCCTTCTGGAGGGCTCAGTGATGCCTGGACCAGCGGCGCCTGACTCCGCAGTCTGCCCAAAGCATGAAGGAGGGACGCTAATGTGTTTTAAAACCACTCAGCCCCAAATGAAATTACATAACCCAGGAAGAGCCAAATCACATCACTGATGAGAGATTTTGAAAAAAAAAAATAGAAGAAAAAAGGAAAAGTCTCTCTTATGACGCTGCCCAGTGAGGAAGGCGGGCGGGGAGGGACGGGTGGGTGCCAGGGTGGGCTCCTTCCTCTGGGGCTATAAAAGGGTGAGCTGGCTCCCACTGGGTCACCACTCCGGCCACAGCGCTCGCCAGCCCCGTGGGAACCTCGGTGAGTAGCTCACAGGTGCTGGAGGGCTCAGGGTCCCTGACAGCCACCCTCCACCCGCCCCCAACCCCCCACCCCCGCAAACCTTCCCCCCTGTCCTGGCAGCCAGAACCAGCACGGCGGGGAGTGAGGGGTGGACAGAAGGGGCAGCCAGCTCACCCACTGTGCGTTTGAGGGCCACCCCTGCCTGCTGGCCCCGGGGCACAGGACTGTCTACAGAGGAGACAGAGGGTCAAGCTGTCCAGACCACCCCACTAGGAATGCAGACCGGGAACCCCCCCAGGACAGAAAACCTCCCACTGTCTGGAGCTGGAGGAAGGTCCTGGATAAGGAACCAGATGCCTACACCTCCGGGTTCTCCTGAGATGCCCTCCACCCAGCAGGGGTTCCAGCCCAGGGGGAGGAACAGTCAGCTGGGCCTCCAACGGCGTGCATCTCTTCATCACTCTGTTTCAAAGATGGCACCTCCATTTCCTCCAAGGCGGAGACCCCTGCCACTGCTTGTGACACCCCAGCATGCCCCTAAAAAGGAGAGGGGTGGGTCTTTTAAATCTCTCAGATGGAGACCACTTTCCGTGCGGGGCTCAGGGAGGCTGGAGAGCCAAGGTAGGCAGAGAGGCCCTCCCCAAAGGAGGCAGACTCTCTGGCATCTTCCAATGGTTTCTGAAGTGCCAAGGGTGGGGCCCCTGCAGGAGGAGTTGCCAAGTCTGCAGAACGGATGCTCTGCCCCAGCAGGGTGAGGAGTGGGTTCTCTGGGTGCCTCCACCGACCGCAGCATCCTCTTCCCGCCAGCTGGGCTCGGTGGGGGCACGTCCACCTGCTGCAGGTTGATCTTGGAGACTCGGTGGCTTGGATCTGGGGTCATGGGGAGGGTGAGTGCTCTAGGTAAGAACACAGTGCCCTGCTGTCAGCTGACCTTCTCCAGCGGGCACAGGGCAGGATGGAGCCCGGCCGAGTGAGGAAAAGAGCCCCGCACCGGGGTCCAGGCTCGGCATCCCCAGCACCCCCACCCCCTGCCTGTCTCCATCTCTGCAGCAACCCTGGGCTCCTCCAGGGGGTCCCGCCCAGCCTGCCCGCCTCTGCCCCCCCACCCCCCGCTGAGGACTGGATGCACACACACAGCGGTGCAGGGGCCTCCCGCACTCACACAGACACAGACAGACAGACGGGGGCAGCCCCAAGACAGCCAGCGCTCCACACCCACGCTCATAGACCTCCCAGGTGACTTCTGATGATATTGGGTTCATGCCCACAGGACCGAACCCGGCAGAGTCTGGCACGTGCGGTCACCTCATTTAATGCTCGCTGCAAAGGAGAGAGGGGATGGGGCCCGGGGAGCAGATCTGTGCAGAGCCAGGTCTGCCCTGGCTTCTGGGCTCACTCCCAGCCCAGCCCGGCCAGCACGCTGCCTGCACTTGTGCATAAACACATGCACACCCTCTCACCTACACAGACACATGGCCTGTTGCACACGTGTGTGCACACACACTCTCAAGTGCACATGCATACGTGCACATCCCCCCGACACACGCACTGCGCCTGCATCGCCTGCAGCTCCGAGCTCTGTGCACACACACCCTCATGCGGGCGACGTCCCTTCTGCCCCAGGTGCACCTGCCTGTCTGGGATCCCACCTCGAGCGAGGAACCAGGGGATGAAGGCGTTGGGGACCTGGCTCCTGGGCCTGCTGCTGCTGGGCCTGGCCCTGCGGGGCGCTGCGAACCGAGCCCACCAGCACTCCATGGAGATCCGCAGTGAGTGCCAGACCCCCACCCGCCCCCCACCTCTCCACCCCCGGGGTCCCAGATGGGGCCTGGCCCCCTCCCGAGCTGGGGCAATGTCCTCGCTAAGTGCCCCAGAGCCGGAGGTTTGGCCTTCTGTTCCTCAACCTCTCCCCAACGTGCCCTGCCCTGCACGCGGGGGAGGGTTTGTTTCTCACCAGGACAGCCAGGGGCTAAGGCCACTTTGCCCGTGAGAGGGGCTGGGGGGACAGGAAGGGAAGGGGAATTCATCCCGGGGTGAGTTTGAATTCCCGTCTCCTGGAGACACCCTACCACCCAGAAATGGCCTGGCCAGGCCCCCCCCCTGGCTGCCCCCACAGTGCAGGGGGGTCCCAGCATGGCCTGGGCCTCTGGGCAGTGCCCACAGCAGCACAGCCCGGGGCACGTGCATTCATGCTCTATGCTCACCGCTCCCAGCGCCAGACATCAATCCTGCCTGGTACACGGGCCGCGGGATCCGGCCTGTGGGCCGCTTCGGCCGGAGGAGAGCCGTGCTGGGGGACGGACGGAAGCCTGGCCTCGGACACCTGCCAGCCTGCTTGCCTCTGGCAGGAGGCGCTGAGCCCGCTCACAGGGGCTGACAGCCTGCTCATCCAGGGGGAGCTCCCGGAGCTGCCCCTCCTCTACAGGCTACTGTCCCTTCAGTCCTAATAAAAGCAGCTGGCCTTCTCCACGTGTGTCTGTGTGGTGACAAAGTGGGAGGTACTTTCCTTCCTGGGACCTTAGCCCAGTAGGGCTCTCAGAGCCCAGCACCCAGAGGTGCCAGGACTTGGCCAGGGGCACCCAGCACAGAGTTAGGGGCACCGGGACGTGCTGGGTCATCTGCACCCTGTACCAACCCTCCCCCAAGCTGCCCTGAATGGCTGCCGAGGCTGGGCACTGCACAAGGCCGCTGTGCATGAGGCCCCAGAGGAGGGCAGCACAGCCCCTCAGCCTGACCTGTCCCTCTCTCTGTCCTAGTCCTTTTGCCCCCCTGTTGGTCCTCGGAGGAGAAAAAAAAGCATGGGTTGCTTGTTTCCAATACTCTAGGTTCAAGTATTTCCCGCCCACGTTGCATCCCTTTGCTGCCTGTTTCAAATCCCTCGGGCCTGTCTCTGGGTCCAGCCTCAGATGTAACTCACTTTGGTGCTGGGACCACTCGCCACTAACTGGGCAACTGTGCCCAGCCCCTAACTTCTCTGAGCCTCGGAATTGAGGGTTGTAATATCCGAGTCATTCCTGAGCTCAGGTTGGCCCAGCACCTGCACGCCAGCCGACACGTGTAGATGCTTCATGAATGAAAACCCCCTTCCCCAGGGCACCCCCCCTCCCCTGTCCAGTGCTGGGGTGGGGGTGGCCAGGTTTAACCAGTTGCTTCTGAGCCCAGAGCTCAGTGCCTGTCAGGCCTTTTTCTGCAGGGTCTCCTGCCCTGACTCCAGGACTCCCTCTGTCCATCCACACTCAGGAGGGCTCAGGACATGAGTCCCGTAGGACCCCAGAGTCCCCACTCCAAATCCAGAAGGCGGGTGGCCAGCTGGAGAAGGCTGAACTAGCCCAGACCACCCAGGCGGGGCTTCCCAGCCACAGGGAGGCTGGAAGTGGGTCAGGGGCAGAAGTCCAGTCTGCTCCCAGGAGAGCTCCTGCTGCACTGACACCCCCACTGCCAGGGGGGGATAGTGCACTTGGGGGCAGGAGAGGGGCAGGGCCTGCTCCCAAGGGGGCAAGTGCTGGGCCAGGCCTGGAGGAGTGGAGAGCCCAGGAGAGCAGTTTGGTGGCTCTTTGAAAACAAAACATCGAGGAGGTACCCTTGTGGTTCAGTGGGTTAAGAACCCAACTATTCTCCCTGAGGACTCAGGTTCGATCCTTGGCCTCAGTGGGTTAAGGATCTGGCAGTGCCATGAGCTGCACTGTAGGTCAAAGATGCAGCTTGGATCCCTCGTTGATGTGGCTGTGGCATAGGCCTGCATTTGCAGTTCTGATTCGACCCTGGCCTTCCATATGATGCAGGTGCAGCCCTAAAAAGAGAGAGAGAGAGAAAGAGAGAAAGAAAGAAAGAAAGAAAGAAAGAGAGAAAGAGAGAGAGAGAGAGAGAGAGAGACAGAAAGAAAGAAAGAAAGAAAGAAAGAAAGAAAGAAAGAAAGAAAGAAAGAAAGAGAGAGAGAGAGAGAGAGAGAGAGAAAGAAAGAAAGAAAGGGAAGAAAGAGAAAGAAAGAAAGAAGGAAAGAAAGAGAAAGGAAGGAAGGAAGGGAGGAAGGAAGGGAGGGAGGGAGGGAGGGGGAAAGGGAGAAAGAGAGGAGGAGAAGAAGAGAAACAGGCAAGGAAGAAGGAAAGGAAAAGGAGAGGAGAAGGGAAGAGTTATACCCCCCACTCCTGGCACACACCCCAAAGAACTGAGAACAGGTGCCCAAACAAATACGTGCACAGCAACGTTCTCCACAGCAGCACAATTCTCAACATCCAAAAAGGGAGAAAACATCCATGGGTAGACGAATGGATAGACTACATGTGGTCTGTCCTTACAATGGGCTCTTGCTGGGCCACGAAAAGGAACAAAGTTTGTCCACATGCTCCCACGTGGGTGAACCTTGAAAACGCGATGCAAAGTGGAATAAGCCAGACACGTAAGGCTCCACAGTGTAAGATTCCACTTCTCCGCAAGGTCCAGACGAGGCAAATCCACGGAGACAGAGAGCAGGTGGGGGCTTGCCGGGGCAGGGGGGGGGGCCCGCTCCAGGGGTACCGGGTTTCCTTCTGGGGGATGAACGTGTCTGGGGAATGGACCGAGGTGGTGGAGGTGCTGAACGCCACTCAGCTGAACGCTTTAAACAAGAGTTTGCAGCCCTGCGTGAGGCAGACGTGGAATCATCCGTGTGGCAGAGGCCCCAGGTTCCAGCCACCGGGACCGTGGTACCCTGTCAGGGCAGCCCCGGGAAACTAACACATCTTCTGAGCCCAGGAGCGCAGAGGTGGAAGATTTTATGTCTCCTACAACTTCTTATGAAAGTTTTCAAACATACCAGGAAGTTCAAAAAATACTGCAGGGACATCCACACACCTTCCACTTAGCTTCCAAGATGACCACTGCAGCTGCCTTCGCCCCCCTCCCGCCTGCCCTCTCTCTCCCGTTGGGACGTAAGCTGGGGATATCCAGTGTCCCCAAGAGACTTCAGCATCTTTCTCCTCAAATTGAGAACAATCTCCTGCCTAACCACACAATTATTATCATGCCTAAAACATTTCGTAATAAATCCATAATATGATCTAGTTTTTAGCTCATACTCCAAAAAAAAATCCCAAATATGGCAAGAAAATCTTAGTTGTCTTTCTTGTTTTTCAGGCTCCAGTCCGAATTCAGGGTTGCGGTTAGTTGGTTCTCATCGGTCCCTCATCATCGTATTTTGTCCCGACATTGACTTTCACCAGAGACCAGACGGTACCTTGTAGGACGGTTGGCGTGTGTGGGGCTTGGGGACTGCCCCCCACGGTGCTGCTCCATTGTTCTTCTGTGCCCGTGTTTCCCATCGGCTGAGTGGTGGCTAGATTCGGTATCACCGAGGGCACCAATGCTCTGTGTCTTTCCATCCATCACATCCATCAGGTGACAAGTCGGGGCCTTCAGCTGAGAGGACCCCTGGACTGTAAAAGTCTCTCGGTTTCCTCATCTGCTCATGACACCCTCGGCAGAGGTTCAGGGGCCCATGACAGTAGCCTGTTCCCCAAAGAGCTCACCGCCAGTGACGTACACCCGCTGGGGGTCCCGTGGGGTCGCGCAGCGGGGCTTCTCTCATTCCTCCCACGTTTATGAGTGGGATTCCTCTAAAGGAATAGTTCTCTCCCTGCCTTTCACGTCCTCTGTTTTCTCCTTTTTGTTCAAAACCTTACAAATCATTGTTGATGCTCAAATTGTCCTAAATTTGGCCATGAGACCCCCCAAAAGGGAGTAAGTTTTAAAAGAAAAAGAATGGATTCCCCCGTTTGCCCCTCTGGGCAAAGGGGGCTCTTCCGGAATGGGGTCGGGGGTCGGCTGGAGAAGGCACTAGAAACAGAGGGGTGAGAAAGGCAACGGTCACAGCCAAGACAGCTGGTTGTCCCAGACGCCGCTTCTCAACCTCTCTGTGCCTCCACCACGAGCACACGCGCGCACGCACCTACACATGTGCACACACACCTACACGTGTGCGCGCACACGCATGTGCATACACGTGCGCGCGTGCGCGCTCCCATACACACACCAGCTGGTGAGAAAGGTTGACGCAGCTTCCCCGGCTACGGGAAGGACCGGGAGTTCTCAGGCCAGCCTCCCCCAGGACCATTTATCCTGAAGAATCTGCCCTGAACACCTGCCAACCCCTCCCGCCAGGCCCCACCCCCAGCCCCAGCCCCACCCCCGCCCCTCCGGCCCAGGATGGGCCGAGATCCGGTGGTGAAGCACTGATACAGAGAGAGGCTCCCACGAACGTCTGTGGGGGGTTGGGGGCTGGAGACTTTCTAGAACAACCTGACTTTTCTTTACATCGCTGGGAAAATTGGCTTCTGTCCTCTCGTGGGACGTGTTTGTCAAGTGCCTGGCCGGTCCCAGACATTGTTCAGGCACCGGGAAGCCCACGGGAGGCAGGACAGACGGAACCCCTACCCTCATGGCAAAGCCCCCCATCTCTGAGGATTAGGTCACGGGAGGGCTAGAACTCCCAGGGCCCAAGCCGCGCTGCAGACGGATCAGCCAGAGCCTCTGGTGGGTGCGGAGATGCTGCCTGTGGAGGCTCCCGGGTGATTCCAGGGCAGGATTGAGCCCCACCTGCCTCGTGGGGGAGGAGGGGAAGGAAAGGGGCAGTCACTCCCAGGCGATGGGGAACCCAGGCTCCGGGACCACAAGGCACCCCATCCCACCTTGGGGGGATGGGACTGAAAGGGCGCCCCGTGGCAAGGATGGAAGGATGCTTTAAGAATAAATTGTAGCACAGTGATCCTGGCCTGACAAGACGGGAGGAAAGCAATCAGATATATGGGCATCCTCCAGATACTATTATTTCCCCATTTCCTATTTCCTCTCCAACACAGGAGAAACTCCCCTGAAAGCCTTGCCTCATCCGGGGAGTAAAGCTGACCCAAACAAAGACCGGGAGCCGTGGGCTTCGCCTTCAGCGATACTGCAGCGCCACCTCGCGGCCAAGGGCAACCTCAGCCTCCTTAGTGGGTCCTGCCCTTTGCGGTGGAGGGGGCGGGGGGGCGGTCACAGACCTGCTACGAGGAATTGAGGGCAGAGAGCACGAGGACCCAGCACGGTAAAGCAGGCTCACACCTCGCGAACTTCATCCACGAGGGAACCGCCGTATGAAAAACCTAACTGCAGCCAGAAAGTGCAGCAGTCAGTTGTCAGGCGTCACCTGGAAATTGTCTAAGACTGATGCCATGGGAGCGCTGTGTGGACGTCAAGGAGCTGGGCGCCAAGGGGAAGGATGCCTCGCAGGTGTCCCGTTGATGCTTACAGCTGCCACAGGGAAAGCCCCTTTTTCAGAGGGGATAACGTCGTCTCATTTAAAACTCCATCCCTCTGCACCAGTCTCAGGGGCCGAAACCAGCATCACCTCGCACAGCAGCCACCTTCACATGGCCGCTGGCTCACCTCCCAGAAGGGCCATGGGGGCCTCTCTCTAAGGCAGGAAGGAGGCGAGCACATAATGACATGTGAGCATCACGAAGGTGTCCTGTGCCGGCCGCCTGGGTCCCTGTTATCTACTCATCACAAACCCCCCCAGAGGACATGCGGGAACAATCCCCCATGGTACCAACTACCAAAGACCACGGGATAGAGAAAGGTTTACTTTTTGGAGAAAAACGCGTCCACGGTACAACTTACCCCTCGGGCGGACAGCCTGAGTCCTCATGCCCGAAGGCATCATTTCATCAGAGGGGAGGGGCCTGGCGCCCCACCCCCACCCCAGTTGCCCTCTGTGCTGCTGGGGGACCTCACAGAGATCCAGTGACGATGGGCCCAGCCCTGCGACCGTCCCTCCACCTCTCCCTGGCACTGCCAGCTCCACCTGGGCCTGCTCTGTCCTCTTCCATCTCCGGGGGCAAGTTCCTGCCCGACACCAAATACGTGCTGGGTGAAGGCAGTTTTCCCACTCTCGCTTTGCCTCCGACCTTTTCAACCCTCGGTGTCTGATGGCCAGGCAGCCAAGGGGCCACATCCTGGGCCTCCGAGGTTCAGTCTGTATCTGGCGTCTGGGGGACGGAGCCACTGGATGTGGGCCCTTCTCTTGAAGGATTCCCGCCAGCTCTGGGAGCAGGTAATTCAGGGGGATGCCAGCTTCCAGAGCCGCCGGGACTCAGGAACAAGCCAGCATCGACGGCGAATCGGGATAAGTATCTGGTCAACACGGAGCGGGCAGGGCCCGGGCTGGGGGCCTCCTCCCCACAGCCCCTCCTGGAGAGGCTGCTTCTAGCGGGCGCAGCATCTGGCCTGCCCCGAGGGCCTCTGGTTCAGATCCAGCTGTGCGTCTCTCTGCTGCTGCTGGTCCTCCTTCCTCTCTTCTCTGCGCCAAAGCTCCTGGGCTGTGCAGGACAGACGGAGGGGGCTTGGTGGGCAGGAAAGTCCCCCAGCCCAGCATGTGCCCTCCGCAGCCCCCCCACCCCCCACCGCGACATTTTCCCAAAGTCACAAAACATGGGCCCTGGGGCCCTGCTCACTTTGCAGCCCCTGGGGACATTCTGCTGGGTCCCAGGACAGCCAGAGAAGATGCAGCGATGGGCCACCCCTGCTCCGGGGCAGGGTTCACTCACCAATGGCGCCGAAGGCCTCGGTCACCTGGTGGTTCAGCTTGGCCGAGGTTTCCATGAACAGCAGCCCCTTGCTCTCGGCAAACTCCTTCCCCTCCTGAGGGAAATGGCCAGGAAAAGCCCACGTCGACCACCCAAGTTTCCTAAGAGCGCTTAGAGGCCTTCTAACAGAAGACCCAAGAAAGACCCAGAAGCAGTGGCACCAGTGGGGAACCTCATTCCTGGAGCCCTGTTCCGGGGGGGTGGGGGGGTCGTGGATCAGGAGGCCCAGGCCGGGGGCAGGGCAGGGAGGGCGGGAGCTGGCTGGAAGGGCTTCCTGAGCCAGACGTGCCCGGCAGAGTGGGAGGCCGCTGTCCTGGGCGAGCTCCCCGTCTCCACACCCTCGGGCACCTGTGGGCTCTGATTCTAAGTGAGAGATGAATGGGGCGGCCTGGCAGGAGCCCCCCTGGGCCCTTTCTGGGGACCCCCGCCCAGGGGTCAGGCCTTGGAAGGAAGGCTGGAGGGGGCAAGGGCGGGCTGGAAAATACCAGGGCTGCTCGTGTGGCCGAGAAGGGGAGATGTGGCCGTGGCCGTGGCCGAGCCCCAAAGTCGGGGTAAGGGAGGACCTGGGGCCTCCTACGCAGGCCCCTCACCTCTGGGCTCTCCTAGGAGGAACAGGGCTCAGGCCCCAGACAGTCCTGCCTGACGCTGAGCAGACAGAGGGCTGTACCCACAGCCTCACACCCAGTGGTGCCCACTCCCCACCCCACCCCCACCATGGGCCCTCAGAGCTTTATGTGCCCCGAGCCTCTCTGCCAGTTCCCGAACACAGAGAGATGGGGGCGGCATTATCTCTGTTTTAAAGGCCGAAGCGGGGTCCCCGTTGTGGCGCAGCAGAAACGAATCCGACTAAGAACCATGAGGTTGCGGGTTCGATCCCTGGCCTTGCTCAGTGGGTTAAGGATCCAGTGTTGCCATGAGCTGTGGTGTAGGTCACAGACGCAGCTCGGATCCCGCGTTGCTGTGGCTCTGGCGTAGGCTGGCAGCAACAGCTCCAATTCAACCCCTAGCCTGGGAACCTCCACATGCGGGTGCAAAAGACAAAAGTTAATAAATTAAAAAAAAATAAAGGCCAAGGCGACCAGCTACAGTGGGGAGACTTGGTGACTTCACATGAATGAAACCCAAATATCCCCCCTGGCCCCACTAGCCTGCGGGCTCCAGCTGGGGTGAGTTTGTCCTCAGGTCCACTGGGTCCCTACAGGGCAGGTCCCCCATCCTCCGACTGTCCGTTGGTCCTTGAGATACCCCGAGACAGGTGCACGGTTAGCCCCCCCCAGGAGAATGCACACGTCCAGGGCGGAGGATTTGGCCCCTAAATTCATTCCCCAGCACAAGGAAGCAGGGCCCCTCGGGAAACGACTGATTCCAGGGCCACAGCAGAGGAAGGACAGGGGAGGGCAGCACGGTGTGGAGAGCCAGGACGTAAGGAAGAGCACAAAGGATAACGGGGCGAGGCGACAGGATGCGAAGGGCCAGGGGCCAGCGGGGGCGGGGCGCTCAGAACCAAGTCCGCTTTGCCTGGGCCAGAGGGCACGAGGGGGAGAACCCATCAGATCTGAGCTTGACCTGGCCGGTGGTTAAGCATGCTGTGTGAATGGCTGGTCGTTTCCTGGTTTGATCATCATTCTGTGTTTTGTAAGATTTGAACAACTGGGGAAAAGCAAGGGGAAGGGCAGACAGGAATTTTTGGTACTATCTTTGCAACAATGTTTATAATTCTGAAGTTATTTTACGATGGAAAGCCCCAGGAGTTCCCTGGCGGCCTAGCTGGTTAAGGATCTGGCATTGTCCCTGCTGTGGCTTAGGTCCCTGCTGGGGCATGGGTTCAATCCCTGGCCTGGGAACCTTCGCATGCCTCAGGCACAGCTAAGAAGAGAAGAGAAGAGAAAAAAGAAAAGAAAAGAAAAGAAGGTGAAAAGCCCCCACATTAATGTGAAAGCTGCACTTTCCCCAGGTTGGCGGGGCCTCGGCCCAGGGTCTTTTGGGTCTGCGGCCCTTTGCCCACCGCCCCCCAAGGCCCAGCCACGCTCATGGAGCTGAGCAAAGACAAGGCCAGGCTAGGTCTGGGGGCCCCGGGGTCTACAGCTCAGACCCCAGGATGGCCGTGTCTGCGCAGTCTCAGCCACAGGGTCTCCCGCCCACAGGCTAGTGGGGTCCTGGGAGAGGAGGCACCTCTTGCCCTGAGCTGGCACCCCCCTCTCCTGGTCTCCACCCCCAGGCCCTGTCCCCCTGCTCAGCCTGACCACGCAGCGCAGGTCCCCACTCCAGAAACTCAAGGCTGCCCAGAATAGGGCCCCCAACTCCAACACCCCCGCCACTGGGGTCTCTGCTTCCCCCCAGCCACCTGCCTCCCCCCACTTCCCCAGGGAGCCCGCCCTGCAACCCAGTGCCCTGCCCTCCCCTCCCACTCCTGCTCTCCACCCCCGCCACAGCCTCCCCTGAGGCCCGCCCCCAACACGCAACCCCCCCACACACATATACACTCACAGACACCACCTGTGCACATACACCCCCCACACCCCCCCGCATACACAGACACCACCTGACACCGCCTCTACACAGGTGGGTGTAGGCATACAGCATACACACCCTACACCCACACCCCATAAACACACACATGCACACACCAGAAGCCCCCTCCCTGCTCGAATCTCCCCAGATCAGGGCTTTTTGTTTTGTTTTTTGTCGCCTTGGTGGGGCACATGGACGTTCCCAGGCTAGGGGTTACACCACAGCAACAGCAAGGCAGGATCTGAGCCACATCTGGGACCTGCACCAGAGCTCACGGCAACGCCAGATCCCCGACCCGCTGAGCAAACCCAGGGATCAAACCTGGATCCGAGTTGGGTTCGTTAGGGAACCCCCCCCAGAACTGGAATTTGGGACTGTCGGTCCCTTGGTCAGTTCCTAGCAGAGGAACCTGGCTGCACCCTTCTGCCCCCTCGAACAGTTTGTTGAACGTGAGGTTAAACACGTGAAACCCCCAGGACAAAGGAGGGGGGGTTGGGAAGGGTCGGGTTTCCTTCTGGAAACTGTTCTCTGCCCTGCCCCCCTCTTCTGGCCCTCGGGGGCTGTGCTGGTGCTCACAGCTCCCCCCACGGCCGGGGGGTGACCCCTCTGGGTCTGATCTTCCCAGCAGAGACCACAGCCTTTGCCCAGAAGGGAAATTAAAGCGGGACACATGGCGGCGGGGGGAGGGGGGAGTGGGCGTGTGTGTTTGCCCGCCCCCATCGGGGACCCCAGAAGGGCTCCAGTCCCACCTCAAAGGCCACCTCCCGCTCCTTGCCAAGGTCCAGCTTGTTGCCAACCAGCATCACCACCACGTCTCCCAGGCGGAACTCCTCCTCCAGGTCCTTCAGCCACTGCTGCGCCTTGAGGAAGGAATCCTGAGAAAGGAACGGGGACCATCGGGCAGGCCCGGTGGTCCTCCTCTCCCCCCGCGCCCCGCGCCCCCCGCCCCAGGAAAGAAAAGGCAGGTGTCAGAAGAGGCCACCCCGTGCAAAACACACGACCCAGCCGATCCACCCAGGGGCTCATGACTGATGGATGGGGGCGCTCTGCTCCCGGTGTTCTGGGAGGACCACAGAGGGACACAAACCCAGCCAGACAGCAGGAGGGCTGGTCAGGGAGGGCTTCCTGGAGGAGGTGACCGGCTTTCACTGAAGGATTCTCTACCGGTCGTCAAGGATTTTAAGAGACCCCAGCCCAGGCCGGTCACAGAAAGCCTTCAGAAGGCTGCCTCCCCTCCTGGGAGGACAGAAAGGCACAGGTTGCGAAGGAGGGCGGGGAATCGCCCAGGTGAGCCTCACCTTCCTGGTGACGTCATACACCACAAGCGCAGCGTTGGCGCCCCTGAAGTAGAGGTGGCAGACACTGTGGTACTTCTCCTGGCCGGCCGTGTCCCAGATCTCCAGCTTCAGAGACGCAGCCCCCAAATCCACCACCTTGGTGAAGAAGGCACCTGGAACGGAAGCCCAGAGGGAGCTCACGCCCAGCACCGGTCTTCACCCGCTGCTCAGCCTGGGCCTGCGCGAGCCCCAGGGCAGCAAGCCGGGGCCGGGGCGCTGAGCAAACTCCTCTTGTGGAAGATGGCACTTTCCAGAAAAAGCCAAGTGTCACGAGGAACTGGCTGTTGAGCTTTGCAGATTCCACAGAGGCTTTGGGCAGCGAGATAAACTCGCAGGGTCCTAACTTAGAATCCTCTGTGTGCAGTGTGGAAGGGGTCTCACACAACCAGGGGTCCCACACGGCCTTGCGGGTGTCCAGGGAGGCAGTGGGCACATGGATGGTCACACTGGCTTCTCCGATGCCTTCTGGCCTCCTGCTTACCTCCCGGCCTCACCCACATGTCTCCCTGCCCACCTCCCTCCTCCACCCACCTCTCCACTGAGCACCCTTCCTCCCCCTGCCCCCACACGCTCCCCGGGTCTTTGTGAATCAGCCCTGGGGGTGCTGCTGGGCCCCCCTCCCTTCCCCGGGACGGATCCATCACGTCCCCCTGCTCCCACACCTGGTGCACAGGTGGCCTCCTGTGTTCTCACCTGTTACCCCAGGGGACAGTGAGCACCTGGACAGCAGGGACTTTCATTCATTCATGCCCCTGCTTGATACCTACACACAGGGAAAGACCCACCCCAAACCTTTCATTTGACATATTGGACAATGCGCTGTTCGTTGGAAGATGGTTTTCCCCTTAGCGCAGGGTTCTAAAGCGACGTGACTCTAAGATAGTCATTTAGTAACGATGAGATGTTCCGCCCCCAGGATGTAAACTGGCATAACTACCATGGAAACCAGCACGGAGGTTTCTGAAACAACTAAAAGTGGGGTTGCCCTGCGATCCAGCAACCCCAGTCCTGGGCATCTGTCCAGACAAACCCTGCACCCCAGTGTTCATTGCAGCACCACTCACAACGGCCAACACATGGAGACAACCTAAATGCCCATCAACAGATGAATGGATAAGGAAGGTGTGGTCTATATACACACTGGAATATTACTCAGCCATAAAAAAGCGTGAAATGATGCCTCTTGCAGCAACATGGATTATCATACTAAGTGAGGTAAGTCAGACCAGACAAAGAAAGACAAACAGCATATGAGATCACCATATATGTGGAATCTCAAATGACGCAAATGAACCTACCTACAAAACAGAAACAGACTCACAGACAGAACAGACTTGTGGTTGCCAGGGGGGAGGGGGTGGGGAGAAATTCTAGATCATCTCATCTCAGGGTCTTTAACTAGTCAGATCTGCAACCCTTTCCCCAACACAGCCCCATTCACGAGGGATTAGGATGTGCACGTATCTTCCAGGGGACACAAATCCACCCACTACGGACTGAGGAGAAGAGGAGCATCTGGGCTGAGGGTTCTAGCCCAGTGCTGGTAAGACCACGACTGACTCTCATGAGAATCTAGACTCTCAAGTGGAAGGCGCCCACCGGGTCCTCTGCTGGCACATCCCGCATTTTTCTGCTTGGCCACAAACGAAGTCAATTCACCGCCCAGGTGCATTGGACTGAACAACCGTGTCCTCCCCAAATTCCTGTGTTGAAGCCCTAACTGTCCACGTGATGATGAAGGAGCTGGCGCCCTTGGGAGGTGGTCAGGGTTAAATGAGGTCGTGAGGGTGGGGCCCTGAGGATGGGGTTCGTGCCCTTGTAAGAACGTACTGCCTCTTTCTCTGGTTCTTTCTGTGTCTCTTTCTCTGTGTGTCTTTCTGTCTCTGTCTCTCTCCCTCTGTCTCTCGCTCTGTCTGTCTCTGTCTCCTTCTCTCTCTCTCTCCCTCTCCCCCTCTCTCACTCTCTCTTTCTCCCCCATCCTGTGGAAGCATAAAGAAGAGGCCACGTAGGCACAGAGCCAGTTACCAAGATGGCAGCGACTCGTAACCCAAGAAAAGAGGCCTCGGAACGAAACCTACATCTCCAGCCCCTCAAGCGTGGCCATCCAGCCTTCAGAACTGGGACGCGGTCTGCGGAGTCTTGTCATGACATGACAGCCCGAGCAGATCACGACACCAAGTCCAGCAGAAGTGCCGTCTTTAGCTCAGCCATGGGACTGACAGCTCCCAGCCCACACGGGGCTCCCGTCTGGTCAGAGCAGGACAGACGTCTCATTAGGACCGGAGACGCCGTGAGGGTGAAGGTCAGGCATGGGCCTTGGACGGAGGTTTATCAGCGGCACGAACTTTGTGCGCTGGCTTAAACCTTTGCAATCCCAGCCTCCTCTCCTTTACCACAAGTCCACAGGGCCCCTCTCCCCAGGTGGGTGTCGAACTCGAGAGGAAGGAGAGAAGGGGCAGGGTCTGGCCCATGATGTCCCCTCCCTCCACCTCCCCCGGGGACAGGTCTTTTATCCACCTCCTTGTCTGCAGGTCGGATCACACTTCCGAGCTGGATTTTGTTTTCCTCCTAAAAGTCATCACTGCCGGGTAACGGACGGGCATAAGCTCAGGTTTACCCCTCCATTCACAAGCTTAGCTTCTGGTCGTTTCCTTTTCTACTCAGAAAATGACGGTTGAGGTTGAGTTTAAATCAGTGTAAAATCTGGGTTTCCCATCGTGGTGCAGCAGAAACGAATCTGACGAGGAACCATGAGGTTGTGGGTTCGATCCCTGGCCTTGCTCAGTGGGTTAAGGATCCGGTGTTGCCGTGAGCTGTGGTGTAGGTTGCAGATGCAGCTATGATTCAACCCCTAGCCTGGGAACCTCCATATGCTGCAGGTGCAGCTATAAAAAGCAAAAAAAAAAAAAAAAAAAGAAAGAAAGAAAAGAAAAAGACCCCAGGGCCACCTGGCCCTCGGTTTTATGTGGTGCCCCAGCTCTGGCCTCAACACAGGAGCCCCAGCAGCAGGGACACTGGGACGCCCCCTCTCCATCCTCGGGAAGTGCCTCCCACTTGGTGAACTGAAACGACCCCCGGTGAGCAAGGAAGGACAAGAGAATTCACTGGGGGCTGTTCTGCAGTTGCATTTTGTGGCTCCAAATTGAAAGGTGTCTCCACTGAATGTTAACACAAGGAAAAGTTTCGCTTTTTCTCCCTTTTAATTAAAATAAACAGCTGATCCTGCTCACTGGCGCCCTCTCTGCAGCATTCATATTTTGGTAAAGTTCTGAGCTGCCTTCTGTCTGGAGGAACATGACAGGCAGGTGGCAAGACTCCTCAGGGACACCTGGGCTCAGGTAAAGCTCCGTCTGGCAGGAAAGGGAGGCTGGAAGTCCACACACTTGGTGCCTTTCCTGCCCAGGCAGCACCCCCGACCCCCGCCGTCCAAAATCATTTCAGCTTCTGCCGGCAGCTCTGCACTCGAGCACTAGATGCAGCCATCCCTCCAAAGATGTCACTAAGAAGGTGCCAGGCGGGGAAATGGGCCAGAGTTTGCCCCGCTGGGCTGGGTTGTGTCTGGTCCCAGGATGGGAGGTCTGGAGGTGGGAGGGGGGGCTCGGTGCGACCTTCGGAAGCTCTTGGTGGTCCCAGTCCCCAGCCACAGAGACTCTTTTTAGAGCTGCCCACCTCCCCTGCCAGGCTTCCCCTGCATCTCTCTCGGGGTGGCCAGGAGTTCCTGGGGGGTGGGAGGGGTCTGGCCTCCCCGCCAGCACCTGAGCTCCAGGAGGCTGCCCTCACTGCTGCTCTGGCTCTGCTCTGGGTGTGCGAGTCTGTCCCCGCCTGTCACTGGTAGGGCCCGGCTTCCTCTGGCTGGAAGGGGTCTTGCCGCAACCAGCTGGAACCCTGTGCTACCTCCTGCCCTGCTCTGCAGAGCCCTGCCCAGCGCTGCTGATCCATGATTTGACGTCCTGGTCCGCCTTTCCCAGAGCCCCCCGCCCCCCGCCCAACCTCACAGGAAAAGCCTGTGCATCCCTGTTTCACAGGTGAAAAGAGGGAGATGGGAGCCCCTGCCCTCGGCCAACCCCTCCTTTGATCATTCAGCTTCCTGGAGGCCAAGCCCCGCCACGCACCACCACCCACCACATTCTGCCAGCTACGTGCGCCCCCCAACCCCCGCCCTCATCCTCCCCCAGGCTCTGCCCCGCTGCTCACCCCCCATGAGGCCAGAGCCTCCGGGACAAAGAAATGGATGTGCCTTCAAAGGGACACGCAGATTGCCTCCCTTAGATTAAAGGGACATGCACGCTCCATCTGTTCATTCTGAAAATAAATTTAATCCAATACAGATAAAAGAATTAATGAGGACACTAAAGTTTGTAAAAAGGTCTGTTTCCTTTGTGAACCGTATTTACATTGTGAATAAAGTGAAAAAAAGGAACATCTGGAGTTCCCATTGTGGCTCAGCAGGTTAAGTATCTAACACAGTGTCTTTGAGGATGCAGGTTCGAGCCCCGGCCTCACCCAGTGGGTTAAGGGTCTGGCATTGCCACAAGCTTGTGACCACAAGTAAGTCACAGATGTGGCTTGGATCTGGCGTGGCTGTGGCTGTGGTGCAGGCTGTCAGCTACAGCTCTGATTCGACCCCTAGCCTGGGGACTTCCATATGCTGTAGGCGTGGCCCTAAAAAGAAAAAACAAACAAACAAAAAAAGGAGCATTGAAAAACTCAGGTGATATATCATGTTGCAGTGTCTACTTAAATGTCTGATACTATAATCTGACCATGTGGACAACAGAGTACTTGTTCTCTCACTCTTTGGATTTTTCTTCTCTGCCACCCACTCTGAAACCCCGCAGGGAGTTTCTATACCAGCCCTTGGTGAGCATCTGCGTAATTTCATTGCAGCTCAAGATTTGACTTAACGAGGTTAACTAGCAGAGCCCTCCTGCCTCTGGTAGCCGTTAACTCAACTCCTCAGGGACCTGTGATCGCCACCCATCCAAGACAAACACGCCTGCGGGATAAGGGTTACGCTTACGGTGACTCTAAGATGTTACGTCTGGGTGAAATTAAATTTCTCTATTTTCAAAATCGACATCCGGCCATGTTCAGAGAGTTTAGAAGATTAAAATTTCCTGGAAATGAATTTGTTTGGGGGAATTATCTGATAACCTAAGAATGCCACCATTAGAAACCATTTTTTTCCTTTATTAAATGTTTTAGGGCCACACCCGAGACATATGGAAGTTCCCAGGCCAGGGGTTGCATCCGAGCTACAGCTGCCGGCCTCCACCACAGCCACAGCCACGGGGAATCCGAGCCGTGTCCGTGACCTACACCACAGCTCATGGCGGTGCCAGATCCTTAACCCCCTGAGCGACGCCAGGGATCAAACCTACATCCTCTTGGACACAAGTTGGATTCTTAACCCACTGAGCCACAATGGGAATTCTGAAATTTCTTCATTGTTATCTGAAACAAAGTTGATTAAAATATTCAGCTAGAAAAAATAAACAAATAAATAACAAATAAATAGAAGTTAGGATATATTTATAATAATATAATAAATATAACAACATAATAATTAATCAAAGTTTAGAATATATGTGGGTGAATATTATAACATGATAAGTAGTATCATTTATTTATTCTTATCATAATGTAATAAATCTAATAATATCCACCTCCAAAGGGTGTAGTAACATCACAGGGTCTGCGAGGCGTGTGAAGTGGACAGGGCAATGTAGGTGAGGGAGGGATTCAGCTCCTAAAACAAAGCAGGGCTGGTCTACGTCCCCTCCACCCAGCTCCGTGGCACATAGTAGGTGCTCAGTAAGGAGGCTGGGGGCTAATTGAAAGAAGGACGGCTAAACTCAGCCAGAGGGGGCTGTGGCCACAACGCTGGTCTACACTGGCTGTCCTCTGCCCCCACGCCTTCCCACCCGCAGCCCAGGGAAGCCCAAGTCAGAGCGAAGGCACCAGCCCCGGGGCTGAGGTGGAGTCCTGGGGGGGACAAGCTGGGCCTGGGGGAGGGGCAGTGCCAGGAGGAGGATGGCCGGAGCAGGCAGAGGACCAGGAGTGGACAAGGCGCACCCATGCCTGCCCCCCAAGCAGACACCCCCACCTCAGCCCAAGTCCGTGCAACTTCCCAACCCTCACAGAACCCCTGAAAGAGGGCGGGGTGACTTGGACAGCTGGGAGAGGGTGACGGCTTGTTGCAACTGAAGGAACCGGTTGTCCAGTACAGGGGCAGGGGACAGGCCTTCTGGCTTCTCGCTTGGGAAAGTGATGGAACTTGCCCAGAACTCCTTTCCTTCCATGCCAATACAGAGGGCCAGCAGGCCCAGTTTGGCTCTGTGCCAATGGGGCCTACTGTGCCCCAAGGTAGGTCGGGTTGCAGGCCTCACTGGGCCCATTGAGCCAAGATCACGGCTTACAGTGAGCCCCCAGGCCGCCTTCCTCGTCCTCTGCACACCTGCTGGAGCCCATGCCCTGGCCGCCCGGTACACTTGGGCTCTGGGCTGGCTCTCACAGACTCAGAGCAGGGAAGGGAGCCTCAGCTTTCAGGGGAAGGGTCTGTAGGCTTCAAGGGCTGTACTGCCAACCTTTCCTCTGTGGGGCGGGGAGGGGGACGGTGCAGCATTGAGAGAATAAGAGGTCACTGCTCATCACTGCCCTTCCGGAGTAAAAGCAGCCACAGAGGATACACGTGAGTGAGGCCGTGTTCCCATAAAACCTTACCTGACCCCCAAATCTGGATCCCATACACTCACACCCAGGCGCTCGATCCTCCATGTCCCACAGTCGTGAATGAATAAGGGAGTGAATGAGGGAGTGAATGAATGATTGGGTGAGAGAATGACTGAGTGAATGAATGAGTGAGAGAATGAATGAGTGAATGAAGGACTGAATGAGTGAATGAATGAGTGAGGGAATGAATGATTGGGTGATGGACTGAAGGGGTGAGTGGCTGATGGAGGGAATGAGTGCATGAATGAGTGAGCGAGCGAATGAATGAGTGAATGAATGAGTGAGCGAGCGAATGAATGAGTGAATGAATGAGTGAGCGAGCAAATGAATGAGTGAATGAATGAGTGAGAGAATGACTGAGTGAATGAAGGACTGAATGAGTGCATGAATGAGCGAGCGAGTGACTGAGTGAAAGAACGAATGAATGAGTGGGTGAATGAGGGAGGGAGGGAATGAGAGGAAGACTGAGGGATGAATGAGGGAATGAAGAGGGAATGAATGAGTGAATGCAAAATGGCTTATCCCCGGCAGAGTCCAAATGTGAAACCAAAGCTTTCAGTCTGAGTCCGGTGTCTCCACCACGCCGCCCCCTCCCAGGAGAATTGGTACAAAGCCCGAGTTGGGTTCCCCATTTTCCTATTTTCAGCGGGAAACAGGGGTTTTCACCACCACCCCCCTAGCATGCGAAGGAGGCCGCACGTCCACAGATGCTCCAAAGACCTTCCCCTTTGAAAACCATGTTTAGCCTCTTTAAGAAGTGCAGGGAGTGGGGGGGGGTCCCTCTCCCTGCCACCCCTTCCTACAGCAACCCCCCTCCCCCAAATCCAGACCAGGCAGGTAAACCCAGTCCAGGCAGAGAGAGGGCAGCTTTAACAGGAGGGTAACCAGCCAGGGTGAAGCCTGGCTTGTTAGGGGGCTGAGTGGCAGAGCCTGGGGGCGGGGGGCTTCTTCTGGGCTCCCCCTTCCCGGGCACAGTCCCTCCCACAGCCAACCCTCTGTCCCTGCATCTCCACCCCCGCAGACTCCAGCTGAGCTGAAACCTGGCCGAGTTCTGCATCCCCTGTGCGGACCTCCTGCTCTCCCTGCCAGGCCATGTGGGAAACTCGCAGGGTCGGCGGCCCGGGCTTCTCCGCCCGGGGGGACTAACGAGGGATGCTGTCGATCACTTACATCCCACCGTCGGCAGGATGCTCTTGAAGTCATTCTTCACATACCGGAGAGCCAAGCTGGACTTGCCCACAGAGCCACTGCCCAGGAGAACCAGCTTGAAGACGCAGGGCTGGCTCGGGGCGGTCCCGGGGCAGGGAGCCCCATCTGCCTGCGCCATGCCCTGCAGAGAGACAGCGTGGGGACGAGGTTGAGTGTCTGATGCCAGTTCATCTGAGCAAGTTCACCCCAGCACGCCGCCACCCTGGTCGAATACAGACAGCCTTGAGTGGGACGGTGCTCCCCAGACTGGCCACCCCCGGCCACTCCCACCCCGCCTCCCCATCTGGAAAGCGGGTGGACCACAGCTGTGGTCGAGGTCTGTCGTGAGGTGCTGCAGTGCGGGGCTA